>NC_056734.1:902942769-903302769 GCF_019279795.1 Protopterus annectens | reverse complement strand
CATGCATGCTTGTATGCCTGTTGTGTATAGCATGTATATTATATGAGCATTTGCGTAACTGTACAGTTGTTGTTTCTTACCTTAGTAACACTCTTAATATTGTTTATCCAGGCAGTGCTGCTTATAGTCCGTACAACAGTTGCTGTATTTTGGACAAACGCTATCACAAAAGCATGAGTTATCTTCTGACCTGCATTTTACATTAGGCTGTAGACAACAGAAGGGCTTCCTCCGAGACCAGCACCAGTTTGGAGGTGCTTTTTCTGTTAAAAAATTTGAAAAGAAAAGTAAGTGTTCAAGCAGGTTGACAAACAAGTCAAATATTCATATTCATCGCCCTGAAATGCTAATCATACTGTTACAAGGACAATTACATTCTTCCATTCTATGATTTTAAATGCTAATACTTAGCAGTCCCTCATAGCATATAAAAGTAACGTACATTAATAATAACACTTGTTCAAGGTACAAAACATTTTGTTATATGCAAATTAATTATTGGATAAAACTAAAGACAAAATTATTGTTTCTAGCTTTGTAAAGCTGTATTTGTCTGCATATATATAAGATAATGATAATTTGTAAATAATTACTTGAAAAAAAACATTTAGAAAAAAAGGTGTAAAAGGGATTAAGGAAACTACTGGACTATGTTACAGTTTAGGATTTTTTATACCTAATTTCATGGCTTTATAATGTTACAATACATATATTTCATGTTATGAAGCTAAGTGGATCCCACTCATATCCTCTAGCCAGCAACATTTTATGATACGTTTTCCTCAGATGAATTCAAACTTAAAGTCATTGCAGGCAAAAGAAAGGTGGCACAAAAGTTGGTTATACATCACTGAATAGACTGCTGATGAGGAACAAGTTCATAAATTTAGAAATGCTGTCCCTATCCTAGAGGAAAAACTGGAAATACAAAGAAATATGTTTCAAAAATTAGAGATTCAAAGGTCGAAAGACAAAATCAGTGGTTTGGAAAAGTGTTCCTGTTGCCAGATTCTATGAGCATTAGGAGTTAGGGGAGCTTAACAGTTTTCTTAAAGTGCTAATAAAATTGCAGTTACAAACTCAGAATACAATTTAACAAGCAGGAAAAGAACAAGGTTGTTGTAATGTATGTAGGGAGTGTGGGAATCCCCCACAGTCAAAACAAAATTGTTTAAAAAGTAATGGTACATATATCGTCAAAGCTGGAAGAGCTTTGCCTTAAATTTTAAAAACAGTCTTCCAGCAGGAGCTTTGTTTTTCTAAATTTGAAAAGAACACATTTTCCTTCAGTTACTGACAGTTTAATTTAACTATAGAAAAAAAAACAAAGGTAATGCTTTGTATGGAGGGAATGACTGAATCCTCTTCTATCCCTCCCACAGAAAATGTAATAAGTGACAGCATACACATCACTAAAGCTGGAGAAATGTCATCCTTCTAGTCATCTTCCTGCCTTTAGTTGGTAGGAATTTTATTCAACAGCAGGAAAAAAAATGAAATAAAACTTAAATTACCACTGAATCTATGTCTCCGTTTTTTTTATTTGATTTTTTTTGTATAGTAGAGTACTGGCACACTACAAAACCCTGCTTCTCTCCCTCAGCAACAATTACTGTGAGGCCATGAAAGATTAGAAGCTCTTCTACTGCTCTGAGTACTTGGCCATCTGCCTAGTGCAGTTTCTGGTTTGTCTACTGTATTGTTATCTAGCAGCAGTACCTTAGCAAAAAAAGCTTGAATTTCCTTCTGTCTGGCTCATCTAGAATTATATAAACACTGCACCTCACAACATTTACTGGTGTAAGTGTAAAAGCACTAATTCTCCTTTCAGAGCTTTCCCATAATGTATTAGCGCAAGTAAAACTGTTCTCCCAAAATACTGTTCCACTGATACCCTGTAAGGAGGGGAATTCACTTACATGTTTTACTGCACTGGATTTCAGTCGTATACATTCTCTCTCTCTCTCTCTCTCTCTCTATATATATATATATATATATATATATATATATATATATATATATATATATATATATTTACATTACTGCATTATCCTGTTCTTGACTATGCAGTGGTCTGATTCATGGCTCCTTTTCTGGATCCTATAGCCCATCACATATATGATTGCATGTGAAAAGCAGCAGCTCAAGCTCTTTTTAATTCAGTCTACTCACATAGGCCTTCTACTCATACTCAAATACTAGGAGTTTGTCTCCTAAGGTCAGCATTTAATTTTTATAGAAATAACCTTTTAATAGCTCAGTGTTTTTCCAGACTCATGCATAGAAGGAAATTTTCACTAATTTAGAGAAATTTTAAGAAAAAATATATATTTTAATATTGTCCTTAAATCGATTCATTCCCAGATCTTACATATAATTAATCACACTGCCCATTTTGAATTGATATGGATGAAAAGCAGCAGCCACTAAAGACATAGGTCGGCTCCAGAGTACTGTAAGTGGAAACAACTACTACTTCATTATGAGGAATGTTCTCCCATTTAAGTCTTAATAATGTTATATTCTGTGCTTTACTGCATTGAAGGGGCTTGGAACACACGTTCATTTTAAGATTTTTTAGCAATTCAGTATAAATTAATTCATAGGTTTATAGGCAACTGCTAGGCTAGCAGCCCTTGCAGGTCATTTTAAGCCTACAAATCACCATTATGTTAACCTCCCCCATTCTTTAATTCAATCACCTGGAGTGGGAATACAACCCACAGTCTTCTGCTATTCTGCATCAAAAGTGAATATCTTACCTCTTGAGATATCAATGAATAATGTCAATATATCGATAATCGCAGCTAGCTATTATAGTGCCTGATAGGATTTCCCTGATCTCGTGACTCCTGAATCCTGAACGTGAGGACAGAAAAAAAGGTTATCTTTTTAAGAGATTGGAGTTAAGGACCAAAAAAAGAAACTCTTCTACTTTTCAAACTGTAGCAAGATGCTTCATACAAAATAACAAGTGGCTTGCAACAGCTATATACTACAAATAAAGTACTGAAGAACTTCAGCCTAACCAAAATTGCAATACTGTAATTCGTTTCTGAATACCGTTACTGTATTACCACTTGATTTGCACCTGCCAGTTTCACCCCCTAATACCTACTTTGTGCCCTAGCTACGTCTTTGGATTTATCAAAAGGATGTTTTTCGTTTTTATGTATCAGCAACAATTAACCATACTGAGTTTCTTACTTAAAATCATTAGTGAATTTTTAGCATTTTGTCTGTTCTAGATTGTGAGATGCATCATTCCACATTCTGGAGATGGAAGATTGGAAGATTGAGAGATCTGATATCAGACAAAACAAAGTTACTGATGAAAGCCACTCATTCCATAAATATCAAAAAATTAAATATTACCTGCTGTTTGACTCCACCCACTACAACACATTCATGAAAAAAAGAGAGCAAGAACTCATACAGCATAAATGAAAAACTTAATTAGGATACTAAGGACAATGTGCAACACAAAGGTATGAATTTAATAAAGCCTACATGGTGTTTTTTACAGTAGGCATCACTCCACCCTGCTTACATGAAAGTAAGCAGGTTTTAGATGCAATAAACACTGCTGAGCAGTGCATATGCACACACCAACACAGGAAGTTCCGTGGCATGCAAATCACCTCATAAGCAGGTGAATCTCATGAAACTGAGTGAGGTAGAGTGATCCAGCAAGCAGATAGGCAGCTCTTCAGACTCTGTGTCAGTGTCTGTAGTGTACACAGAAGAATTCCATGTACAGGAGTGTAGACAGACAAATCAAGCAGTAAAAATGTAGATATATGGACAGAAATGGCATACCACATACAGACATGAGCAAAGCTATCCTATGTTTCTGAAAAATTACAGAAAATAAGTTAAATTAATTTTATTTTTATGAATAAGTTTTAAAAAAAATTGGAAAACACAAAATTAATATGTGACAGAAATGTATTACAGGACCTTGTGTGGTACCTATAATGGTGCATTGGTGCTGTTGCTAATGTGATAGCACTGTGAACATGAATCACTATGCAAATGTGGTGGAGTTATTGAATAGCATAAATGGTAATCGTGTCCGCATATCCCCTTTGTGTAGGCAGGGAACCATGTTCGTCTTTACAGGGGAGGGTGAGTCCAATGACTTCTAAGCTTATTTCAGCTTTGCTGTGCTTGTTTGCATGGCATGCCACTATGCTGAAGTGTCCTTTTGTCCTTTTGAGGGGGTGTGCACTATCTTCTAAGCTTCGTTTAGCTAAGGGGTGCATGTTTCTGCAGTTTTGTGTGGTGCACCATTATTCTGAGCAAGGGAGTCTGATGGGGGTATGTGCTAGATGCTTAATTCAGTGCTGCTGCTGACAATAGGTATAGACAGAGAAGGAGAAGAGTGTTCAGGCTCAGAGAAACCTTCAAGGAGTAACACGAGCTGGAGATTGCAGAGCACTACAGGGTGGACAGGGTTATACTATAAGAACTCACTGAGCTCTGCCACACTCAACTCAGACCCAGAGCCAACAGAGAGGAACCCATTCCAGTGGAAAGGGTATGTGTAGCCTTTAGGATACTAGCTGCAGGTATTTTCCAAAGACCAAGTGGGGACATAATGGGGATCTCACAGGCATCATCATCTAGGGTACTCCACCAATTCCTGGATAACATGCTACCACATGCCACTGAGCACATTTCTTTTACCCTCACCCCTGAGGCGAGGTCCAGCAATATGCATCACTTCTACAATGTAGCATATTACCCTGAGGTACTGGGTGCCATAGACTGAATTCATGTACACATCAAGTCACCACCCTGTAAGGAGGGTAGAATCTATGTCAACTGCAAGGGGTACCACTCCATTTACTGCTGGTCATGTGCAATGCCCAGGGGATTACCATGAATGTGTGTGCTGGCAGCCCTGGCAGTTTTCACTACTTCCTTATCTGGCACACATCACAGCTGTACCAGATGTTTGCTAGGGGAGACATCCCACATGGCCATTTACTGGGGGATGCTGGCTATACACTGGAGCTGTGGATGATGACACCCATCAGAAATGCACACTCACACACCCATGGAAGAATGCCATAATGATGCACATTCACAAACTAGGAACATCTTAGAGCGTATGTTTGGGCTTCTGAAGTCCCACTTTCAGTGCCTTAATGTATCTGGGGGAGCTCTGTAGTACTCTCCAGCCACATGTGCACATATGTTCACAATATATGCCATGCTACACAATATGATCATGTGGAAACAGCTGCAGCAGGATCAGCACAGGGAAGGGATACACAGCCCCCAACCAGTGCTAGGTCAAAACAGCCACAGTCGGACTCGAAGGAGGAAACCCCTGATGATGTCCCTGTAGGCAGACATAAGCATGCCCAGTACACCCTGGCTTTGGCTAAGAGACAACACGTAGTACATTGACTGACATCCTAGGGCTCTAGGGACTGACACTTTACTCCTACTCACATACATATATTAAAAATTTGATGCCAGGCAACCCACACAACCTGTACCAATCCATGTATTGACTGTGTACTGCTTGCATTACATAGAGTCTGCCCTGAACTACAGTCCTGTCAACTGCTGCATTCACAAGGTAAGTCTCTAACCTACACACTACTTGTAAGGATTACTATAATATGGTATTGTATGTATGGATCTGCTGCATTTATGCAAGGAAATATAGTGGGTTATGTGGACAGAAGTAACAACCACATGAGACTACAGATACCCAGTCCAATAGTATGTGTTCCCTAATAATCACTAGGCCTCATGTTTGGAATATTCACTACATCAGTCAAGGGAGATATTAAACAGTGGGGTCACATGATATTTGGACCACTGCCTATCACAGCAGGTTATACGCTGTTGTTACCCCACCCCAACACATTAGTGTTCCCATATAACTGCTTTAACAGTAAGTCAGCAATGGTTTATCAGCAGATCAGGCAATCTCAGTGCTGTAACACAGAAGTCGATCACATATTGTATGTCACAGGTAATGCGGGAAAAATGACATATGTATTTATGTCATTGATAACTCCTGTCTGTATGGCAGCCTGTGTGTCTCAGTGGAGTAGTGAAGTTAGCATGGGTGATGGTGTTGATGGTTCCTATCTGGAAGTAGTCACATCTTTTGCATTTGTGGTATTATTATGTTGTTGCTTTCACAGACTGCCAGTCTGTGTGTGGTTTAACATTATGAGCCTCAGTCACATACTAAGTACAGCAGACAGCTGGGGAATGCCATGGGCATTATGAGTGAAGTGCAGTGCTGCAGAAACAGGAACAGATGTCATTGTCTGTAACACACAAAATCCTGGACAGGATTACAAGTAGGTATGGCCTGGAGTCACTTTATAAGTACGTTAAAATAATCACTATTCTGTCGCCCCTTCATCAAAATGACCTGTTATGTACAGATGTCTATATATACAAACATATATGTATACATATCCATTTCATCAAAATTACCTGTTATGTACAGATGTCAATACATACAGACGTATATGTATACATATCCATCTGTCACACTCTCTCTCTCACATACTGTACATAGTATATCTCTATGTAGTGTCCAATAGATATATACTGATATATATATCTGTATATATTAAAATGATTCATAGACTCTCCCCATATAGCTGCATAGCACATATACATTATATACACAAACACACACACACACACACACACACACACACACACACAGCTACATTTATATATACATTCCTGTTATATACATAAATATATGTGTGGATGTTCGTATTGTCCTACTTACCCAAATAATGGTGAGTAAATCTGCACTATCACACATCCATACTGTTCCTCAAAGGATCCAAGCTAAGAATACAACAGTAGATGATCCACTTACCTACAGACACCTGTGCCTGCTGGATGTCACCACGTAGATAGACAGTGGTGAGCAGATGGTGTAATTAATATTGCCAACACACGCATGGACATGGCACAATGTTCCTGCCCACAGATTTGTCTATCCAAGTGCAAACAGTGACATATGACCATACTGGTAATTGTAAACACATAGTTAGGATAATAGTTATCTCACTGCTAGGATACTAGATGCAGATAAATGAAGCAATATCACTGCAGGCCACAGATGCTGTTCAATACAAGTCTAGTTTGTGTAATGCACAAGTACTGTGCCTGCAATCACATCCACAACAGACTTTACCTGTGGCACATACGATAAGTACTGTGATATATAGTGTATAAGAATATATAAGTAGGTGTTCTAATCACAAATCAGACCACTTGGCACATGTGTGCTTGCGTCTATATTCCCCTGAAAAACAATAACCATGCCCTCATGGGCTATCCACCTGCAATGTTTATGCACTTTTTGGCCCTGTAACTTGCTGCTGGCTTCCAAACTACCCTCTTCTACAAGTCCTGATGATGTCATCCACCTTATTACCAGCTGACAATGTAGCATCAGATTTAAGCCACAATGTGTGTGATAATGCAAGGTATGGTATGTAAGACTAGATAGGTAGGGGTTATAATCTCACTCCAGACTACTTGGTGTGTGTGTGTGTGTGTGTGTCTGTGTATCCCCTTGCAAGTCAACTGAAATGCCCTCATGGGCTATTCACCTGTAATGGTTATGCACTTTTTGGCACTAGCTTCGAAAGTGACCTCTTTTACAAGAGCTGATGATGTCATCCACCTTAAGACTACCAGCTGACAATGTAGTATCAGAATTAAGCTGTGTCATGTGCAATAAGTACTGTGAGCTATAGTGTGTAAGACTAGATTGGTAGGGGTTATAATCTCATTCCAGGCTACTGTATGTGTGTGCGTGTGTGTGTGTGTGTGTGTGTGTGTGTGTGTGTGTGTGTGTGAGAGAGAGAGAGAGAGAGAGAGAGAGACTAGATATGTAGGAGTTCTAATCTCATTCCAGGCTACTTGGGGTGTGTAGGGGCTCTAATCTCACACCCCAAAGAAAAATCAGGATTAACACCAAACATGCTCCTTGGTTAACAAAGGAAACACACTCACATGCACAAAAGCGATAGTATCTGGAAAGCCTGACAGAAATCCAAATCCCCTACCCTGCTACAAAGCTATAAAGAACTAGGAACTATACCAAAAAAAGTGTTTATCTTGATGATAAAAGTTTTTACAATACAGCTCAAGCCAGTCACCTCCCCAACCCCCAAAAATTCTGGTAAACCATCAACAATATCTTTCACCCTGGCAATCCTTCCACCCCAAACCCCTTCCCTAATAAGTCACCTCTAGAGACTGCCACCCTGCTCAATACCTACTTTATAGAAACCACTCACAAACTAACACCCTCAAACCATAATTCCAGTTCAACAAACTCTACCCCCCTTCCACCAACACTAACAAAACCCCTTTCTCTCTCAAACCTGTTTCTATCTCCTATATAAAATCTCTTTTGCATAAACTTAAACCTGGCTCCCCATCTGCCAATAAACTACCCCCTCTTTCTCAAACTTGCTGCCAACGCCATAGCTTTTCCCATCTATATACTAATAAATAGATCTATTCTAGAAAGCACTCTGCCCAATATTTGGAAGTCCTTCTATACTGTACCATTGCACAAAGGAGGTAACTCCACTGACCCCAACTTCTGACGCATAGCCATCCTATCTCCTCTCTCTAAAATTCTAGAAAAATGTGTCCACTCCCAACTCCTTAAATACCTAATATAAAACAAGTTTTAACCCCCCAATCAACATGGTTTCTGACCTAACCACAGCACTGCTACTGCTCTCCTATCCTTTACTCATACAGTTGCTGAGGCCAGAGACAAAAAGAAACTTGTATCCTGTCTCTTCCTAGACCTATCCAAAGCATTTGATACTGTGTCACATTGCAAACTACTAACTCAGCTAAATTAATTTAACCTCTCTTCTTCCACTGTACAGTGGTTCTCCAGCTATCTCTCTAATAGACTTTAGTCTGTCCGATGGCTCAACTCCTTCTCACCTTTCTTACATATAAAAACAGGGGTCTCCCAGGGCTCTATCCTAGGTCCCCTACTATTTAATATCTTCACCAACAATCTTCACTCTTCTTGCTACCACTCTACCATTGTCCAATACGCAGATGACTCAACCCTTTTCACATCCTACAATAATATATCTGATCTGTTTTCCCTTACACAAACCACCTTCTACTCCATTAAAAAAACTCACTCTCACACCATAAATCTTCCTTCTCTATCCACTCACTGGACAGCACCATCATCAACGCCGACCATCATACTAAACTCCTCTACACCATTATGGATGATCAGCTTAAATTTGACCAGCACATTCATCTGTGAATCAAAAAGACACACCAAAAACTAGGGTTATTGTACTGCAACAAAAAAATCTTACTCCTAATACCATGTTCTCCCTAGCTAGAGCATTCCTACTACCAGGCCTTCTCTACACTTCACCCATCCTCTCTAACCTACAATCCTCCCTAATCTCACAACTAGAACAAACGTACAATAAAATTGCTAGATTTGCAACTAATCAACCCTATAAATCCCACCATTGCGTAGCTTTAAAACTACAATGGCCAGAACTCTCCCACCATCTCATATCACAACTCCAAATCACCCACTCCATCCTATATAAATCTGCCAGCCACTCCCTCTTTTCTCTTGTATCTTTCTACACCCCCATCAGACCACTCAGAAGCTCAGACCAACAACTCTGCCATACATAAACCAAACAGAAACATAGGTAAAGTACTCTATAACCACAATGTGTCCCTAGCCTGGAACAAACTACCTCAACACATCAGAAATATCCCAAACACTACTCATTTCAAAAAGCAATTAAAACAATTCATCTTAAGCTCATGGATCTGCCCTTGCCAAGAACCTACTTAAACCCTCTCACCCCATCCAACCCTACATCACATCTCTCTCCAAATACTTCACTCACTTACACATCCTCACTATCATTATTCTTCTATTACTTTATTTCCCTTGTATCTTTTATCATACTAATTCATGACACATCCCATTATCCACTTCTGTTCTCATTTTATTTTCTTTTTCCTCCAGTAATGTCTCCCTGCACTACTCCCACACAGTGCCCTATCACTACTTGGCAGTTATTTCCTATTTTACCTCAGGCTATAATACATCTCAGACTGCACTACTTCTCTCACCAACATAATTTCCCTGCTATACCTATAGTACACATGCTCACTATTCCTGTTTCATCTTATTTAAAAACTCTATTATATTATTTAGTATTCACATTTTCCTTCTTGTTCATTGAAACTCTTAACTTGGTCTTCAACTCTTTTTACCACTTACCTATACTGGCCTAGACTTATTTGTTAATATCTACCACAAACTATTTAAAATGCTATTAAAAAAGCAGCTAGTATTAGCTTCTTTATCATATTGTACTACTGTAATTTCCTTATTGCATCTTTTTCACTATGCATTATTTAGGTAAAACTCTGAATGTATGTTTATTATTAAACTGTTTGGTAAAACTCTGAATGTATGTTTATTAATCTATATGTTTTTAGATTATTTTTATTACCGGAGCTTTTCTCCTTGGGTCTCCACTGAAAATGGCCCTCTGACACAGCTGGACCAACCCGGTTAACAAATATCAAATAAATAAATAAAAATAAATAATCTTATTTCAGGCTACTTGGGGTGTGTAGGGGTTCAAATCTCATTTCAGGTTACTTGGGGTGTGTAGGAGTTCTAATCTCATTCCAGGCTACTTGGGATGAGTAAGGGTTTTAATCTCATTCTAGGCTACTTGGGGTGAAAAAGAGTTCTAACCTCATTCCAGGCTATTTGGTGTGTGTGTGTGTGTGTGTGTGTGTGTGTGTGTCTGTATGCATGTGTGTATATGTGTGACACTGTGTAAAATGAGATAGGTAGGGGTTCTAATCTCATTCCAGGCTACTTGGTGTGTGTGTGTGTGTGTGTGTGTGTGTGTGTGTGTGTGTGTGTGTGTGTGTGTGTGTGTGTGTGTGTATATGTGTGTGTGTGTGTGTGTGTGTGTGTGTGTGTGTGTGTGTGTGTGTGTGTGTGTGTGTGTGTGTGTGTGATAGTGTGTAAAGTATGGGTTCTAATCTCATTCCAGGCTACTTGGGGTGTGTGTGTGTGTGTGTGTAAAACACTAGATAGGTTGGAGTTCTAATCTTAATTCAGGCTACTGGGTGTGTGTGTGTGTGTGTGTGTGTGTGTGTGTGTGTGTGTGAGAGAGAGAGAGAGAGAGAGAGAGAGAGAGAGAGAGATGGTGTGTAAGATGAGGTAGGTAGGGATTCTAATCTCATTTTAGGCTACTTAGGGGGTGTATTCCCCTGCAGAACAACTGGCATGCCCTCAAGGGCTATCCACTTGCAATTGTTGTGCACTTTTGGCCCTGTAACTTGCTGCTGATTTTCAAACTGACCTCTTCTACAAGGTCTGAAGATGTAATCCACCTTTAGACTACCAGCTGACAATGTAGTATCAGATTTAGGCCATGGCATGCGTGATAAGTACTGTGAGCTAAAGTGTGTAAGGCTAGATAGGAAGGGGTTCTAATCTCAATCTAGGTTACTTGGTGTGTGTATGTCCATGTGGCATACATATGATCACCTTGTTAACTTACAAATAGATAGGGTTTTGCAGTATTTTATTTGTAGTGTGTAATGTGGTCCCCCAAAGGACTGACCACAACAAGGTCTGCTGATGTCATCAAGCATATGTCCTAAACTAATGGGACTAGCAGACATAAGGTGTGTTGCATGCATCACATATCATAGGTCAGTGTTCTCATCTGCAAACAACTTACTTGCTCTGTGTGTGCCTTGGTGTGTCCTGTACACAGTGGTTGAAAGTGTTGCTAGCCTCAATGTAGCCATGTTTGTTTGTGAGCCTTTTACAGCATTTTCCATCTTGTTATGGAACCATAAGATGTTTAAATTTCACTAGCATAATAGCCATATTGCCCTCACAGTCAGACATTTTTATAGGCATAGTTACAGGATCAGCACATATTGTCTCAGTCCATGAGGGACACAGGCAGATGCCCTGTGTAGAGATGATGGTTGCCCAGCCAATCCTAGAGATGGCATGTGCTGAGGTGCACTGAGGTGCCCTGTGTGCTATCAGGCAGGGTTCTGTTTCAAGGGTGTGTTTAAGTCTGCTAGACAAATCTCTCCCACAAGCATGTAATACTATTGTCACATATGCGGTTAATGTCCTTACAGTGAGTTATCTACTATGCCTCCTACAGATAGGCAGCATATGCAATCAATCAGGGTCACACATTGCCCCATATGCAAGGCACAGATCACCTCTGAGAGTCTATATTCCACAGGTGACAATGGCACTCATTGCAGGCGATCCCCATTGAGCATATACTGAAGACATGAAGTGTCCTTGTGAGGGACCATACTGTTTTGTGCAATTGCCAGTACTGCTTGGAAAGGTACATTAACAAATGGCCAATGCACTCAGATAGGTGACTGTAGCCTCAGCTATGAAATATTATTCCTGCCATGCCACTGCAGAGACATGGTGATCTCAGGCCCATTAGGTATAAACCTGTGTGGCCAGGTCTGTGTGCCCAGTTCTTTCACCTCTGAATATGTACATCACATGTTGTGGCTGATGTACTACTTACCAGGTACACGTGTCTAACTAATGGAAATGATACCACATATATATTTGCATGGGGTTTATGGCCATTAGTATGTCAACGGGTATGTGTTCACAACACCCTCTTGCAGGATAGTGACATACCACAGAGACTCCTTGAGTGCTGACAATTTGCAGGCATCAGCCAACATTGTTAGTCACAGTCAATCAGTAGTCACGTGTATTGTGGTTAAATGGATTCCAAGCAGTAGAGGACCCAGGACTGCACCCTATTGAGCATTGCTACTTACAGATCAGCTATTGGAGACTGATGTCCATGTGTGCCATCAACTGGCCAATTAGGCATCCATGATACTGTCATTGTAGGGGTCACTAAGTGGGTGTGTTGTAAACCTTTCCTGACCAGGGGATATAGTCAGATGACTTGGCTCAGTGTACCCTTACCCAGGTCTTTGTGGACTGCCTCGGAAATGTCCACCATGTGTAACAGTCATGCTCCCCCTGTCACACATCAAAACTGTGTACAGTCAATTGTGTGTAGATCACATATATGCATGCTGATCAGCTCCATGATGATAGCCATTACAGGCATACAGTTATGGATTCTTAGACAAAGAGATGTATAGTTATGTTGGTCAGTGAATGCACCACCTCTGTGCAAGGGTATAAGAGTTGCCATTGCCCACTCAGCTGTTGTGTAGCCAGTGGTGTCAGTATGAATGCAAGGGTTTCCCAATGGTGTTAGTAATCCTTGTCAGATTGCATATGGGATGCAGCCTGGAATGTTAGCATGTGCAATAGATGCTGTGCATCTTCCAATGAGAGGCCGGTTATGAACTGCTCTGTAAATATGGAAGTTATGGGACAGACTATAGGAATGCCATGTGTCACATGTGGTGGGGATAAGGGTGTGTAATTGATGCAGACAGTGTGAGAGTACAGGTTATGTATGAGTACAGACCCATATGTGGCATCATGATGTATGAGGTCACCAACAATCTAGGCCTGTCCTTTGAGGTCACACATGTAACTACACTGTGTGTTGTGGTTCTGCTTTGAGTGGGTGGCCACTTTTGTCACTTACCATGTCTACACAACATCACAACAACACTACAACACTATGTGCTTCTTTTAGGTGAGGAGGTAGTGCCTCCATGTTTGGGGGGCTCCCTCATCCCAACTGTCACACAACACTGTTCACCTGTTATTGTACAGCCTGCTAATGGTAGTTGTCCACCAGTCAGGTTTGCTGAGCCATGACGAGCCTTTTGTCCCTCCTGTCATGTACAGCTGAGTCCATGCAGTTGTAATGCTGCTGACATAATGCATGGATGTGGAGCTCTGCATATTTGCCTGTCCTGTCTGAAGGGGGAGTTGCAGTCACATTATGTCAACCATCCCACAGAGGGTAGTGAATGGCTTTCTTGACATATATGTCTGTATTGTCTGCAAGGGAGCGTATGTGCTGGTAGTTCTAAGGAGAATGATCTGTGGCCACATCCCACCAGGGAGAACCTCACCCTGAGGGGGGGGCTGTACTGGTCACCCATATTGGCAAACACATGACGCAATATGTTGGTTCTCTGTGTGGGGATGTCACGGCACTGCTGCAGGGCATTGTAAGTAAGGACCTGGACCATCCTTTGGGCAAGTGAGCTGCAGCATGACTAAGCAATACTGTGTACATATTATACTTTCCTAACATGTGTATCTGTGCTCTGCACAAACACCTTGCATGACTCTCTCCTTGCAATATTCAGGAAGTAACTGCAATACTTACTTGCACAGTGGACAACTAGCATGTAGTGCCAAGCGGTGTCCCCAGATCTCGGAGTCATGTTACTTGAAATGCCATGATAGGAGTTAGCATGTATACAAGCACTAACACTGTCATACACCTACTGACATTGGGCCAAACACTTACTTTTGCTCAAGGCCAGATCATGCCTACTGACTGTAACAGGAGGATCCCATTGACTGTTACAATATGCAATGGATGTCGGACATATGTCTCACTCCACCAACCATGGCCTAACAATGTGTATGACAATATTAGGCCAGCAGGGCTTGCTAGAAACTGTATATGTCATGTACAGAGTGTTATGTCAGCTGTACTAGTTTAAATGCCATTAAGGCACAAGAGCAGTATCCCTAGTGTTTAGCAGTTACACCCACCTCCAATCCCACTACTAATTAAGTGCCTTTAAAGCATGACTGTAGCATCCCTAGTGGCTAGTGATTCCCCCCACTCCAGATCCCTGTACTAGTTTAAATGCCATGTTGGCACAAGTGTAGGATCCCTGGCTGCTAGTGGTTCTCCCCACACTGATTCCCATGCTGGTTTAAGTGCCATTATGGCACACAAGTTTAGGATAGTTTTGTGTCAACTGGCTCCCTCTCCCCTGATCCCAAAATTACTTTCAGCCTTTTGGCTGTGTTCACTACATTGATATAATGGGGATATAGCCTTTCTCATCTACACATCTGAGCAATTGCTTGACACATAGATGCCATCTTAGGGACAGTTTTGAGAGAGACAATACATGGCTAATTAGGGTATGCTTCTCCTCCAGACTGCCTCATTAGCATCCAGCATGACAACAGAAACAGCCCTACATGGTGCTGTACGTCTTCATGCTAGGGTACCATTCCACACCATGTTAATGCTATCTCTGAATTCAAAAGGTTACTGCTATGTATACACAAGGTGCACACTTCATGGTAACCATTATCAATTCCTTTTACTGTGATTTTTTTGTGTATAATAATCTGGATATTTCTTTTTTCTTATTCTGAGAATCATTTTGATACAAATACATATCACTTCCTGGTGGTAACTTGTTTAAAGATGAATAGTAATTATATTCTCCCTTAGACCAGTCATTAGAGACCAGTATATTGAAATGGAAAATATTTTAATAGTATTGGCATTAATAAAGATATTGGTGGTTTTACTTTGGATAAAGGAGAAGATCAGGCATTATGTGAACTAAGGAATGGTCGTGATCTGGTTCAAGTAGCACAGATGGACAGAAAAGTGATTATACATGCCTACCAGTATAAAAAGATATGTTTGGACCACCTTAATAACAATGACATATATAGAGGTAAATATGGTTACCAACAATGCTGTTGTTTCCATTTTTCATGACCTACTTTTTCTATTTCAGTGACTGTGAAATTGGCAGTAAAGTTTGTCATCCTAATACCAGTCAAGCTTCCTTTTATTGTCTTTCATAGGTATATAAAATATTTTTTCCTGCAGTTGGTAGACAGATAATGTCAGGTTTGCACACTATATAAAAAAATGTTGGTAAGATAATTGAAAATTGTCAGATGAAATGTGTTCTCAAAGTAGACTCCTACATTAGAGGTATCACACATTTTCCACAAAAAAGTTTTAGTATTTTCTTTGAAAGAAGATATGTTTTGGCTGACTTTAGTATCACCTGTTTCTATACCAGTATACAGCGTAGTCATGGCTAGGAGGGTATATATGATTTATTGGTGAATGTGCAATGGCTCATTATTTTATGATGTTTACTCATTTTGGTCACAATAACATTTTTTATGTTTGTTCACCAAAAATTCCAGATCCGAAGGGTACAGATATGGGTGTCTTTTTTACATCTGATAAGCTAATTCAGTAATGGGTGTATTTAAATGCAAATATATCTAGAATGCCAAATTTTATAAACAGCGTGTGTTGCATTATTTTTGTTTCATTGATGATCTTACATTTTTATGTATAGTAGGTATTGGCTTTGCATATTTTTTTGTGTTTAATCTTACTAACAATCAATCTGGCTTTATTTTTTTTGTCATGTCTCTGAAGTTAACTTTTTGGATTTAACAATAGTAAGGTCATCTCATTCTTGAATTATTACAAAACTGTCTCATGAACATTTTGTATTTCACTCTGTATGAGATCAGTCATGTTATAATTTCTGGGTAACATACTGATGGACAAAGACTGAATGCTCGAGATTCAGTTGCCTGAGGTTCAACCCTCCAATGATTGCAGTGCCACCACTGGAAATCACTGTTACTGAGTTGTGCTAAATGTGATTCCATTTTAGGGGGAATTTCCTTTGTCTTTGAGTTGGTCCGACCATGGAGTTGGTATATATAAGTTTGGTTGCAAAAAATACTTTAAAAAGTGTTTTTAGCAGCTTTTTTTTTTTTTGGTAAATGCAGTTTCAGGATTTTGATCCTATGTTTGTTTGCTTTGTTCCAGTCATAGAAGAAGCCATCACTCCTTTCATCTTATGTTTTGTTTGCCTAGAATAGAGTCTTTTTGGAGGAATCTAAAAATTTTATGCAGCCATTTTGTAATAATGTTTACAACAGCTAGAATGTACAGAAGCTATGTAGGATGACCTCTTCACACCTAAAAAGGACATACTAAGTATTCAGAACAACAATACATGCAGTTCTGAATATTGCAATGGCATTTGTTACAAAAAACATTTTAGGAATCAAGTATGTTTGTATCCTAATTAATTTTTAAAGTTATCTTCTGTTCAGAAGTGTTAGAATATTTTATCCAATCCCACTAGGTACGAACTGTCACACAAAATTCCATAGATTTCTTTTTATCATTGATAGATATTACACAAAGTAAAAGCTATGTCCCCATTATATGGTCTGCATTTGACCAGATCTTCTACCAATCCTTGAATTCACTGGTTAAGGCTCAAATCCAGGTAAGCATCCACACCTGCATCCTCATCCCATGACTTTTTGCTAAACCTTATAGGGTATTTTGTTGCCTGAAATTGTTTGGCATGGTACAGTCAGGTCCCTTTGAGAGTAGCTTGTTTGGCCAGCTCATTCATTCTAGCATTTCCATGCAAATGAGCATGTTTGATGCATTTTAATGGGCCTTATCTTTGCTGACTGTGAATATCACTGATATGTCTGCTGCTTCTTCATAAAAGTGTTTTTGAGTGTCCTCGCCTGGACCAGTTGGCCAGATACGTTGTGAAGGAATTGACCACATAAGAACAGTCACTGACAATATTTAACCCTATCCTCCCTGGACTTACCACATAATAGAGAACCTCCGGCTCTTCTCTTTGGGCATACATATAGCCTGGCAACCCGAGTAAGTGGGTTTCTGTTATTTCATATCATTTTTCTGAGTTGAAAACAGCAAAACTGGGCATATAGGTTCCCTTTAGACAATACATGTCCAATCTACACATATAGTGCTCTCTCATCAAAATTAGCCTGGAATGAAGAGCCGATTCTCTCTTCAATGGCCTCTATACATGAGGGTTTCTCTCTTGTATACAACATTTACAGGGGAGAAAGTAATGCATACCTAACTATCTTAACTGTTTTTTTTTGTTCAGACATGAGCAGCCATTTTGCAAACCTTGTCTGGATGATTGAGTCGGATCTCTTGGAGTACAGTAGCTCTTTTACTGAATGGTGTGGTGTCTGAACTATAATTGTTGAAAACTGTGTAATATATTCTGTCTGTGTGATTCCCCAATGTATTACTAACAAAACCTGCACACACAAGGGTTATATCTATTTTCAACAAGGCTCATCATTCAACTACAAAAGATGATGGGCCTCAATATGGAATCTAGGCTTTGCATGCAGCCTAATGGCCACTCTTGCATGAGAACCACTGAGATGCTGCCATCACTGAGCCTGCTTGTAGGAAAAATGTTTGGTAAGAAGTGGGTATTATAAGCTCTGTTGCCATTGCCAACTTTTTTTTATATTGCAAATGCTTGCATGGACTCAGGGATCAAAACAATTGGTTCTGTAGATGGTTTCTGGGAGCTGATTTAGCTGTTTTGGCATAGTTTTTAATAAAGTCCCAATTATAATCTATGGCACCCATGACGTTCTACAAATCTGCAATTGAGTAGGGGAGTGTTAACTTAAGAATACTATGTACTGTGTCTAAATAAGATGCTCTGGATTGTGCAGATACCATGACTCCCAAAAATGTAACTGCATCCTGCATGAGATGTACCTTTTGAGAGTATACCTTGAATCCTGCTTCCTGCAGTGCCCCTAATACCTTTTCCTTGACTTCTAATTGTTCAATGGTTTCTGTCTGAATTAGAATGTCATCTATGTATTAAAAATGTTATTGCCTAACTGTAGCTCACCTTACAGAGGTTGCAGTGGCTTCCAGAGTTTGGGAAGCTGTGAGATATATTATTTTTTTAGCCAAAGGCTGATATTTACATTTTGAATCCCTCCATAATAGCTGGGAATTCTTTACATTTGTTCTGTGTGTGTTTGAGGTGGGTGTTGTGAGATAGTGTCGTATTACTGGAATTGCTGGTAGTACTTTAATTCTGTTCTCAAGAGAGGAGTATGTGAGCAGACGTGTGTGGTGTCAATGCAAAGATGTAAAGATGTGTTTAGCATCTTTGTGTATTAAGTGTGTTAGCAGTTGTAGGAGTGCTGAATACTGGTAAGGTTAAATTATTTTCTTTTGTTTAGGGTATAGATGAAATGGATACATTTTGTTTAAAGAAATTATTGGACTGTGGCTTCTTGCATAAGTGTTCAAACTGTTTAATGTTGTATCTTATTGTTTTAGGATGGGTTATTGATATAGGTATTTGTAAAAAAGTGTGTAACAGTAAAAAGGTTGTTACTGAAAGTGTTGATGTCAGGCTGAGAGGAAGTTGTTTCATATCAGATTGTTGCTGCTATTAAGGTTTTGAAGAATAAAGGAATATGAAGTTATGAGTGCATTAGTATGAGTGAACAATTTGTTAAATGTAGTTGGGGATCAGATTTATGAGTTTAATGTGTGTGCTTGGCATGTGTTTTCTACCATTTATATACAAACTGATTCCTTTTCTATATATAGTCTAGGTGAAAATCAGGATCTTCTAGGTTCTGAGGAATATAGTGTACTTATTGGTATTAATTATGGGTTTGTGGGTGATTATGTGTGGGTTGAACTTAGAAAGAAAAGTGAGCAGCAATTTTCTGTTAACAATGAAGATTTGATCAAATCAAGAGGTGCAAAAAAGAAGGTGTGTATGTGATGGTATCAGATATAATGCAGCTGATTTATAGAATGAAGTTAGGAAAAAAGAAGAGCAATGGGTGACTATTAAATCTTCTGCAGGTATGTTCAGTGATGCAGATGTAGTTAATATTGATGGTAAAATAAAACAGGTTTTGATGCTTGGGGACTCTCAAGGAATATTAAGAATTTAGTGCCAAGGATAAATAAAGAGAGCATAACAGTCTCCTGTTTAGGAGGGTGCAAAACATATGACATTGCCAGACTGAAAAAGATTTGTTTTTGTTTTAGAAGAGATGAAGTGGTGGTTGTAGTAGGAGTTAATGACATTGGAAGAACTACTGAAGGAACTTGTATACACCATTTTGACCAACTGATAGACTTGAGTAAAGGAAATGAGTTTGAATTTATTTTATGTGATGTCATCCCTTGTGTAGGTGTTAATGAAACCTTGAGCAAGGTGGCAAGGGGTGTTACAAATATTGTTAGAAGGAATTGTTGCTGAAATAGTATAAAATGTGTGTATGTTTGGGAGGAAATGGTGTGAGCAAGAAATTATTTTTTTTGTCTCAGATGAGAGACATCTTAATTATGTAGGTAACATTTTTTCTGAATAAGTTACTGAGATTTAACGGTTATTTGATACCTTAGGCTCCCTTGATACATGATATAATTCAGAATGCCATTACAGTGTATAATGCTAAATGTGTGAACAATAAATTTCAGTTATTTGGCAATACAATTTATAGTTACTGAAACTTGGCTTTCTGATTAAAAACTCTATTTACCAGGACAAAAGGCTTGCCATAGGTTAAGAAGTGAAGAGAAGGGTGGTGGAGTGTCTATTTTTATTTAATGTCCTGTAGTAATTGTGAGACTGATGATACATACGAGATAACTACAGTTCAACTTAAAGGTGTGGGAGTAAGTACTAAGACTGGTCTTTTTATAGGTCTCCAAATTAATATTTTAATGATTTAAAGGGATTTTGACAATCTATAATCTCACTGATGGAAGCAGCTATTCATATTGTGTGTGGTGATTTGAATGCTCCTGGTATTGATTGGTTGTGTATAGCCACTAATAGGGACACTTTGGTGAAATGATTAATAAAGTAAAGGTTTGGGTTATTCACAAATTGTGACACAAACAAGATGAACCAATGTTTTGGATATAGTCTGGTTTAAGAACTGGGAATTAGTTGATGAATGTGAGGTTTGTAATGACCTAATAGGTTCTGATCATTGTTATATTTCATGGATATAAATTTTTAAGGACTCCTAAGCAGAAAATAGGTCAAGGGATGAAATGGTAGATTACAGCAAGATGAGAGAAGAAGTAATTATTTGAAGGTGGAGAAAATCTACTTGTTCTGTGGATATAAGGCAAGGTTGGAATTGGTTTCATAATTTTCTATACCTGTGATTAGTAGTAAGTTCTATGTGTATAGACCACCTTGGTGGAACTTGTCTTTACAAAGGCTGCATAATCAATCACATTTTATGGAAAAGGTAGAAGAAGCTTGAGACAAGGAAATTGTCTAAATACAGAATAATAAAAAATAAACATAGGAAGATATCCAGATTGAGTAGAGAGGTTTAAGAAAAAAGGTTAGCTAGTACTGTCACTGGCAATAAAAAGGCATTTTAATTATTTAAAGAGGTTTAGGAAAGATGCCTATTTTGGATATGAGCTTCAAGTTGGTGATGGATTAATAACTGATGCTGAGTCAGTAGTTAACACTTTTATTGGTTATTGTGTTGGACATGGAGATATAGTAAGAATTTGGAATTTAACTTTTAACATGTTTGCAGACTGCCTGGACATATTTACACTTAGGTCTGATGTATTGTAAAATATGGTTAGAAGTACATCTGCTGCATGGCCTGATATTATTAATGGACTCTTTCTAGCTTCTGTTACTAGGGATATTAGAGTTAAGATATGTTCCCCAGCTTGGAAATTGGCCTATATTGTTCCAGCTCCAAAGGGTGGTAGTACTTATGTTGTTAAAAACTACAAACCAATCAGTCTTAAGATTCTTATTGGTAAATGTTTTGAACAGTTATTATCACAATATATTATTAATTTGTTTGATGCATACGATTTAATGCAACATGGATTTGTTGATGGTATATCCTATGGAAATAATTTGTTAGTTGTTATGAACACTTGTGGATGGCTTTAAATGACAGGAATGTAGTAGAGGTCATATATTTAGAGATGCCCAAGGCTTATGATACAATGCCTTTATTATATGAACTAAAAATTAATGGATATGTAATTAAGTGGATTGCAAATTGGTTGAATGGTAGGAGTAGTAGGTTAACAACTGGTTGTTATGTTTTCAGATGAGAGGATAAACATTAAAGGTGCTCCACAACATTTAGTATCAAGTCCAATACTGTTTGCAATCTTTATGACTAGTTTTCCTTCTGATGATACATTTTGGTTGACAAAATACATTGAAAACATTAAATTTGGCTCAGTTATCTCAGAGTTATCTGATCAGTTTTATCTGCAAGCTTATTTAGATACTTTATTTAAATGGATCACAGGGAACAAAAGTTTAATGTTGAGAAGACTTTTATTATACATTTTAGTAATGACAATCCCAATTTTCCCTATTCATTGGATAATATCAATATCCAAAAGGTTAAGTTTATTAGGGATTTGGCTGTAAAGGTAGAAGATAAGTTAGATATGATTAGAGGATATTATGAAATAGGTAACATTTTCAGAAGTATGGGTAGTAGAGAGAGACCTGCTTTTCTTCAATTATTATACAATGGTGAGACCATTTACTGAGTTATTGAACATTGCAGGTCTTTTTGGTATATAATAAGCTGCAGTTAGTTAAACTGGACAGGATTCAAAGATACTTTGCCAGGATAATTTAAGGCATGGCGGTGGTGAACTATCCGAGGAAACTTGAGGTATTGTTTTTGTACACAGTAATCTGTAGATTGGTCAGGGGGCACCTTATTACCATGTATAACTGTTTTAAAGATTGCATATTTTGGAATTGTGTGGGAGTATATAAACAAATGCACTCTTTTGAATACAAGAAATAAAACTAATTTGGTGTTGCACAAAAATACACAAAACATCTAAATGGAATAACTCTTTCAATGGGGCAGCAATTGTATGGTGTAATAAAATTCCTTTAGGAGTGAGGAAATAAGAGAATACTGTTTTTTTATTAATCCAGTTTGGATTTAGGAGTGGGTTTGAGTTTTTTTTTTTTTTTGAGGTAAGCCCTTTGAGGGCCTTTACTAGTCTTTGGGCTTGGTTTATCTGACCATCTGAACATCTAAAACTAGTGTTTGATAGAAAAATACTGGACTATTCTGCAAACCCGGGGAAGCCTAGCCATGACATGCTTCTGATTATCAAAGGTAAATGCAAATTTGTGTTGTGAATCTGGATGTAATAGAATAGAGAAAATAAATTTACTAGGTCAATTACCATGAAGTGTCTGCTCTCCTGGTCCAAATGAACTGATATCTAAGTTATGGCTGTGACTGCGTGGGGTAATAATTTTGTGAAACAATTCACCAATCTAAGGTCTATAACTAATTTGCAGCTCACATCATTTTTCTTTACTGGCTACACTGTATAATTCAAGACAATGTGATCTAAGATGTCCATCCTTTCCCAGAGTGAAGAAAGTGAGCAAACTTAGATAGTGGATGGGGGGTGGAGGGGTCATACACCTAGCAGATGTTACCTAATCCTTTAGAGCTTGTTGGACTTTATTGTGTACTTCAGCCACTTACCTTCTGACAGTTCTGTAGTGGCAAGTGTCTCTCTGACTAGTCAATGCAGAAAGTTCTACCAATTTGGAACAGGAGGCTACCCTTTTTCACACATTTCCACATATATCCTTCTATTTTTTCCTTCCTGTTCTTGAAACACCTCTTTAATAGAAGGATAAAGTGATTTGCTGTGTTCACCCCTGAGTTGGTAGTTGCTCTGCGATGAAGGCACATAAACTTCATGTGCTGCCTTATCTGATCAATTTTCTGGTTGTGGCCCATGATATCTCTCTCTCTCTCTCACAGGACTGTATTATGGTCTTTCAGTAGTTTGCCCTTCCTTAGATCCCTTATCAGCAATGTTACCTAATGCATTCTGTCTTTCCCACCAATGGAAGTACTTACCACATTCCCTCTTTGCATGACCATAGCTGTTACAGAAAAAAAACACTGAATTTCACTATTCCCATGTGAGATGTCTGTGGTGGATTTGGGAGATGTGGGCATGTTTCCTGATGGGCGGTATCCAACAACCAGCACCTCAATACTATTGTCATTAGAGATTGCAAATATTCTTGAAATAGCCTCTTAATGGAGAACATAACTTTTACTTTATATAATATTTATCAATCATGGCAAAAGCTGAGGTGATACGCTGATGGACACTTATTTTTAGATCTACATTGACTGGAATGAGCCTGCCTCTTAAACCCAGCAAGGGTGCTGTTCCTTGTGGTTGATGTTCAGTTTGTCTCATGTGTTATCTAAAAAAAAAGTGTGTGTGGGTGTGTGTGTGTGTGTGTGTGTGTGTGTGTGTGTGTGTGTGTGTGTGTGTGTGTGTGTGTGTGTGCATGTATGTATATATAAATATATATATATAAATATATATATATATATATATATATATATATATATATATACATACATGAAAATTGTTCTTGTCCTTCAAAGTTACTCTACATTGGTGAAATTAGCATGAAAATTGTTCTTGTCCTACAAAGCAAAGTTACTGTACATTGGTGAAATTAGCAATCATTTAAAACAAGAATTCAATAGCATATTAGAAATATGAGCAATGTCAGTGAAGTCATTTCTCCTGCTAATCATTTTGCAATATATCCTAAAAGTCATCTTCATGGCTTTAATGTTACTCTTCTGGAATATGTGCCTGTTAACTTTGGATCATCTCAAACCTCAAATCAGTCCTTGCAATACAAATTATGTTTGCTCCCATATAGATATGTTTGTCTATGATTGCCTGTCAAAAGAAGTAGGAACCTAATTTTGTGGTGTAGAAAATGGGGGAAGGGAGAGATAAGTGCAAATTTGTGTGAAGGAATTGGTGGGAATAGGATATAAGGTGCCTGGGGGAGGAGTATTCAAGGGATATTTAAGAAGGGACAGGAGCTGATTAAACACGCTTGGTGAATGTTTATACTGAAAGGAAGATCATGGATGCAGAAAGATCCCTTATGCAGGCCCCATCCAAGCAATCAGCTGAGGTAGTAGTAGAACTGTAAGGCGAGTAGGTTAGTTACAGTAGTGTTGATTTTTCCTTCTTTAACTTTTTTTTTTTTTTGTAAAGTAGTCAATAGAGTAATTTAGCATAGGTGTGGGCAAGAGATGTAGGGATATGAAAGCCAGAATAGTTAGATACTTATTGTAGGATGGGGGTAGGGAGCATCATAGTTAGGACTGCAAAAGATAGCTTGGGTTAAGGTATGGATGCTAGAGGAGGATGTATTTGAGGGCAAGCACATATGTAAAAGCAGAAAAAAAGAAGGAAAGCAGGCAAAAAATACCTTCCTTCCACAATCTTTCCCCTAGCAGATACAGGTGTTAGTGGGAATATGTAGCATTCAGGTGGGTAGACAATAGTTAATAAAATACAAAAGAGCAGCAGCTAGGTGCTAATGCAGTAGACAGCATTCTGGCGAGGATGTAACTCCCCCCCACTCATTACCATTAATCTCAAGTCTAGGTAAGTGGTGAAATGTTTTGTTGTCTGTCTGGTATGCCATTGAGCTGATGGAGTCCTTTTTTTATATTGATAGATTTCCTTTCACAAAAGCACTGGATAGGCCATGTAAAAGGTCAATGAAAGCCATGTGGTTTGCAAGCTGCAGCCATGTGAGCATGGGCATGTAACATTGTGTGCATTTATGTCAGTAGTTGAGGGAAGCAAGAGGTCAGTTTAATACATGCCTGGGAAAGGAATGCACAAGTAAGCATAGACAGTGGGAAACTCAGTAACTATTAAAAAAAAAAGACAAAACAAATAGAGAAATGGAAGCAGAGTGTGGTCAGTGATGAGTTGTTTATTTCATAAAATGAGTGTGGGTACAAATGTAGAAAATAAGTAAGCAAAATATAGAAGCTCTATGTGTTGGGGTTGCAGAGGTCCAGTACAACCCTTGACTTGCTGGCCCACTGAATGAAGAGTATCCTAGGAAATCACCATGCTGGGCTGGGTTGTTGAAGGAGAGTTCTGTGGACGGACAGGCTGCTGTGCTGGGACTGTAGATAGGACATATATAAAAAAAACAATGCACAAAAGTTAACAGTCTTGGAAATTTATTTTGACATTTACTCACACACATGTATATGTGTGTGTGTGTGTGTGTGTGTGTGTGTGTGTGTGTGTATATATATATATATATATATATATATATATATATATATATATATACATATATAAAACTCATAGTATCTGTCATGTGTGTGATGGGAAGCAAAGAGTGGGCAGATTCCTTTTGGGGCTGGTAGTAGGCAGTCATGATTAGTGGCAAGAGATCTGGGAGGCTGTTAGTATTAGTAGATGAGAGTTCTGCCAGGTTTTGTTTTGTTTGGGAATGGGTTAACTGGATCCTGAGATTTATATATTTCTTTGCAGTGGTTGAGGAGAAGCAATCAAAGATGGTGGTGCCTTAATTAGCATAAGCACATAGATTTGGTATGATAAAAAATTTTGGAAACTGAAGGCAGGGGATAAGTCATTTAGGTGGGATAGTAGGCATGCCAGTACTTGGTTGAGGATGAAGATGGATAAGGTGTATTGTCAAAATGAGTTCAGGAATGAGGTGGTGACAGCATGAGAGTGGACTGGTCAATCAGTGTGGATACGTGTATGAGTGGCCAATTTATAGATTCACACATATCTGTTTTCATTGTGGAGGTGTGCCTTGTGAAAAGTATGCAAACAGGGGGTAGAGAGCCAGTAGCACCTGGAGTGTTGAAGGTGGGCTATTGGTGTGAGAATCATGAAGAGTCAAGGGGTTAATAGACCATGCAGAGAAACTTGGCATTTTTGAAGGAGGCTGGAAGACTGGCTGACTAGCTCCTTTTTCCTGGTGTCATAGTTTGGTCTGCCATTATGCCAACATTTATAAGGAGAGGGACAGCTGAAGTTCCAACCATAGTAACTTTGAGACATTTCATAAATCATGGGGTGGTCATGGTGCCAGCTTCTATGGGGTTGTTGCTGCTGGAACACTGGCAAATTAGTTACAAGGATCCAGTCTGGTATCAGAAGGATGAGGTGCATGTGAGTGAAATGGAGTTGTATGTTTTCAGTATATGCATGTGTTTGTTAATAGTCTGGATTATATATGGTTTATGACTGGCAGGAGTGGTAATGAGGAAAGGCTGCTGTTAAGTAGCCTAGTGCAGTGGGCAAGGACTCTGAACTCTGTGCTCCAGTTTTCTATGTCCCCCATTCCCTGTCCTGGGCTTGAATTAAAAAAAGTGGGACTAAGTGGATCTGTTAACACTGCTGAAATGATTTAAGTATTTATGAGCAGGTTTTTTTTTTTCCAAAATCTCTATTTCAGTTTTCAGATATTAGTTGCGATATATCAAATCAAAAACACAAAGCGAACAGTACATACAAAATAGTATATACACTAGGAGTCATTGCATCATCAAATGGAATATGAACATTTTTGACATCAATTAAGAAAGTGAGGGATAGTATAAGGGACAGTTTATGAAGAAGATAGAGATAGAAATTCAACCACTTATTATATTTAGTATAACTGGGAAATATAATTAGATATATAAAGAGGTGTAAGTTTATACTGCTAGCAGGATGGATTTACAAATGAGCAGTGCAACATGCCCACAGAGTGATAGCATTGTGTTTCTTGGTGTTTTGTTATGAATTACAGTTGTGTTTATTGCATGAATTATAATAAAGAGGTTCAGAGACAAATTAGGTTTGCTCCTAAGCAGATGGTTTTGTCTATGAACACTTGCCTTTGGGAACTAGGAAGCTAATTTTGTAGGTGACAAAAAGGAGATTGGGGAGAGTAAGGTAAGCTGCAAGAATATTTATTTATTTATTGACTGACTGACATTTGTTCACCAGGTTAGTCCAACTGAGCCAGGGGCCCATTTTTCAGTGGAGACCCAAGATGAAAAGCTCCAGAAGTATTACATATTTTTACAATAAAAATCAAATCAAAAATAAAGATAAGAGTTAGAAATTAAAACCATCATGAAACATAAGAAAATCAACAGTTAGAGAATATCTGTACATAGAGTAGGTTAAATAATTGACAGGTGTAGAAAATATCACACATGAAGTACATACAAATGGATAAACCATTCAATCAATTTTTTTTTTAAATAAAGATATATATGAATATATATGCTATGGAAGTGAGGGGAGGGGGAGGTATAAAGGTATATGAGGCATGTACAAGGGAGTAAAGAGTAGAAGAGGGGAAAAAGAGTTAAAGTTGGGAAGAAAAGAGGCTAGATCAAGTGGGGGTTAGGCAAGGGCAGGACCATGTACTCTGAAGAAAAAAATGTAAGTTCTTTTTGAACAGTTGTTTTTGATGAATGCTTCTTATGTTTTGAGGGAGTGAGTTCCAAGCATGTGCAACAGAGTATTTGTAGAGGGACTTTCCAATATTTTATTATATCTGTCAAGGTGTCTGCTGGAAGTACGAAGGTGACAATGGAGGTTGTAGTAGGAGACTAGGTTGGAGATGGAAGGGCAAGAAGAGAGGCATCCAGGACAGTGTGTAATGTGAAGCTGGGGTAGATGTAGTTGTTTAGAGAATTCTGGCCATTAGAGTGATTTAAGTGTGAGACAGTTGTGGGATTTACTGGGGAGATTAGAGGCAACCTGGTGATTTTGTGATGTTTGCTCTAGATTAGTGATAAGTGAAGCTTGAACATTAGTAAAGACGGGGCCAGCATATTGAAGACAGGGTAGAAGAAGGGACTGAGCAAGGGAAGGTTTGGAAGAAGGTGACAGAAACATATGGTTGCAATAGAGAAGTCTGAGTTTCTGGTGGGTCTTTTTTATACATTCTTGGATATGAGTCTTTATCAAATGTAAAAGCTCACATCTGGTAGCTAACTTTTGTAAAGTAACAGTTTGCTAGCATGGATCCATAGCATGGATTATTTTTCCCTGTTTCCCCTGTTAGAATGGCTTTCACAAATGGCTTATATTCTATACTACCCTGTTAAAATATCTTTAGCCTGCCACAAAATTTAAGTAAAATTTCAGCTAACTCCAAAGTATTCCAAAGTATTACTACCAAATCCATTCAAGTGGGAACTATTAAAACTTACGTACTAGTTAATATCCTCCCAGAGATTTGGCCAGGAGATACGGCAGAATTCGCTTGCTGGATTAGCCCCATTTCACTTGCCCTCACTGCGCTCAGGCTCACTTCGCTCCTCACTCTGCCCCCTATTTCCACCCCCCCCCACTACCTCCAAATTTATACTTACCTATCCCCACCCCTTTTCTACACTTCACCAATCCACCTCTTTCTAATAGGCTAGACTCCACATTTGGCTGTAGTCACACTCAGTGTAAGTACAGATGTTACTCACTACTGCCACCTTACCTTTCCATCCCCCCCCCCCATACTTACATCCCTTTCATGCCAACGTTTCTTCTCCTTACTCTACTTATAGGAGCCTATTATCATACCTCATATGAAACCCACACCCATATAGGAATCCACTACCCAAACAGCCATACTGCAACCCTCAGAACACTTAATGAAGCCCACTACCTTAACTTATATCTGACCACAAATAACTACTACCCATTACTTAAACCGCCCACTGTAATACATACCCAAACTTTATCCCCTAAATCAAAATATTACCATTATTTTCTCAACAAACTCAACAAACTAATAGCTAGCTTAAGGCACAACCCAATGCTAGATGGAGATATCCACCCTAATCCAGGCCAATTTTCCCAGAATAAGGCCATCAGTAATGGCACCTCCAGTTTCCCTATTCTCACTGGTGACTAACCAGTCTGCAAGTATACTGTTGGTTATGCACTTAAATATAAGAAGCATCAATAGCAACTCCACAACCTACACACCCTTGTATCAGTATATTCGCCAGACATTCTAGCACTGTCAGAAATATGGTTAAAACCAACCATTTTAGACAATGAGATACTTCCTCCAGGTTACAATATATTTAGATTAGACAGACCAGCCAAAAAAGGAGGAGCTGTAGCCATTCTCTATAAAAGCACCCTAGAAATTACCAGGCCAGCCATGCAAACCCACCAATTCAACAATGCTGAAGTGATACTTACCAAACTAAAACTCAATAGTAAGAAGTATATCAACATGATATGTGCCTATACTCCTCCTGGTAACAACATAAACACCATAGAAGCTCTACTCCAATGGCCCTCTATAACAGATTTCCAAATATCCATTATTCTTGGAGATTTCAATATCAATTGGACCACCTGTTCTTCCCAAAATCCTACCAACAACATCAATCTGTTAGGCTTTACCCAGCTGATCTCTATACTCCCACTAGAATAGACATGGCCACTAACATAGAAAGTATACTCGATTGGATTTTAATCAATAACTACCCTAACTCCTGTACCTCTGGTACACTCTCAAATCAAATCAGTGATCACCTACCAACCTTCGTCCTAAAAGACAAAGTTATAAATACCCGCAACCCCATTTATAGGACTATTAGGTACAACAAACACTTCAACCTCACCAGGTTCGAAACTGATCTTAGGCTTTGTAACTGGTCTTGCTTAAATTCTCTACCTCTTGACGAAGCCATACCCTACTTCAGTATGACATTCCTAGCCATTCTAGACTCCCATGCCCCACCCCATACCATCAGATGCAAACCCAACCATGCTCCATGGCTAACAAAAGATATTAGGACAAAGATCTCTATAAGAAATAAAGCTTGGACACATTGGAGAACTACCAAATCTCCTGTGGATCAAATATTCTACTGTTAACTTAGAAATTAAGCAAAAAAGCGAAAGCAAAGGACAAAAAGGAGCATTTCTATAATTTACAGCACAAGCACCAATCTAATCCACAAAAATTCTGGACAGGTATCAATAAACGACTTCCTCCAGGCAAATCCACTATCCCAACCCATACAAATGCCCACCTTAAGGCCATAGAAAACAGCTTTAACTGCTTCTTTACAGAAACAATTCAACTTCTTGCCAACCAAAATAACCCCACTATAAGTAATATCCACACCCAAACACCCTGCAATCACCCAACTTTCAAACTCCAACCCACCTCTACCAGCTCCATAAGGAAACTCCTCTCTATGTTAAAATGTACTACTCCAGCAGGCGACCTACTGCCAGCTGAGAACATACAAAAGGCAGCCGAAGCCATAGCTATTGCAGTTTCCCACTTAATAAATATAACTATTAAAGAAGCTATCATTCCCTCACTCTGGAAAGTGTCACATGTGATACCTCTCCACAAGGGTGGACCATCCATAGACTTCTCCAACTACAGACCCATAGCCATCCTATCCTCCTTGGCTAAGATCATGGAGAAATGCATTCACAAACAGCCAATGTACTTTCTCCTCCAAAACAAACTGTTAGCAGACTCCCAGCATGGCTTTAGACTCCACCATACTACCACTACTGCACTCCTCTCTTTTACTAATACCATTAATTCTAATAGAAACAATGCTCAACTCTCCTCCACCCTATTCCTTGACCTCTCCAAGGCTTTTATATGATCAGTCACCAGCTACTTATTATTGCTCTCAAAAACTTATCCTTTGATCACCAATCCCTCCAATGGTTCCAACACTACCTGCAGGACCGACATCAGGCTGTTCTGTGGCAAAACCATCTGTCATCCCGCAACTCTTACTATAGGTGTTCCTCAAGGTGCCATCTTAGGTCCATTGTTCTTTTCCATTTTTATAAATGACCTCCCCACAGCCATCCCAAATGCTTCATGCATACAATATGCAGATGATTCCACCCTAACCTGTTCAGCCAATGCCCTACAGGACCTCCAGACCATGACCCAATCCACATTTAAAACTGTCAAGAAATGGTTTTCTAACTGTGGCCTAATACTAAACCCCAATAAAACCAAATTACTGTTGTTCACCCCCACCAGTCAGACACCACCAATTACCTTTACAGTTATATTTAACAATGGCACCACAGTATACCCAGATACTAGCACCAAATTACTAGGTGAAATAATAGACAACCTCAAAAGTGACCTGCACATTAACCAAAAATAAAAACACCAATAAAAAACTGGGCTCCTATATAGAAACTTTGCATTTTTTACCCCAACTGCCAGAACTATCATTGCCCACTCCCACTTACTTTGTACCCTCTTATATGCTTCTCCTATACTGACTAACTTGGCAAAAACTGAACTAATTAAGCTCTCCAGGTGTTATTACCATTTTGCCAGATTTGCTAGTGGTTCAGCTTTCTGCACTCACCACTGTCTAAGCATAAAAACTTAGACTGGATGGAATTCCCTTATTTGCTTCCCTATAACCAACTCACTACTGGTCATAAAATCTTCTACAAACTTGATAAACTCCATGCCCTCCAGTCTAAGTGCTTATACTAAATCTAGAGAACTGCAATCTACAGATAAAGTTCTGCTAAATACCACTAAACCAAGATGGCTGGAGACTCACTATTTTCCAACTACATCGCCAAAAACTAGAACAATCTCCCACCAGACTTAACTCAAGAAGTGTCAGTGTCCAAATTTAAAAACACAATGAAACTTTTCCAGATCACATAGGATATGCTCCTACAGTACCCCTATAGGATAGAAATTACTTACTTCTCCTTATCTTCTTCCCTTGTGATGCCCCTACTTGCCTATCTCATCTGAAATACTGGCCTGGTATCTTCCATTTTATATACTCTTACTGTCCATACACAAGACAGATTTTTCAGAAGCTTGCTAACTATATGTATATCTATTTTTCTACCGTGGTCTGTTCTCGTGTTTTTGTAGAAATAATCTATGTTCTCCTTCATCACTACATTGTAACTACCTCAACCCTGTAACTGTCGTATTCTTTGTACCTGTATTATTATACACTGGATTTTATTGCACCTTGTTATATTTTACTATTATTATTATGCTATATTTGTACTTGTATATAACTAACTTGTACCTGGAGCTTTTCTCCCCGGGCCTCCACTGAAAATGGACATATATCTAGTCGGACTTTCCCAGTCAACAAATGTAAATTAAAATAAATAAAATGAGTAGCGAATTTTAGTTCCTCGTCAATAATTACTCCAAGTAGTTTGGTATAGGGTTCGGGTTTGATGATGTTGTTATTAAGAGAGGTGATAGAGAAAGAGCATTTGTGCTGGATGGCTGTTTTAGGGAAGAAGAGAAGGAGTTTAGTTTTTTTTTTGGATTTAGTATCAATCGGTTATCAAAGAGCCAGGTTTCAACAGAGGTGAATGTTTGTTGAGTGAGAGCTAGGAGTTCTCTTGTGGGCAGAGATGATAAGGGTGGAGTCATTGGCATATTGCAGAAGTGTGGAGAGGTTAGTAGCAGAGTGAAGTTTGTTAGTGAATATGTTGAGCAGAAGGGAGCCTAGAATTTAGCCTTGGGGAACTCCAGTATTTACAGGGAGGAATGGAGAGAGGATAGTTTTCCAGTGGATAGATTGCTACCTGCCAGAGAGGTAGCTAGAGAACCAGTTGGTGGAGGAGGAAGAGAGATGAAGATCAGAAAGTTAAGTATGGAATTTAGAGTGAGAGGCAGTGTCAAAGTCCTTTGAAAGATCAAAGAAGACAGGAGATGAGCAAGCTATTGTCAAGGGCTTCAACTATTGTTTGAATAAAGGAGAGTAATGGAGTGGCTGTGCTATTGTGCGGCCTAAAGCCATGTTTGGTAGGAGTAAGGAGATTGTTGTCAAGAAGGTGTTTGATTAACTGAGCATGGATACCTTTTTCTAAAATTTTAGAAAGGGGGGACAGGATAGCAATGGGTCTAAAATTAGACAGATCATTAGAGTTGCCGCCTTTGTGAAGAGGGATTGTATAAAAGAATTTCCAGATATCTGGAACAAGAGCCTCAGAGATGAAATGATTAATAAGTATAGTGACAGGGTAAGAGATGGGGTCTATATCACCATTTTGAATGGTGAAAACACCGAACGCTGTTTAATCGAACTGAAAACTTCAAAAGCCATAAACAGCAAATTCACAGAACACCAATTTTTTTCCCAGGGGAAAAAAAATGTAGGCCATCTTCGGGGCTTTGCTATGTCCTCCACTGTGGTGTGATCTTGGAGTTGGTATATTTAAGTAGGTGGGTGTGGGGGGCACAGCCCCCCACATTGGGGGATATTGTAGGTGAAGCCCCCCACTTTTGTTTGTGTTTAAAGTTGCTAATGTTTTTTCACGGAACAGCTATTTTTTTTCCCCCTGGGAAAATAATCGGTGTTCCGTGAATTTGCTGTTTACGGCTTTTGAACTTTTCAGTTCGATTAAACAGCATTCTGTGTTTTCGCCATTTGAAATGATGATATAGACCCAAGACATGGATTGTGCAGCTATTTTTAGGAAGTTGGTCAGCAGAGGGGGAGCAATGCTTAAGTTTATTTAGAAGAGATTTAATAGTGGTAACTGGGACTTGGAAACAAAATGTATTGGGAAGCGTTTTGTTAAGAGGTGATAGAGGGGTTGGGTGAGATGTACTATGTTATGTGAGCTTTTGGATAATTTCTATGAAATAGTTGAGGAGAGTGGCAGTTTCAGTGCCAGTGTTGTGCAGAAAGAGGTTGGGAGTAGTGGGTTTATCTGGGTGGAGCAGGTTGTTAATGGAGGTCCAGATTGTTTTTTGATTTTTGTGAGGGCTGCATTGGTTAGAGGAAAAATAAGTTCTCATCTTTGATGACTACTTTTTTTCTGGTCTGGTTTCTGAGCTCTTTGTATGTCTGAAGTAAGGGAATGGATTTATTTTTAACCCAGGATTTCCAGGTGCTCTCTTTTTTGTGCATGATCAATTGGGTTTGTTTTGTAAGCCAGGGAACACAGTTGGATTTAATTCTGATTTTTCTAGAAGGGGAAAAAAAGATCAAGAGTGTCAAGGAAACTCCTACTGAAGGACTTTACAGGCTCATTGAGAGGGAAGTGGTATAGGAAGGGCCAATTGATGCCAGTTAGTTTAGAGTTAAAAGTGTCTGGGTCAAAGTGGGTGAGGTTCTAGCATATTCTGTAAGTATGGTGTTTGGGAAAATGCTGGGTGAATCTATGAATAAAGGTTGGGAAGTGATCACTTAAAGAGTTTGGAAGTATGCCAGGGTTATGATAATGGTTGGGAGCTAAGGTAAGTATCCAGTGAAGGATAGGTCCAGAAGTGGAGTTTGTTTTAGTTCTAGTGGAAGTAGAAATGTGCTGCTGAAATCCATGGAGGTTGAGATTATGGATAGGGAATGAGGGTGACAGTTTAGACCAGTCTATGTTAATGTCTCCAAGTAAGATGGTTTCATAGGGGACTTGTTGAGTGAGCCGGGAGAGAACGTTCTCTAGGATTTGAATATTTTTAGTGGGGAATGTATATAGAGACTATGGCAAATCCTTTGTGGGAGTTTAGGTGACAGCTAACGATTTCTGCAGGTGATAGAGATGGAACAGAGATGGAGAGAGGGTAAAGCTTTAGTAGTTCAGAGTAGATGATAGCCACCAGCCCTCCTTGCTTATTGGTTCTGTTTGAGTGAAAGATATTGTAGCCTGGAGGTAAGATTTCCGAGTTGTGGATGTGTTGTTTAAGCCAGGTTTCCAATAGAGTAAGAATGTGGGGAGATTTATTAGAAATCCAAGAGTGCAGTTCTGTTATTTTATTTACAATGCTTTGAATATTTAGTGAGAAGATTTTTAGCGATTTAGGTGGTGGAGTATTATTAGGATGGGATAGGTGAGGGGACATGTTAGTGTTGAGGTATTCTGCAAGCAAGAGATGGGAGGTTCTGGGTTGGGATATATGCCCCCACCCAACAGAAGTGTGTCAAAGAACATAAGAATATAGAAGCATAGGTTCAGAGTAGAAGGATATTTAGGTTTCTGTCTAGTGGGGAGAGATGAGCTAGAAAAAGTGGTAATTTTGAAGAGGTCAGATGGTGAGGTGGGGAAGAGTGATGGTGAGACTAAATATAGGTGACATAGTGGGCATTGAGAGTATGAGGGAAGGTGGGAGAGAGGGGTTGAAGGCAAAGTGAAGGTAGGAGGGTGTTAGTGAGAGGAAGAAGAGAAAGGAGATGGAGAGATAGAGGTGCCACATGATAAGATATAGAGTAGAGAGAGGGAATGTGTTGTACATATAGCTGATATCCAGTGGTATAGGGTATGAGAGTGGGAGGGGATGGTTCAAGATGAGAGGAGGAGTATGTGGTAGGGAATGGATGGGTTTAGGAAGGGGAAGGGGTAGGTAATGAGGCTATAGGGTAGGAAATTATAGGAGGAGTGGTTGTCAAGTAGAAAAGGTGTTAGAGTGGCTGATTGGGTAGAGGAAAAATGAGTGTATTGTAGAGCGTATAAATGTAACAAAAGAGGGGGTGGCTGGGAATGGGGGTAGGGGAGTGGTTTGAGCCCAAGTGTAGTGAGGGCAAATGGAGTGGGTTACTCCAGCTGGAAGAGGCGAGTGAATCAAGAAAAAACAATCAGGTGGACTGAAATGATGGCAGTTTGCAGGTATTTGCCTTACTGGTATCACAGGTTTTGGGGGAAGAATATGCATGTTACAAACAGCAGAAACTTTTAGTCCTGAGCTTATATTAATTTCGTTTTGCACCAGATAATAGTTTTTACTAAACTGAGATATGTTAGGAGTGCCAAGGGTATCTTAAGGGAGAATTATGTTAGGAGAACAAGAGAAGGGAGTGGCTATGAACCAGGACTTGGAGAAAGCTGTGAGATGAGACAAACAATCGACCAGCTAGCCCAGCTCAGTACCTAAAGGTGTCTGTTTATCTATGTGAACTCAAAAGCAGATTTAGTAGAGCATCAGGGAAGAAGAATATAAAATAAATGCAAAGCTTTGGGAAAACTCTATATATTTGCTACAATAAACTGGAGAATAAAATATAAGAATATAAAATAAATATAAAACTTTGGAAAACTGTATATATTTGTTACAATAAATGGGAGGAAAAGGGCAGGATCCAGTAGTGTGCACAGCAGAAGAGTCAGTATGAGTATCACGGAGAGTGTGTTATAATAGATCTGTACTGCTCATAGCTGGTGATAAAAGTAGCATTTGCAGTAGCTTTTATTGGTTTGTATGGGGTTCCACTCTCTGTGTTCTTGTATGCAGGCAGTTGCTTCAGTTTTTTTTTGGACTTTTGAATGTGGTTAAGGGACTATAAAGACAGAGATAGAGAGAGATATAAATATGAAGTCAGAAAAGGGGGTAGGTGAAATAAAAAGTGGGACTAAGAGACAGACAAGAAAATATCACAATTTAAGTAGTTTAGCTAAACAGTACTAAATAAATTAGTTAAGGAACAAGCAGTGATAATTAATAAGAAGGTCACCCTGTTCAGTAATATGAACTTTAGTCTAATGCCACCTTAATTTTACATAATGCAGAGTAATTCATTGCCAGTAAACTTTTCCAGCTATTTGTTGCTACTTAGTAATGCATGCCAACAGAACTGAGCAGCATGGTGGCAGGACATAAAATTACAGTAAAATCACTCAGTTTCCACACAATACAGTAACAGAATAGGCACTCAAATATGCTAAGTAGTGAAATCTAACTAACAAAGGTTGAAACAGCACAGCCGCCGAACACTGATGAGAGCACTCAGTACCAATTTAAAAGCAGTAACAACAATGTGCTCTAGTAAGCTATTTAACAAAATCAGACTAAGTCAACCTGAAACAGTGCATTTCCAGACTGTAAACAGTAAAATGCAGCAAGTTTAACAGTAGAAGGTTATTACTTCATTAAAGTAAGTAATCCTACAACTGCACACTAAATAGGGAATGACCGAGATAGCATTATACAGGTGCAGTTATACACTTTTAAACACAGTAACAGCAATGTGTACATGTAAGCTTTTTAATACAATCAGACTAAATCAAGCTGGCACAGTGCATTTCCAAATTGTAAACAGTAAAATGCAGCAAGTTTAACAGTAAATGGTCATTACTTCCTTAGAGTCAATGGAAGAAATTGGTGGGAAAATGAGATGAGGTGGCTAAGGGAGGAGTATTGCAGAGAGATTTAAAAAGAGACAGAAGAATATTAAGTTCTATTGGTGCAGTTTTGTGTTGTATGTCCCCCTCCTCTCTCTGTCATACTTTAGAGGTAGGAGAGGACTTTGTACACTCAGCTTAATGCTGCCATGTCAACATTTCCTTTCCTGGAGTTGAATGAAAGAAGGGTGTGTAAGCAGATGTGTTAATGCTGCTCAAAGGATTTTAGTATTAGTGAGAGGTTTAAGGTTATCTTGCTGGTTAGTTTTCTTGATTTGTACATGGGTGGTGCAAATCACTTACTTTGAGAGTGTATTGTTGCATGTGGTACATACCTGTGATAATGGCATTCTATTTCTTGGTGTATTGTTATGAATTATAGTTTTAATTGCATGAATTTGAATAAAATTGATTTTGCTATGGTTTTTGTGTTTGAGGCTTAAGGGCTTCAGACATAAGCAAAGTATGAAACTTTTCTTGGGGTTGAATTAACACTCTGCTGCCCTCCGGCATTAATGAGATTGTAACCACAAATGAAAAGCTTACCTTTTATTTATTACTAAGGGCTGCATTGAATGCCAGCCTTTTAATAATTTTAGTATTATCTACATTTGATTTTAGCAATTTGTGGTTAATTGACTAATATCTTATTTTATTATGAATACATTGTAAAGTATAAACAGTATCTTGCTATTTTAATTCTGCATTTCCAATGTACAAGATAAATAAATGTTTTTCCTTTCTTGTGGACTTGTCATTATCTAATTATTTTTCTGTGTCATTTAATAATACATTTTTAGAATTCAGAAAAATGGCTCAAAATCTACTTACTAAAAAGGCTTGCAATGATCTCTGCCTCCAGCATGTATTTACTATTTATTAACTGGTTTTATTCAGCTTATTCATATTCTCACACTGTTTTGTCTTCCTTCATTCATGACTGGCCGACTGATTTTATGTTACTGAACCCACAGGTGGAAGTGCGCCCAATATGCTTTACCTTACTACACTTAGCTACAAGCTCCCCTCACATCCTAACCCCCTTCCTAATCACCCCAATATAATTTCCTTTTTAACTAAGACAATACTCCAACTAGTAAACGTACCATTTATAATGTGTCAAACATCCAACACCATACTATTTACATTCCACAACCAAAACTATCCTATATATTAGTCTTGTTGCCACACACAGTAGTCAGTGCCCTCCTTTCTCTCCCAGCCTGAAGGAAGAACACAGGACCAAGGAAGAGAGGGTCAGTAAGCCGAGTGACGTCTCCAGGCGTTTCTGCAGTTACCTCCTATTGCGCCTCTAGGCATCAAATATTGCCTGTTCATATTTGCATTAATAATTCCAAAACCATGTTACATACAAGGTATCAGAAAAATTTATCTTGAAGCATACATGATGGCAAACACAATTGTATTGATATATCACCTCTGTCAATGGGTAATTGTTAAAAATATAAGGTGATAACTTAATTTTATAAATGCTTAAGCCACGCCCACTGGGAGTTAAAGGTACACACTCAAAAGAGCTCTACTGGAGGGAATGAGTTGTGGCAGGCAATAGATTTGGATTCCAGTGACCACCTGAGGCTCAAGTATGTATCTTGGGAAGCAGTGAGGAATGAAATAAACAGAAAGGCTACTAACTATTCTTATATTTCACTCTTCTAGTCTTGGCTCATTTTAGAAATATAATATAGCCTCAGAACTATACTGTCCTATATTCTAAAATATAGCCTAACAATTCTATCACAATGGATTTTTAAATCTGCAACATTGCTCCCATTGAACTTAAAAAAATACTTTTTTATTGAATTTTTATTTAATGGCTTTCAGATATTTTTACTGAGCATTTTTATGGTTCTTTTTGATATTTATTAACACTGGTGGAACTGTTGAGGTTTTTGCTTTATATCAACTCCTGCTTACAACTCAAATGATTCACAAGCAAAATAAACAGAAGTAATGCCAGTAACAGCTCAGAATATATTACTAGGTCTTATACTGACATTTAAGGAAATATTAAGTATTACTCAGTGGTAACATACATCTGAATCCTGGCTGCAGCATGAAACAGTAAGTCTATAAACAACCTACAGATTCCATCCAACAGCAGAACACCCAACTTAAAAATCTGTCACATCAATGTTGTGACCATATGGAAAAACTCTCAGAACTGCGCTCTTGGATAGACACTAACTCTCCTGGTATATTCACAGTAATTGAAGCATGTTTAAAATTCCTGATAACAGATGAAAAATATTATCTCCAGGCTTTGATATAAAATCAGAGATCTGGAGATGTAACTGTCATATATTCAAACAGACTTGTGGCAGATCAATGAATTATCATATATATACATTGTACATTCAATACAAACATTGATAGCATGCCATTTACAATAATACCTTTACAAAATTCCCACCCACCAAGCTAAAAATATGATTTGACATATTATATACCAAATTGCTTAAGAAAATATCCCCTATGTAGCATACATAATGTCAAAAACTAAAATGAGAATAATTTTTTTCTCAAATAATGAACACATGCAACATTCAGTTAAACATTTAACACATCCATGTGCTAAAAATTCTTAGGTTTCTGTAACACTGAATGTTTATAATGACTTCAAAGATTATTACATTACATTAAGCATAGGCAACAAACAGCCTATAATTGCAAAGTACCTTGCTAAGGTAAGGGAAAACAGCTCCTGTACTTTACAAAAAAAGCACCAAACCAGGCATGCCCAAGAGTCAGCTTCCGGTGATTTCTCCTGTCCACCTGGTGAATCTTGGCATACTGGGGCAATGCAGCAATTGGTTCATGTACACAGACAACCCTCTCCTCCTACCACCTAACACTACAATCTGTGAGAGATGCACTTACATAGCCAAACTACAAGCAAAGCTCTCTCCACCCAAGATTGTGCTAGACAGTCAAGAGGAGAAGGTTAACACCTGCACTACACCTCAAGCAACACATAGCCCTTCTAAACCCACACCACCAACACCCACACATAACAACACTAAATCCACATATGCAGAGGCCCTTAACTGTAACCTGTCCAAGCAACAAGGACCTCCAAAGCTGAAATGCAAACAAACACCAATCACAATTAAAGTGTCACATAGCTCCCAACACCAGTGTGCCACCCAGCAACAGCCCCTAAGGCAAGACAACGTACCTAACACTTTAGTCATAGATGACTCTATAGTCAGGCACACTGATGTCCCACTCACCAGGCTGAACAAGGAGAACATTATAGTAAGCTGTCTGTTGGGTGCCAGGATCCACCACATAATGCATGCACTCAAGTCACTCCACAACAAGTACAAATATGACTCTGTCATTGTCCAGATTGGAGTGAGCGGCTTGAGACGTACCTCCCTGGACTACATGAAAAGAGACATGGAAGAGCTCTCGGATCATGTGGCCCAGGCAGGTATGACCCTACCCCTGAGTAGCATCCTGCCTTCACCCAGAATGATACCATAATATAAGGATAAAATGATTGACTTCAACAACTGGCTAAGCTTCTGGTGTCATTCAAAGGGGATCCAGTATCTGTCTGCCTGGGACGATATGATCGACAGACCACAATGCTTTCCAGAGATGGTCTGCACCTGTCGCCCCTGGGATTTAGGTTACTGGCTAAGGCTCTTGCCATCCCTATAGTGCCTTTTTTAGGCAAAGTTCAAAGGACAAGACCACCACCGTAACAGGTACAAGCATGCAAAGTCTGAAGGTAATGCTACTCAATGCTAGAAGTCTAAACCTCAAAATGCACTCTCTCGAGGCACTCCTAAAAATAGAAAACATCAATATCTGTGCAGTAATTGAGACCTAGTTCAAGGCTCCAGAGAGCACCCCTGCAATACCAGGATACAACTCTTACCACACTTTTCGGTCACCAAACCAGGATCGAAACACTAAAGGTGGAGGAGTGTTCATATTCACCAAGGATATTCACACCACCAGGCTAGCTGTCCAACACAATGCGTTCGAAATTTTCCAGGTGCAACTAACACTAGGTAAGACTGCTATCCAAATTGTAGCTTGTTACAGATCCCCCACCATGCCCCAAGATTCTACACCTTTCTAAACATACTGGAAAATATTAAGATACAATCAAACACCCTAATACTGGCTAATTTCAACTACCCTGCCATTAACTTGGAAAACTACTCATGTACCAACACCTTTGCCCAACAGTTTTTGGAATTCAGAAATTCCAACGCCCTGGATCAACTAATCCATAGTCCCACCAGGGGCTCAAATATCCTAGAGCTGGTCATTACCAACATGGGAAATCAATGCTCCTCACCTATGGTCACCCCCTCGTTGGTCACGTCAGACCATAAACTAATCACCCTTAAAATCCACATCCCACCCCCGCCCCCCAGTAAAGAAAACTCTATAAAAAACTTCTTCAAGGCCAACTTCATGCTACTCAAGTCAGAAGTGACAAACTTCATGACACCCATTCAGATGGGAACTGAAAGTTCTACTGCTGAGTCCTACACTAAGGCACGGTTTGAGCAGATCTACTCGTGCATGAATCATGCCATCCCGAAAAGAACCAAGATGCTCTTCAACAAAAAAAGGAAGCCGATGTGGTGGTCCCCTGCCATAAACAAACTTCACAAAAAGAAGAAACTGTTGCAGAAAAGAGGAAAATCCCAGGATGCAAAAAAAAACCCTTACCAACCTCAGTAAGAAGCTGAGATCCCTCATAAAAATCCTCCAAAGCTAGTTACAAAAATAAAATTGCCAAAGATTCCAAAGAAAACCACAAGGCATTCTATAACTATGTCAATAATCTAAATGGCAATGCTCAGATCTGCTTGGAGCTACAACAGAATGACATTAAATATACTGATCCCAAGGATATTGCCAATATCCTGGCAGATCGGTTCAGTTTCAACTTCACCCCCCTCACCCCCTAAATGGCTCATCTCAATACCGGAAAATAGCCAAATCCCAGTAATAATGGCCACACAGGTAAAAAAATGCACTTGCCAAAGCTAAGAATACAGCATCCCTGGGACCAGATGACATCCCGGGCTGTGTACTACATGAACTACAACATGAACTGGCACCTCACCTAAGTGTCATGTTTAATCATAGCCTCACCTCAGGCTTTGTGCCCACTGAGTGACACACAGCTACAGTTATCCCACTCTACAAGGGGGGGATCCACCTTGGATCCCAAGAACTACCACCCCACAGTCTGACAAGCCTAATCTACAAGGCCTTGGAACATATTATCATGGAACTTATAAACAAAGACATTGGACCCCACCCAGTTTGGGGTCATGAAGGGCCGATCTTGTCTCCTGAACCTGATTGACTTCTTTGAATCAGTCTCCAGAGCAGTGGACGAGGGTAAGGCGGTCCACACAGCCTATCTCGACCTCACCAATGCCTTTGACACCATCCCCAACTCTGAAATCATAGATAAACATACTAAGCTGGGCATTAATCCCTACGTCACTCGATGGGTTGCCAACTGGCTTGCTGACTGAACCCACACTGTTAATGTAGCTGACTGCAAATCCAGCTCCAGACAAGTGACAAGTGGAGTACCTCAGGGTTCAGTCCTGGGACCTCTCTTGTTTGGCATCTACTTCTCTGAAGTACAGGCCAACACGAAGGGACTCTGGCTAACAAAGTTCGCAGATGACTGCAAACTGGGAGCCATTATTGAATCCCCAAATGATGTGGATACTCTACAAAATGGCCTTACAGAAACAGATGCTTGGTGCCAGAGCCATGGGCTCAAGCTCAATGCCAAGAAATGTATAGTTATCCCCTTTGGGAAAAAACATGTACCCATGAATTATCACATAGGTGGCAGTACACACTAAACACCAAAATTGTGATAAGAGACTTAGGGACACAGGTGGACAGTGGTCTCACCTTCAATAACCACATTGCCACAACAGTCAGGAAATCTTTATATGTGGCGCACCTCATCACTAAGGGCTTCTCATCCAGAAAAAAGGAGGTCATTGTCCCACTGTACTCATCCCTCATTAGACCCATTATAGAATACAATGCCCCATTTGCTATGTACCTCTCAAGACATCTGCAACAACTGGATAGGCTGCAGAAATACCTCACTAAAAGAATCATAGGCCTAAAGCAGATACTCTATGCTGACCACCTTAAAAAACTCCAGCTATACTCTGTCGCATATCGTCTACTCAGAGGCGATCTCTGCTTAACATACAAGGTCATGTCAAACCCAGAGCTACACTTAAAGAAATCCCAATCCCTCAGAGCCACATGCTCCAGGGATCTAAACCTTATCACAATAAACAAAACATGCTGGAGGTATAGGTTCCCAACACAGAGACTCCCCAGACTCTGGAATAGACTACCCATACATGTCAAGCAGAGTGCCTCTTTGACCCTCTTCAAAAGGAACCTTGACGATTGTATGGGAGAAAGGAAATTCACCCTGGGGATCATGTCAATTGCCCTGCTAGACAGGGGCCCAGGGAAGTAAATAGTGTGGGAAGAAATAGCCAGGGAATTTTTATGGCTAGGCTTGTATAGGCCCTAGGGCCAATAGCCTAGTACCAACCTATGAACATAAATCTGAGCATATTGATGACCATACCCCAGCATACCTTTCAACCTCTTATGGCAAGAAATCTGCGCAAAGCCAACAATATTAGGGGGGACAAATGTCCAAAAATTGGGGCAATTTTAAAATATTGCTCTTATGAGCTTAAACAGAATAAGAGGTTTTTGATTAGAATGTATTTTCCAAATGGTATAAAGTGTGAAACTATGTCATCATTAATTAACTGCAGTCCTCAATGATTTGCCTGAAAATCACACAGTTTATGAAGAAAAAAATGAGTAAAAACAATTTGAACATTCTGTGAAAAGCTGGACAATTGAAAGGTATGTACCCCTGTGTCCAACTTAATTTCTGATCGAGTGAGAAGGCATTTCCGATCAAGTGATAAGGCTTTTCCAAGTACACAAGAAATGTTTGCCAAAGTGGCTCTACTTTCTTTCAAACTTGAAACATGGTGATCAATAATACAGATAAATTTACAGTAATCTACTTAAAGGTAGTAGCTTGTAACCTTGGAACTTATCACCTGGAGGCAGACTATGCTAGAATCAAAAGTGGCTACTTCTGTCGTATGTTAAAAGTGCTCATGTTTCCCATTTAATGTTATCAAGTGTCCAATCCCAAATTCTACATTCACACAACATGTGTATATAATAACTTATGCAGTATTTCTAAATCCATCATGGGGCAAATGCCAGGTATGAATAAGTTTCATATTGGTAAATTGTGTAAAACAGGAAACATCACTACCTACACAAGCATGCAAAATACGCGTCAGTTTGGTTTCCTAAACATTGCAGTGCAACAGCTTACTCTACTTAGACTATGCCTGCACAGTAGGGTTCTGTTACATGTCCAAGATAAGCTTATATAACTGTCTAATCTTAGGTATGGTATAGGATCATTTTGCCTGCTATGCATCCTCCCTACCATTCTGTAGTTATATCAACACTATAATTGAAATATATAAATCCTTTATCCCCACAGTTTCTTACCCCTGCACCTGTAAATTAAACTCCATTCTATACAAATTAAATCTAACATTAACCGAGTTCTAGGTAATCTAAAAATTCCTGAGAATATTATATCTAATGTGAGATCCAAAATTGCATTAAGATATCATCCAAGAACAATATTAGAATTGTGATTAATATGCTACTGCATCTTAAATCTTAATTCAGCTCCAAATCTGTGCATTGTCTTTGTTTGGGCCATAAAAGTTTATTAACCATACAATACCATACGATACCATACCATACCAGAAACAAATGTCCACGTTAGCACAAGTACCAAAGCAAATAAAACTCCACAGATGAAGAAACTTGGTTCAAAGAAGCCAATGTGTGTCAAACTGAAGTGAATAATGAGCAAAGTAGCTTGTAAATGTTCAACAACTTTTAATCCATAGAATAGTAAAAAATCCGTCAAGCGCTTTCGCCTGGTTCCTACCAGGCTTTGTCAAGATAAAAAACAATCTAAGACTGAATTATTATATACCACTTGGAATTAACAATGTAATTGATTCATTTGCAGTGGTTACAAATTTAAAGCACCAGTGTCCCCTATAGCACCAATTCTACCAACAGGCTAGTGAATTCTATGCACAGTTAAAAAGTTAAATTATTTTGTCTAAAAATACATTTAAAAATATATATTTTTGTATATACAAAACAGTTGTATGCATAAAATATATAAATAAATAAATATATTCACTTGTCACATTAAACTCATGCAGCAAATGTAATTCATGAATAAAATTCATAAACATTTTTTGTAATGTCAATATATAATATATAATTAAATGCATAAACATTAAACCATGTTTGATTGTAAAAAATTGAGGTAGTGTTGAGCCTTTGAGTATCAAAACAATAATATACAATAAAAGTAGAAAATTCTCAAGCTAATAAAATAAAAGCCCAAAGAGTAATATGTAACAAGCTCATAATTTCTCTCTATTTAATTTTAAAACACTGGCTATGCTGATGCTGTCGTTTAAACCTGGAATTTTCGTAGCATTTAGTTTTAATTGCCATATCAATTCTTTGTTTTCCAAATGAGTCTCCCAGTCACCCCCTCTGCGGTCCTGAGTGACTTGTTCTAATACTAGAAATTTTAAATTCATGTTACTACATACCAAAGAATGTTTATAAAAGGCGTTGCTATCTTTCTTCTTTGAAATCTCATATAGATGCTCATATATCCTTTTTCTTAGTGGTCTCGCGGTCTTACCTACATAGAAAGTACAGCACTCGGTGCAGATGCCATACCATACCAGACCACACCATACCATACCATGCCATACTGTCGTTCGTCCCTCTCTAACATAGATGACAAACAGGTGGGATAGTTTGTTTAGATGCTTTATTACATAAAAACACATCAGGATGAATAGCAGCCCATGCTTTGAGTTTGCTGACTCACTCTTATGCTTCACTGAGACTCACCAAACTCTGGAACTTGCTGGAAAGCTCTGGAGTTTAGCAGTGAGTGCTGCAGGGGCTACAGTTGCTGCCATGTGCTTGGACTTGTTTCTTTTAACCATGTGCTGCATACTATCAACATGAGCTCTAGAAGATATGGGAATCATGCATCTCTCATTTGTAAGCATATTTGTGTGCTTTTCTGTGCACTCGTATATCTGACAAATCTCAATAGCCTTATTCAAAGTTAAATCACTGTAATGAAGCAAAATATTTCTCACAGCATCATCTTTAATACCACACACAAGTCTGTTTTTTATCAGCTCATCCCTTAAATCACCAGATCTGCACATTTTAGCCTTATTTCTCAAATCAGTTATATATGCTGCAAAAGTTTCACCAGGCTTTTGATGCCTTGTGTAAAATAAATGCCTTTCCATTGTAATGTTTGTCTGGGTGTTACACATTTTCCTAAATTTACATTTTAAGCGCTCAGGATCCTCCCTTGACTCAGCCAGTAGAATAGGGTTACCACCTGTCCCACTTTGCGAGGGACAGTCCCTCTTTGGGCAGTTGTGTCCTGCAAAATATTGTGAGAAAATGGCAAATGTCCTGGGATTTTAGGACAAAAGTATTTTCTATATTGTATGTAATAGTTGCATAAAACAGTTATTCTGTATCTGAAACACCTACATGTTATACGAAACAGAATAAGGAACAAAAATGCTACAAGAATAAACTTTTATTCAGGCAAACAACTGAAGTTCTGTCCTTTGTACTGTCTGTGGGTATGTTTTGCCCTGCAAAATCTGATGTTTGTAGCACAAATGTCCCACTTTGGCCATTTGGAAAGGTGGCAACCCTACAGTAGAATATAATAATTTTCCCCTTTTCCTGCGAAGACAGCAGGTGCATACACAGACGAACACTCCCGTTCAATGGCTTCTGACCCAGGCAAAATATAAGTAGAATAAATGTCTTTGTAGGGTCATCTTTATCAGAAAATGCACAGTCTGTATGAAAACGTCATAGGCTTGCTCAAACACTCTCCAGTTCTCTGCAATATTATTGTCAAGCACAAGTGCACTGAGTTTTCAAAATCTGCCATGCCAACAAAGTATGCACAAATACACTGAGAATATGGCCCTTGTAATTATGTATGAACAAGCTGTGCTGTGAGAGAGCTCATAACATTCAAATGCACAATAAACTCTTTGAAATACTGTACTTGTGAAATATGCTGTGAAATGGCTGTATTTTGCGAAATAACTTTACTATAATACTGCAGAAACATGTGAATACTTCATAAACTTATGATAACTTGGATATCTTTAATTAATTAGAGAAAGTTGTGCTTAGTGAAAATGCAGTCATTCCTTTTATTTTAATTTCTTTTATGCAATTCAGGCTTTATTTCAAACATTCGTAGTAATTCAAATATTTTTATCAATATTGGGCATTTTGGTTTATATCGTTTAGAGGTTTCTGTATGCTTCGTTTCATATTTTGCAAATAAAAAATTATTTTAGCAAGTTTTGACATCTGAAATTCGTTTCTAACCTGTTTTGCAAATTATACATGCAGTAGGGATTATCCACTCCTGTATACCAACCGGATGCTTCTCAGACTCAAATTAGAAAAACTGGAACTCTTTCTAGCAGCAAGTCATTTTAGACATGCCTCTTCTGACACCATGTTCTTTTAGACATGCCACTTCTGACACCTTGTCGCTCATCCCTCTCGAACATAGATGAGCAGGTGGAGTAGTTAGTTTAGATGCTTTATTGCATAAAATACATCAGGATGGATAGCAGAATCACAAAATATAAATGAATTGATTAACAGACAGGCCTTACAGGCATACACGCTTACATCTCAACAGTTTACTACAAAATAGCATCAGACTCGCATGTGTTCAGTATTTATACACTTGTGCAAGCCCTTAGATAGCTTCTTAAAGATACATACACACACATTGATATACACATACCATACCATAATATCCAAATAAAGGGGAAACAAGTGGAACAGGAAGCAACTGGTCAGGTGCCATATCAAGATATTTTGGGGCCTTCAACAGGAAACCAGTATAAACATTCATTTGAAGCTAGACAGCAAGGAAAGGAACAGGAAACTGTGGAAACTCTGATGCAGTCAGTGATGAGGAGTGATAGGCCAGTGAGTTCCCATATGACAGAACAGATGACACAGGATGAAATTGAAGAGAATGTGCCACAGGAAGATGTTATAGAACTTTCTATAGAATGCCCACAGGAAATGGAAAACAAGGGATGTGCCTTCAGTATAGAAGAAAAGGAGTTAAGAGAAGAGTTGCTTGATTTAATAGACAAAGACAGATATATCAAGATCAATGACAAAAATAGACTGCAGAAGGTTAATAAAACCCCAAAAGTCAGAAGCTTGATAAAACAAATGAACACAGTAATTAGGACTGTCCATAGAGACCCATGCGATATAACAGAAGTAAACAGAATATAATACTGTACTGCTAAATTAATAACTGATAAAATTCTACCACAGGAACATAGAGTAGCAAGGGAAAAGAGGGGGCAACAGCGAATATCATCATGGAAATATCGAATAGAGAAAACTATAAAGCAGCTAAGACAAGAAGTATTATTGTTAGAAGAGTATAGAAGAGGGAACAGATCAACAAAAATATTAAAAAAGATAGATGTGATAAAAGCAATGTGCAGTATTAGAACAGACCTGGATCTAATATGCACTATTGGAGATAAATTACAATTTCAAAATATAAGGGAAAAGCACAAAATAAACAAATTACTGATGACCCAAAAAAGTTTTATAGAGAATTGGGAAATAAGGTAAAAGGAATATACAGACCACCAAAAAGAGAGGAAGGAGGTACATTTTGGAGAAGTATCTATGAAGATCCTGTGGAACATAAAGATGCTAAATGGATAAAAGAAGTAAAAGAAAGAATAAGAAGTTTAAAGTTACAGGATATGAAATGGGATGAAATAACAGCCACAGAGATTGAAATAAAGTTGAGAAAAGCCTCTAACTGGAAAACCGCAGGCCCAGATGCAGTACCTAATGTTTGACTTAAAGTATTAACTTCATTAAATGAGGATTTAGCCATAAGTAAGAACTATTTATATATGCACCCTGAACACACACTGCACTGGTTAACAGGAAAAAACAATGCTCTTATTTAAGAGTGAACCTGCAATCTACCCTTAAAAATTATAGACCAATAACTTGTCTTCTGATGACATACAAACTATACATGGGAATTGACACTGACAGAGTTTATAGTCATATTATGGCAGTAGAACAAAGGGGCAATAAAAGAAAGTCATATGGAACAAATGACCATTTGTTGTTAAACAAAATTATAGTGGAGAATTGTAAGAAGGGAAAGAACTTAAGTACGGCATGGATTGACTACAAAACAGCATTTGATAGTATCCCACATTCATGGATAAGAGAGTGCCTAAAATGTATAAGATACACCCAACACTGATTGACTACATTACAGTAACCATGAAACAGTGGCAGACCACTTTCTAATTAAGCCATGATAAAGGACAGATTATTATCCCAGGGATAAAAATTCAATGGGAGATATTTAAGGGTGACTGTCACCCTTGTTATTCTGCCTTGCCATTAACCCATTAAGCTATTTACTTAATAGCTTAGGCCATGGCTACAGTTTGGCTTCTAGAAAACAACAAAGTCTAATGACTTCTCATCTTCTCTTTGTCAATGATTTAAAATTGTATAGCTCATCAGATGAGGAACCGAAAGCACAGTTGCAGGTTGTCAAAACTTTTTCAGATGATATTGGAATGTCATTTGGTCTTGATAAATGTGCAAAAGCAACCTTTAAAAAAGGAAAATTGCAGCACCGGTAAAATATCAGCTTGGGACAAGAATGTGATATAAAAGAACTTGAGCAAGAAGGGGGTATATAAATACTTGGGAATTGATGAAGGATCAGCAATAAAACATGAACAAATGCGAATAAAGCTTAGTAAGGAGTACTTCAGAAGACTTAAATTAATCCCGAGAACAGCATTGACATCTAGGAACAATCAGTTTGATCTTCCTGTCCTAACTTACAGTTTTGGAGTGATTGACTGGCCCCAAAAAGTGTTGGATAGATTGGATATCAAAACAAGAAGGATGCTTTATGCTCACCAAATGATTTATAAAAACAGTGTATACCAAGATTAGACTGCGGTGGTGGTGCTGCGGTAGCGTTGTCACCTCACAATAAAACGTTGTCCTGCTTGATTCTCAGCTAGAGTGTCTTCTGTGTGGAGACATGCATGAATGGGCGTACCTTCATTGAAGGTTGTGCTTCAGGGCTGGCAACTCGGCACGTAAAAATCTACTGCCAATCATTAGCAGACCGGAGTTCCGCTGTGGCGACCCTTAACCGGGAAAAGCCGAAAGACACAACAACAAAAAGTGTATACCAAGATTATATATTCCCCGTTCTGAAGGAGGGATGGGCCTCCTTGAAATTGATTACATGTATAGATCGGCAATCGTGAGACTCCACACATATCTACTGACCTCACAAGATCCAAATGAGGTGAAAATTTTGAAACATGAGGAGAATAAATCTAAGATGACATCTCTGCTTAATTTAGCAGAAGCATATCAAAGTCAAGAAGGAATGGAAATCAAACCAGAAGTGGATAAAAACCAGGCAGCAACTGAATGTGCTAAAAATCAAAAGAAAGGAGAGCCTCATGTTAATCAAGAATGAACGCAGGAATGGTTAAGGAGAGGTGAATTTACATCAAGAAATGAAAGGTTAATATTGGCAGCCCAAGACAGTGGGCTACCTACATGCTGGTATACTAAGTCCATTGAACATGTGGGAGAAACAGACATATGTAGGTTTTGTGGAACCGAATTGGAAACAGTCACACCTTATTGCTGGTTGCGACTCTCTAATGGCAGAGGGACTGTATACTGAAAGGCATAATAATGTGGCGAGATTGTTACACTGGAGATTGTGTAAACATTATGGTATTGAAGTGGCTGAAAAACATTGGAAACATGAGCCACAGAGAATCATAGAAAATGATGAAGTTTACATCACATGGGATCACACAATACCAGCAGTCCAAAAGATAGATGCTAGAAAACCAGATATAGTGGTCCAAGAAAAAAAGACAAAAGTAGCATTGATCATTGAAATTGCCACACCTAGTGACTACAGTGTCTTGCGTACAGAGAGACACAAAATCATAAAATACCTTGATCTGCAGGCAGAAACGAGAGCCATGTGGAAGAAAGATACCCTGACAGTTCCAATAGTAGTAGGAGCAACTGGTCTTATAAAAAAAAATTTACAGTCGTATTTAGATATGTTACCAATCCATGTAACACTGTATGAATTGCAAAAGGAGTCATTGCAGGGCACATTGCGGGTACTGCGAAGAGCACTTTTGGCTAACATCAAAGAGTAAAAATACTAATTTCATTAACTTTAATCGTACTTTGACTTAGGAATGGGGTCCATTCCCAACATGGTATTAGAAACCCAAAAGACTTGGAGAAATTAAACTAGCATGTCATACCATACCACATCGCACCACACCACACCCTTCTCCCATCTACATTTCAACATAAGCCATCTTCCTGTCCTATCCTTAGACTATTAGCTCATTAACCCTCTAAAACAGTTATCCAGCATTTGGCTGACTTTGTACTGCTCCAGAACACATTCTCCTTAATATTTTTGCTGGTGGTAAGTTTCTATTTTTTATCTTGGTTTCATGTAATAATAATAATAATAATAAAGTGGAGCTCTCTTTTCCTGCCTTGGCTTTATAGTATGTAGAGATATCTTTATCAATCCATGACACTAAAAGCAGGGGTGTTGGAGAAAACTGCACAGAGTAGACTCTTTTATACAGTCAACCATTCTTTTAAATGTTTGACTAACTACTCACTATCTGGATGCACTGACAGGATAAACACAGTACTCTAAGAAACAAGTCAGTGTAAAGCATACCAGATAATGTAGTAAAGCATGACTGTCTAATGGGCCATGCAGCCATAATATACTTCCTTTATACCTTGTCCTGTTAGATAACTACAAGATTGTGGACCAAACAGGAGAATAAATATACTTGTTCCTATACTGATAGTCTGATTTGCCCCAGGTGTGTCACTTTTTCCATGAACATGTACCCCAACCCATTCCTTGACATATGTTCATACTATAAAGATGAAAACAAGAAGAAGTATGACATGAGGAAAACTAGATCTTATTTTAATTATGCACACCACATTCTTTATCATAACACCACAAGCAGTCACATTTGGCCTTTCCCCTCCATCCATTCAAGTACAATAACAACAAAAGAAACAAACAGTACATCTGAATTAAAAGCATGACCCATCTAAAGCCTTTTCATATCAGATGTCTTACTGTATACTTACTTGCTATGTTTCATTGTTCCCCAACAGCACCTGAGTAAAGTTAAAGTATAATAGTGAGTCTTTTTACAAATTATTATTGTCCACTTTCCACTCTGGTTAGTCTTACCCATCAGTTATTCCAGTAATTTGGCATTCATTACCTCTGCCATTATATCAGTTACTGCAGGGATTCAGTCCATGAAGACTAACTCCTGTATTTCATCTAGTGTTATTTCTGGCTTTCCATAGTCCATATTGTATTCCTCCTATATTTGTGATTATGGCAGAGTCCTGAGAATGCATTAGCTACGTCAAAAGGGATAGTTTTTTCTTGGCTTTGCTTTGAATAGTGGGTTTTGATAGGGATACATCCACTGATTTTACCATATATGGAGTTAGCTAGGGATCTTTTAAGAGACTCATTAGTGAAACAATCCCTAAATTTAAAGTCCACAGACATAGCAGTAGTTTCCCTGAGACCTCAGCATATGTCTTTTTCATATCTGATATTTTCTAATCATTATGTAACCCCTTTACATACACTGGGAAAAGGAATTGAAGTGACTGCATCCCCTTTGTAATCTGTAACATTGCAGGGTACCTTAGTGTTTTTAGTTGCAAAGTATGTAGTCAATAAATTATGGGTATGAAGAAATGTTATGGATGAAAAGTGAATGGTGCTTTTGCTGACAATTAGACAATTAGACATCCATTGCCTTGGCTTAGCAGAGTTGTTTTTTTTTTTTTTTTTTCACAAAATAGGTAGAAATGCACTACTATGCCTATTTTTAGTTGGCCAAAATAAGCATTTCAGATGTACTTAGTAGTAGGTATGAGGCAGCCACTAGATAAAAGTGAGTGATCCCTATTGATGTCTGATCAAAATTTCACAGTCATTGAGTTGGTTTAGCAGGATTAATGTATGACTGCATAAAAAAGTTGAAATATAGTACTGTGGTATTTATTTGATCACAGTCAAACATCCGATGTATTAATTGTGAGTAAAATGAACATAAACTGGTGGGTGTATATGTAGTATGCTGATGAATGTAATGGATTACAACAATCATCTGATCACAAGTAAATAGTCATTGATCTGGACGGGCAGGAACTGTGTGTGTGTGTGTGTGTGTGTGTGTGTGTGTGTGTGTGTGTGTGTGTGTGTGTGTGTGTGTGTGTGTGTGTGTGTGCGTGTGTGCGTGTGTGTGCATGCGTGCGTGTGTGTGTGCGTGTATGGGTTGGATATGTATGAATAAACTATCACTATGGCTTTTGTTTGTCAATACTTTATGTTACCAATTTTCAAACAAAATAGGAGTAACGTCAGAATGGAAATGTCTTAATGTGGGAGTGGATTTGTAATATTTTATAAACATGTTAAACATAACCCGTATTTTAATATTCTAAATGATACTTTATTATAACTTCACAGCATTTTTATGGCAAAATGTTTATGTTCATTTTACAACAAATATGCCCATCTTTTTCTTAAACAGGCAAATCTGCACCACAAAAAAAAATCATAAATACATTCTCACAGTCTGAAATTCTACTTATTCCTTGTTTCCACTTTGGAGCCTTACATAACTTGTGATGACTTTGCAAATGAATCTTCTTTCAGGAATATAGCCATACTAATTTGTCATTACCAAAGAACTCAATTTTGTTAATATGTCTCCATGGATATTATTTTTGGGTCAACAAATTCATGTTTGAGAGTACCTAAATTTAACCTCACTCAGTGACAGTCATTACATGGAAATAAATTTGTGTGTTTTTGAGTGTGTCTTTATACCTCAAACTGTCACCTATATGCATGATAAACTGCTCAAACTGCTCTTTTTCTTTTTAGGAGCCATTTGAATCAAAGACTTCATAATCAACAACTGCATTTGTATCACTAGGAACCATATTGACAAAAGACTTTACAATTAGCTGTTTCATTTGCATTGCTCACTTGCAAAATTTCTCTCTCTTTTTCTCTTGTTCTTTTATTTTGTGCCTTTTAGAAAATCATTGGGCAGTCTGCAGTTTCTGGGTTTTCTTTTCACCACCTGAAATGGATTTTTATGTAGATAACCACATTTTGAACAATACGCTGTTTACCTGAATGCTTTTTATTTTTAACCATGATCAAGAAAAACATAAGTTCTCTTTGCTGTGATACAGTCTGAAGTCAGTTTTGCAAGACACTTATTCCGTGTAATTTTTCTTTGCTTTATTTTAATATTTATTTATTTTTGGCAACTGGGAAGGTGGGTTCATCAGAAGACCCTTTTCAGGCATGCCCTGAAAATACAGATGCCAAAGCAAGCAACATTAATATAGAAAAACATACGATACATAAAAGAAATTCAAAATCAAGTAATTTTAAAGGGTCTTGGAACACACTTATGCTTATTGCAGATCTCTATGTCTGTTATTGAGACTTGTGTATAGAGAAACCTTGCAGAGATAGAGTTAATATAATCAATTTACAGTATATACATAAAGTTCATTTTGAATTTCAAAATTTCAGTAAACAGGCAGGACAACATTTAGGATAAGAAGAAGGGAAAGATTGCCATGCTAGAGGTAGCTAGCTGTTATAATGACGCATTTCATGGTGACTGTCCTGATGGAGGTAGTATGCTGTTTGATAGCACATGCTGAGGTTAACAATTGTTCCCAAAGCATTTACACTCAGTTTTCTTGTACAAGTTTTTGGAGAAGGCCTCTCTGAACTCTGAGATGCCAGGCCTCTTAATTCAAGTGGGAGTCTGTTCGTTAATGCTGGACATAGTCAGGTGAAGGCATGTTCTCCAGTAGTTGGTTTATATGGCGATTTACTTTCTCCTGAATATTTCTTAGGGAGGAAACTTGGACATTTATGAATAGTTTCAATCTCAAAGATATGAAATAGCCATTATTTAGTATTTTGTGAATAAGTCTGCCTAGGAGATAAGTCAACCATTCGGTGACTGGAAACTATTTTAGATGTTGGCAGAAATAAGGGTGAGATTTGCTGTAGGCGAGGAGGGCAGATCTGCAAAATTGCTTTCTATGATCTGAAGTCTGAGAATGTTGTCTTGAGAAAAAAAAAAGTCAATTTGAGGAAGACCATATTCCAATTTAGGCAGAACAACATTTATGCTAATGAATAGTGTGAAAATGAGCTGAAGGGGAAAGAGTAAATGAGATATTCTATAGCAGATTTTAGGTTTACATAGTATTGTGCTATTTAATGTTTCTATATTATTTGAAAAAGGTAGAGAAGGATCAAGATCAAGTCTTATGTACTTCAAGGGGACAATATTGTGGTTATCAGTGATGTTAATAACAGGTACATGGGGGAGTTTTTGGGGGGTTGCAATTACCACATTGTTACATTTTATGGTTAATTAGATGTTTGCAATACATCCAGTTGCATAATGTAGAGGATGTACTGTTGTAGTTTGTTCTAGAGATCAGATGGACATTTGTTGGCTTGTAAGAGAAGGATGTCATCTGTATACAGTAGGAAATAAAGGCATGGGATATTATCTGCAAAAATTATTACTAAGTAATGAAAACATAATAGGACCCAGGATTGAACCTCATGGCACTCCAATATTTAGGGTGCCAAGAGATTATAAGAGGTTGTTAGTTTGGACTTGGAATGTTCTATTCTCCAAGTAACTTTGAAGCCATTTGCTAATGTTGTGGCCAAAATTAATTTTGTTCCATTTCATAAGAAGAATATTGTGATTAATAATTTCAAATGCCCTGAACAGAAGCTGCTGTTAAAAAAGAGATAATTAAGAATGGCATATAAAATATTGCACAATAACTATAGGAACCTGAGGAGGTAAAAAAATATTAGTAAGAGAGACTGGATAAGCAATTCACAAAGAAACAATGGGAGGACATATGTATGACTCACAAGTATGCAACAAAGTCTAGAAGATTTAATATTTTGCTTGGATGTATTTGCTTAAATATTTTTATTCGCTAAAAGACTCCAAAGATTTTTTTCCTCTGACAGATGGCAAATGATGGAAGTCAGATGGGGAAGAAAGAGGTTACTGTAAGCATATGTTTTAGAAGTATAATGAGTTAACAGACTTCACAAATTCCACACAGAGTACTCTGTCTAAAATTTTGGGTTAGTGAATGGGTATAACCAAGGAAATGATTGAGTTGGGAAACAAAATATGAATTGTCTAGACATAGTGAGCCTTGCAAAAAAGTTACTAGAAAACAAAATCAAAGTCTAAACTAACTGTACATGAAGTATTGACTATTGTAACAGAGATAACTGATAAGAAGAATCTTTAGAAAGGGTAGAGCAAATTACATAGAAAAAATGGAAATTGTGGAAACAGTACATGCAGAATAATGTTTTGGAGGAGGAGTAATATTTAATGGAAGGCAGAGATTAAGCAATTTACGTAATGTTGAATTGATGATAGTTAAAAAAATTACATGTGATGCTTGCAACTAGGGCCATGTTAATATGGTTTTCTTTTATATAAATGCATGTATGCCTATATCTTAAGCGATAATTCAATGCAGGTGTTAAAACAATAAAAACAGATAAAAAATTAAAAAAAAAAAATCAGATACCGTGGTCATATTTATAAATATTCCAGAAGTGATCAGACCATTATTAATGTTACAAAAAGTGGAGTCAGTTGCAGAGAATAAGGCAGTGGTGTTGCTGATAACATTTCTAAAACCATGTTGTTTGTCCGACAGCAAGCAGTATCTATTAATATATATCATTATTTGTTTCTACATTTTTTTTCAAATATTTTAGGAAGTAGGTAGAGAGCAGAGATAAGTCTAATGTCATTGGGCAGGATTCACGAAGGCTTGCACGGAGTCTAAGAGTAGTGTAAGACTCCATGCAGCCCTCGCGATCCAGGAACAACCCAAAATTCCGTGTAAGAGACCAGCTAAAATGTCTCTTACACAGAGTGGGCGTGGATATGCTAATCACCTCACTTGCAGCCGAAAGGTACGCAAATGAGGTAGATTAACGATCCAGGAAGCCCAAAGCAGCCCGTGTAAGAACCATTTTAGCTGCAGAAATGTACTCAGTTGACAACTGAGTACGTTTCTGCAAAAAACACAATGGAGCCATGTCAGCTCAAAATAAAGGGTGCATATGTGTCAGGCAGCATGCTAATGGTCAAATATGTGGCCATTGGCAAGGTACCCCGATGCAAATATGAGAAATAAATAATTTTTTTTTTTCGCTGTGCTGTATAAAACATAAAAATGAAGGTTATAAACCCACAAATGTGAGTTTTATGCAATACATGGATTTACAATGCAGGGACCAGCAGACCAAAAACAACATGGCCACCGTTCAGTGGTTGCTAAAGGGGGAAGCTGAGTCTAAGACATGTAACTAAGCATTAGTAGGCAATCTGATGTAAATGAGTGTTAGGATACTGAATTCCACTGTCACATAGCAAATGAGCACATTCTGAGTAGTGTAAGAGATACATAAGGGGGAGGAATAGAGTAGGAGATAGGTGACATCACAGGGGGGAATGGCAGAAAGAAATACAGTTCATTGGAGGTCAGTGTTGCATGACAGATGTCAGACACATATCATGGAAAGAGGAGTGCCACAAGATAAGCATGGAAAAGTCAAGAAATGGAAGGTGTACACTGTTGCTTACACCAAAGTTTCTTCCTGGGCATGCATGCGCACGTGTGCGCACCATGAGGCACGAGTAGGGCAGTGTGTGCACGTGTAAGGCAGACTGAGCACGTGGGAGCCCGTTGGCAGACTTGTAAGACTGTTTGCACTGGTGTGCGCACGTTTTAACCCGAATAAGACAATTCTAAACCGTGTAAGCATGTGTGCATGCGTGTAAGCCACTGTGAGCGTGTTTCTGCTGGTATGCACGTTGCTCCCCCCTGAGGAAACAGAAAGGAAAAAGGAAGCAAAAGAATTAGTAGGAAGCTAGCAGGAAATACTGCTGGAGCTAGCAGGTGAAAACAATTAGAAGCAGGCAATTACACAGGCAGAATAGTAGCTCAGCCAAGCACTTAAAACTCTGCAAACAGCAGTGCAGGATGTTTCTCTCAAGAGACACTGCAAGACAGGAGTAAGCTATTAGAAGTGAAAACTGAAAAAGCTGAACTCAGAGCAGAAATGCTAGGGGCTGCCATAGCTGCCATAAGGAGACATAAGCTACTTGCTGAGGGTGGTGACAATGCAAATGGTGCCAGACAACCCACAGTGAGGAGACGGAGAAGAGTGTACAGGCCCAGGGTCACCTACCATGGGTTACATGAGCTGGAGATAGTAGAGCGCTATAGAGTGGACAGAGACCTCCTGCAGCAAATTGTCGAGCTGTGCAGGCCACGCCTCACACTCAGAACCAACAGAGGGGAACCCATCCCAGTGGAAACCAAGGTATGTGTTGGCCTAAGAACACTAGCAACAGGTACCTTCCAGAGACCAACTGGTGATATGATGGGGATATCACAGGCATCAGCCTCCAGGGTACTGCACCAGTTCCTGGATGCCATGTCAGCACATGTCGGTGATCATGTATATTTCCCCAATGCCCGTGAGGTATTGGCCAGCAATATGCTTCTCTTCCAGCAAACAGCAGAATACCCTGAGGTAGTGGGTGCAATAGACTGCACGCACATACGCATCAAAGCACCTGCCGGTGAGCGGGGTAGGGCCTACATTAACCGCAAGGGCTTCCCCTCCATCAACTGCCAGGTCGTGTGTGATGCCCAGGGCATAATAATGAATGTGTGTGCTGGCTGCCCTGGGAGCTACCATGATTCACATATCTGGCATTTGACGCAGCTGTACCAGACATTTGCCAATGGGGACATCACACATGGACACCTAGTGGGGGATGTAGGTTATGCACTGGAGCCGTGGCTGATGACACCCATCAGAAACGCATACACACCTGAACAGGAACGCCATAATGAGGCACACGCACAAACACGTAATGTAATAGAGCATGTGTTTGGGTTGCTCAAGTCATGGTTCCGGTGTCTGGACACATCTGGTGGAGCCTTGCAGTACTCACCAACTACATGTACATAATTGTCATGGTATGTGCTATGCTACATAATATGATCTTGCGAAAACAGCTGCATTAGGACCAGCATAGGGCCGGGCCAAACAGCCACCCACCATTGCCAAGGCCATCACAGGCAGAGCGTGACTCGGAGGAGGAACAACTTGAGCCTGCCCCAGTAGGCAGAAGGAGGCGTGCCCAGTATGCCCTGGCCTTGGCAAAGAGGCAATGCATAGCACATACACTGGCTCAGTAGGAACCCTGGGAATGATACCCCTCTCTGACTCACACATATAATAACAGGGATGCCTAAAATGACATATCCTGCTCTCAAACATGTACAGGGAGTGTAGTATGTGCATCCGACAGAGGCAGCCCTGCAGCACCACCTGAGGCATGAATACCATGTGTTAAGCAATGTAACACCATGTAGTATATGCACACTTGATGACCCTGACTAACATCCTACCCTCACCAAGCATGATGCCACAATATGACGATGAGATGATCAATTGCAATAATTGGCTGAAGTATTGCAGTTAGTCAAACGGGATCCAATGTGTGCCAGCCTGGGATGACATGCTGAGCATGACATGATGCTCCACCTGCTAGGGGTGGCGTGCACCTATCAGTCCAGGCCTTATGGATACTGGCAAAGGCTGTTGTTACCCACAGCATGCCCTGAATAGGTAAGGGTCAAAACATAAACCCACCTCCATAGGTATCACAAGGGATAAGAACCTAGATGTAATGCTACCCAATGCCAGAAGTCTAAACAGCAAGACGCATGCACTCTAAACTCCCCCAGTATGGAGAATGTTGATATCTGTCCTGTAACAGAAAACTGGGTCAAGGCTCACAACAGCACCCTAACACTACCAGGTTACACCTCATACTGTGCTGTACAGCCTCAAAACATGGAACAACCTACAAAAGGAGGGTGACTAGCAATAATTGTCAAGGATAACCACACCCCCATGTTGGTACCACACCAAGAAGCAGCATGGACTAGCCATGGTCAAGTAACAGTGGCTAAAACTGTCTCCCAGTTTATAGCCTGCTACAGACTACCATCCTAACACCAGGAACTGCACTTGGCCTATGTTGGAATACATGAATATATCAAGCCCTCCAAACCACATTATATTGGGTGACTGAAAATACCCAGACATAGACTGGGAGCATTATACTAGCTCCAACACTGTAGGACAAAAGTTTCTAGAATCCATAAACCAAAATGCCCAGGAACAACATACCACTCCCACAAGAGGGGTAAGCATACTGGATGTGATAATCAGCAACATGGGTACTGGATGGCAAGATGAGAAGTGTATCCCTCACTGGTAAGACCAGACCATAGAGTAATCACACTGGATATACACATCCTGACCACAGTCCCTGGCCAGAAAACCACAGTGAAAAACATGTGTAAAGCAAAAGTTGCACTCCTCCAAACTGATGTGGAATCCATTAAAGGCCCTGTGCAGGTGCAAAATATGGACCACACCTCAGAACCTGTTATACAGGCATTCCATGAACACTGCCAGGAATGCTTGGATTATGCAATCCCAAATAAAACCAAGACACAATGCCATACACGCAGGCATCTGGCATGGTGGACTCCAGCCATTACCAAACCATGCAAGAGAATGAGGAAGCTACTACATGATAGAGAAAACATAACAATGGAAGTAATCACTGATCAGTAGTATGGCAATAAAATATGTCCACACATACAATCCACTAAGGCCAGCTACAACAAGTTGAATCTGTGAATCTTGAGGCAATGTTACACCTGTCCCAAGTACACAGACAACCCTCAACTCCCCCCAAGAAATACAAATATATGTGAGAGATGTAACCATTTATCCAAACTGGAGGCTGAGCTCCCTCAACTCAGTACTGTCAAAACTAGTCAGGAGGAGAAGGTAACCACACACACCACAAACCCAGTCCCACATAGACCTATCACAACTGCAAACCAAAGACATAAACACAGAAAAACATTCCCGGAGGCCCTAATTACAAGCACACCACACCAACAGAGGCCTCCAAAGCAGGCACCCAGGCAACCACAACCTCCAAACATAGCACATGCAACACATAGTACACAAAGCTGGTGTGCCAAACATTCACAGGCCAGAAGGAGAAACAACATGCCCGATACATTTGTAATAGGTGACTCCATAGTCAGACACACTGCTGTCCCGCTCACCAGACTGAACAAGGGAAAGGGTACAGTAAGCTGCCTGTAGGCTGCTACAATACGCCACATAACACAAGTATGCAGGTCACCCCAAATCAAGTAGAAATATGATGCAGTCATTGTCCATGATGGCGTGAATGACCTGAGATGTACCTCCCCGGACTACATGAAAAGAGACAAAGCTCTCCGATTATGTAGTCCAGGCCGGTATGACACTGACCGTTTTCAGCATCCTACCCTCACTAAGAATGATGCCACAGTACAAACACAGAATGATCAGCTTTAACAAGTGGCACAATTACTGGTGTCATTCCAAGGGGATCCAATGTCTGTCTGCTTGGGATGTCATGCTTGACAAGCCACGCTGCTGTTCCAGGGATGGCTTGCACCTGTTACCCCTGGGCATCAGGATATTGGATAAGGCTTTTGCCACCTCCATAGAGCCTTTCATAGGCAAGGCTGAAAAGACTAACCCACCACCCTAGAAAACATAAGTGGAAAGAAACATAAGGGTAATGCTGACCAATGCCAGATGTGTAAACCTCAATATGCATGCTCCCGAGGCCCTCCCCAGTATGGAGAACATTGATGTCCGTGCAGTGACAGAAACCTGCAGCAAGCCTCCTGACAGCACACCAGCAATACCGGATTATACCTCATATCATGCGTTATGGCCCCAAAACCTGGACCAAAACATAAAAGGAGGGGGAGTATCCATATTCAGCACAGACACCCATACGTAACTGACAATGCATGAAGCATCTGAGACCACCCATGTGCAACTAACCGTAGGCAAAACTGCTGTACAGTCTGTAGCAAGCTACAGACCACACTCTCACACACAGGAACCCCACCCAGTCATCCTGAAGACACTGGACAGTATGAATGTCTCACCAAATACCAAACAAGGTACTCACAAATTACCACATAGGTGGTAAACCATTATGTATGGAAGGAGTAATCAGGGACCTAGGGACACAAGTGGACAGTAACCTGTATGTGACACTCACATTGCCAACGTGGCTAGGAAGACTGTCTTTACTGGACACCATATCATGAAAGGATTCACATCTATGTCAGCAGAGGTCATTGTGCCCCTATACTGTTCTCTTATCAGACCCATAATCTAGTGCAATGCCTCATTTGGGATGTACCTTACCCGACACCTGCAGCAGTTAGAAAGACCTCAAAGTTACCTCACCAAGAGGATAAAGGGTCTCAAATATATGTCATATGCTGCCTGGCTGTAGACACCCCAGCTGAAAGCAGTCACATACTGCCTACACAGAGGTGTTGTATGCCTGTTGTACAAGGCCATGTCCAACACAGGAGTAATGGACATGCTCCACCCCAGAAAACCCAAAGCCATCGGAGCTGTGAGAGTGGGAGATGTCAACCTCAACACATAATGAAATAGGATGTGCTGGAGGGACAGATACATAACGCAGAGGCTCCCTACACCCTGGAACAGAATCCCACTCCATGTTAGGCAGAGCCCCTCACTGACACTCTTCAACAGGAATCTTGCCAAGTGATTGGATGATCATAGATGTACACTGGGGGTCTTCACTGTGTCACGTCCAGACAGAGGCACAGTAAAGTAAAGTAAATCATAAATGGCCATAATATTCACATAGCAAGGGGTGGTGAAAGCCACACACACTCTGGCTAGGCTTATAAATGCCCTAGGGTGGATAGCCTAGTATGAACCTATGAACCTATGAAGATACAAATTGTACAGGACACTAAGGATAATCACAAGGCTTTCTTAACTGATGGTAGGAACCTTGTTGGGAATTCACAGATATGCTCTGAATCACTCAAATATTACAAACAACATACCAATCACACACACATATTGCCAACATCCAACCTGACAGGTGCAGTGCAACCCCACCCCAGAATGCAAAATATCTATCCCAGCAGACTGCTGGCCCCTGACATTGCAGATGCTGAGGTAACAGCCAGCATCTACAAAGCAAAACACACAGCAGCAATGGTATGAGATGGTGTCCTGGGCTGAGTCCAACATGGACTCCAAGAAGAATGGAATGCCAAATCACACTACTGCTCAATGTCAGCCTTACCACAGGATATGTACCCAAAGAGCAGTGTACAACAACAGTGGTCCTTCTCAACAAAGGTGTTGCCTGAATGGATACTGCAAACTACCACCCCAGAATCCTGACAGCCTTGGTCTGCACAGCTATGGAAAGGATCAGCATGTACCGCAGACATAAAGATATTGGGGACCTACTGACACCGGACCCTACCCAGTGTGGCTTTCTTAAGTGCAGATCCTGCCCCTTAAACATGTTTGACTCATTTGAAACAGTCATTAAGGTCATTGATGAGGGCAATGTGGTCCACACAGCATAGCTGGACATTGCAAAGGCTTCCATACAATACCCCACGTGTTCATTATAGATGAGCTCACCAGCTTAAATATAAACCCCTATGTCAGTAGAGGGGTTGCAAACCAGATCAAGGACAGAACTGACATGGTCAGACATGCTGCAGCCATGTCAGACTACAAATCAGATATAACTGGCATCCCACAAGGCTTGGTCCTGGGACCACCCTCGTTTGGTATATATGTCCCACAGGTACATGCCAACATGGAAGGACTGTGTCTGAACATGTTTTCAGAGGACTACAAACTGGCCACCATATCTGACCCTCCAGCTGACACAAGCATCCCACAAAAGGGCCACATAGAAACAGACAACTGGTTCCATAGCCATGTTAGCAAGCTAATTGCAGAAAAGTGTATAGTCAACCCCTGTGGATATACAGTAAGTGCCCACCAATTACCACATAGGTGTTAACCCATTAAGTACTTAACATGTAATGAGAGACCTGGGGACACAAGTTGATAGATATCCTGCATTGGACAAGCATGTGGCTGTAGTGGTTACAGAAACATACCATATACCCACCTAATCATGAAGGTTGTCAGATCTAGATAAGGGGAGGTCATTGAGACTCTGCAGTCATCCTTCATCAGCGTTACAATTGACTACAATAGCCACTGTGGGATGTACCTCAGCAGACACCTCCATCAACTGTAAAGTCCCCAAAAGTACCTCACCAGGAGTATCAAAGAGCTTGAACAGATGCCATGCGTTGCCTGATTAAACAAACTGCAGCTCCACACACTGCCATACTGCCCACCCAGAGGCAAGTTGTGCCTGATGTATAAAGCCATGTCCAAGCTGGAATCAATGAACATGCTGCACCTTGTACAATCTGAATGGCAGTGAGCTATGCACACGAGAGACCTGAACCCCAGCACTAACATACATAGGACAAGCTGTACTGAATGATCCATAACACAGAAGCCACCCCCACTCTTGAGTAAACTCCCAGTACAGGTTAGCCAAAGAGTCACTCATCGACTCTCCTCAAGAGGAATCTTGATGAGTGGATGGGAGATGGTAGGTTTACCCTGGGTATCACTGTTATGTCACGGGTAGACGAAGGCACAGTATACTAACCATGACATATGTCATGGCAAACTCCACTTACAATGTGTGTCGAAGGACAAACACACTCTCCGACTAGCATTGGAAATGGCCTAGGGCACATCGCTAGTGTTTGCCAATGTACACCTATGTTGTGGAATACACTACCAATGTTGGACAAGCCTGGTTTAAGTAGTTCATATCTGAACATAATGCAATATGGTCAGATGTGCACAACTGGCCCCTAACCAGGCTGTTGTGCTCACTATGAAAATTTAAAGCAGTGATAGGACTAAAGCCCAGGATACTGTCCACCACAGTGAAAGTACTGAACCAGTACACTATACGGTACTACAGTGTTAGGTCAGTATGAAAGGATGTTGACAACTGTATGCAAAGTATCCCATGCAAACCCTGCAGGCACAGTATAATCCCTGTTGTGTTTAGACACAAAGCAGTTGGACAGTAACTACACAACATGACACACAACACACAACCATAAACGTAAGATATTGTTGAAGTTCACACTCATCCACAAATGTGGTGGGCTGCAGAGTTCAACATATGGAAAGCTCATACTGGGCATGCTTGCACACTTTGATAAATGAGACATATGTCAGACAACATGCCATGGAAAGCCTGAACTGGGCATGCTCACACACTTGGGCCAAATCTCAGTTTAGCAGTTGGCCACACATATCTGGTATTTGTATGTGTTATTCCAGGAACCAACCACATTACAGCAATCTGGCCAGTGCACACAGTTAAATGACTACAGAGACATAAGTGATATAGTGGATCCCTCTCATATTCAAACATCTTCCACAGATACACAAGTTGTTTATAGAAACAGGGAATGCTATGGCAATAAAGACCTGCAAACACTCTATCAGCATCAAATATTGTGCATCTGACAATTAAACATATGGGTGTAGAGGTCAACACTTGGCTGTTTGCCCTAGGGAAAGACAGCTTAGCCAGAGTGTGCTTGGCGTCTGCCTCCCCAGTACAGTAGGCTACTGTGCCACAGTAAAGTAGGTCACATAACGCACTGTGTGAGGCTAGTGTGCTGTGCCTCTGTCAAGCAGGGACACAGTGGAGATCCCAGGGGTTGAATTTGCTAAGCCACATCCATGTTGTTGGTGTGTGCTGGAAGAGGGTTGGTGAGGACCTCTAACAGTAAGTGGGCGTCATTAACAGACTGAGGGGAGCCTTATCTGCAATGTCTGGACAATTTCACTGTCAACACTTTGTCGTGATGATTATGAGGGATTGAAGTGTCGTGCCAGTACTGTTCAGAGATGTCCTCCCTCTGTGGGCTACTGCTCTGCAATGTATTAGCTCACTCTGTCTGTTGGACAGCTCATATATGGCTGGTGTACACCTGACAGGTGTCCTGTTGTGCAGGAGTCATGGGTATATTTGGGATAGCATGATCAATGCAAACCTTACACATGCTCATAGAATGCAACTGTCAAGGATTATGCAGAGTGGCCTATATACTCCCCCAGCATGGGTCCTTTGAAGTCTTCCACCCCAGTCTTCACAATTGTAAAGTCTGCTTTTGATAAATACACTTTGTTTGCAGTGACAACCTTGCCTAGGGGTGGGGATGGGATATGGATGTCCAGGGAAAGGTGGGTATGGTCAGATATCAACAATGGTGGTCTACCTCTGTTGTGGAACAGTGAGTACCCATGTTGCAGATGGTCAAGTGCAATATGTATTCCCCCTTGTGGCTGTGGTGAGTGGTTCTGCCATAGCACATGGACTCACAAATTGTAGTGGCTGTAGGGTAATGTTGTAGAGGCCTGAGTAGTTCCCACACACAATATACTTGTAGCTGACGTTAACAACTGGAATGGTGTATGCAAACACCTGCATATCTTGGCACTGTTCCCAGGGAAGCAAAGTGTGTGTCCTGGATGTGGGAGGGGTGGTCTGAACTGGTTGTGTTGTGTGTTACAGGTCCTGTGGTCACAAAGCATGATATAGAACATAACCTGCCCGTGCGATGTGCATATCTGACCCTGAAGTAGGTGGCTGCAAATGCATATATATGCTATCCCCCACCTGACAGGTAGTACTAGATGTACATACCTCTGTAGAAATAATGATGTCAGCACCCTATAAATACTGCAGGTGCAGAACAGATGCCCAGTAATTCGGATAGTGTGCTCTGCTAATGCATCTCCCTCAAGTGTCATAATATAGTTAGGTAGGGGGTTGAATCCTGCAAATGCTCAGTGTGTGTGGAGGGGGGTTAGTGTGTGTGCAATTCTGTGTGATGGAAATGTCCCTTTTGGAAACTAGGAGAATACACTACAGGATGCACATTCCCCTTTCTAAACACTGATGATGTCAGCACCCTATAAGTACAGTAGGAGAAGGGAAACCTCCCAGTAATGCGAATAGCACGCTCTACTAATGCATCTTTCTTGTGTTTCATAATATAGTTAGGTAGGGGTTTGAATCTTGCAAGTGTGTGTGTGGTGGTGGTGGAAGTAGAGTGTGTGAAAAAACTGACCCTTTTGCCAACAAGTACAACACACCAGCTGCTGCATATTCCAATCTCTACACAGAGATGATGTCAGCACCCTACAAGTACAGCAGAAGAGGGCAAATCTCTCAGTAATGCAAATAGCACCCTCTGCTACTGCATCTCTCACTACTGTCACAGCACAGTTAGTTATGGCTTTGAATTTCACACATGCCACATGTGTTTTTGTCACACAGAATGCCCATGTGTGTGGGTTGTTGTTCACAATAATGCATGACATCGATTAAACCAGTAATGGCAATGGACACAGATGATGTACGTGTGTGCCAAATACACATATGTACCTGTGACCTTCAATAGTTTCCATGTCTGACGGCTGCCACATGTGAATACATGGTATTTGCACTGGATAACATTATTACTGTGGTCTTCTGTGCAGGTGCTGCATGTGGTATGTGTATATACAGTGTGAGATGTATATGGTATCATCCTAGCAGTGAGGGATGCACATCTGGTCTGGGGCATATAGTCTACATGTTGTTGATGAACAGGTGCTGCATGTTTTCACCTGTTGTGGGAGTGGTAACAAGTTGTTCCATAGCAATGCAGTGACTACATGCTAGGAACCTTTCAGCTAGGGTGTTGTAGCTACAGTAATTCATCAGCATTCAGTAATACGTCAGCATTCCTGGTGACGATATGATGCCAACCAAGGTCAGGGTCATACCAGCCTGTGCCACATGCTCAGAGAGCCCTTCCATGTTCCCTATCATGTAGTCCAGGGAGGTATATCAAAGGTCAGCCATAGTGGCATGGACAATGACTGAGTCTTATGTGTCCATGCCTCTGACTGACCTATATGCTTGTGTTATGTGGCAGACCATAGTGCCCCAAAGGCATATCACTGTGACCTTCACCTTGTCCAGCCTGGTGAGCGGGACCTCACTGTACCGGACAATAAAGGTACCTAACACAACTGTAGCAGGTGTGTTGTCTAGCCGTACAGTATGTGACTGTTTAGCACACAGGATTTGTGTGCTATGTGTTGCACGTGCTGTGTTCCAGCTTAACATATGCCTGTGTGCCAGCTGCAGAGGTGTCTGCTGCTCAGGCAGGATGCTATTCTGAGGCTCCACGAATGGCCCAGTGTGTTCACGTGTTTGGATTGCTGTCAGTGTAGGTCTACATCAGACTGGTATTGTAGTCACTGTAGTATTTCATGCCACCTGACAGGTTATGCCAGTACTGGGTTCAGAGTGCTTAGTCCCCAGTTTGGCTATGTGGATGCATCTAATACATGTGTTGTATGTCCATGTGTAGGGGAGAGGGTTGACTGTGTACATGTGGCAGCTGTGACATTGCCACATGACCCACATATTTCACAACTGTACCATAGAGGTGACTGACAAGTGACCTTTGCACATGCTACCATAGTATTGTGATTGCCATGGTGATTAACAGCACATAGGGCCAATGGGGAACAAGGTACAGAAGGTGAGTATGTGAGGGTGTAGTGCCTGTGATTAGTTAGCACTGGCATATATGACTGCTCACTTGGACAAATGCCAGGTAAGTCATATGCAATGTGTCACAGGCAACGTACATGTGAACAGGACAAACAGTGATTTTCTGTCAAGTGAGACATGGACATACATATAGTAAACTATGCAGATGTCACTAGGAGTCCACAGAAGCTCTGTAACTCTGCATTGCAGGTGGGATCAGTGTTCCAGGGTAACTGCAAACAAACATGCATGCAAACAAAGCTACAGTAAGCAGGGCTGCATGTAGTCCATTGTACAACAAACAAGCTGTACCACTTCCAGTAGGTAACAGTGCAAATATGCAGGCACTATACACATGTACATGGAAATACACAGGTCAGATGGCTAGGGTCCAGTCTCAGTGCACACAAGTGTACAGACCATGTACCATCAGGATGTACAATAACTGGATGGAAACCCAGGTGCTCATACCTGCAGTAATACACATGTCAAATAACAGACACTGAGCCTTCACTCAGTGGTTCCATACTTAGTAGGATGTATGCTACCTGTCCTGCCACCAAAGTATCCCTGACATTTATGGGGACTCTCCCTCCTGTGAAAGTTAGTTTTGTGTGTTGGGGCTGTCTAGCATGGTATGAGATGTGAGCTTGCAGTGCTCGGGTGCTCCTGTGTGTCCTGTACCAGTTGTGTAGTACTTCACACATATCAACATCCTCAAACATCCGCATTGCAGAGTCCAGTGTGGGCAACATACCACTTGCAGTTTACATGTCCATCACTGCATATCAATACTTTCATTACCTTATCCCCTGTGCTACCGATGTATGTAGCCTTCTGTTGACATCCTTACAACCTGTATGCCAACATGTGCAGATGATACACTATGGTACTTACCATGGCTGTAGACAACAGTACAAGACAATCATACCCTTACTGCATCAGGCATGCTGGGATATACCCACAATTATATCAGCACACAGTACTGCTAATGACATGATACTATCACTACACGTCTATGTAGTCACCCTGTGCATCAGCAACATGTTAACCTGTACCTGCACTGATGTTACAGATTGCAGGAGGTGGCACAGTTTCATCATATGCACAGGGTGTGAACTTGGTATGCCTGTGTCTCCGACTGATACCACCAATTGACATGTATGTGTATGTGTGTTGGTGAGGGACAGCAGTACAAGGTGGAGCAATGTTGATGCAGTGTGTGCGTGTATGCAGTAGCCCTAGGTGTTGTCAATTCGCATGTGTGTATGGATGCACACAGTTCCACCTCATGGCTGCCATATACTGGTGTTTGTGGACAGCCACAGACTGTATTTGCCAGGTCATACAGATCAGTGTCTCTGGCCACGGACACGGTACCTGTGCCTTGCAGGGGTGCTACGGACCGTTTCCGGTACCAATCCAGACTGGGTACTGTCATCAGAAGCAGGTGTTCTTTGACTGGACACAGATCCCTGTCGGGCCTGTCCAGAGCCACGTGCATGTGGTCTCCTGGGGTGGTCTGATGACAGCACAGACCCAGCATTGCTGGGGTTGCTGCTCGCACTATGGGGGTGGCCGCGGCCCTGTTGTCGTCCGCGACGACTGCCAGCTGCTGCTGTTGCTGGCATATGTCCACGTTGATGCCTCAACCGTCTGCCATCGCCCTGGCTCATGGACATGTAGTTGTGGAACCGATCTAATATGTCCCCACAACATCTGTCTATGACATTGGTGAAATTACGGATGGCAGCCGCAATGTCACGCATACTGTCAGTCATGGCTGTGCGACATGCTGTCAGCTCCCTCAGACCCTGTCTGGTGTACCGTTCCATACGTGACTGTGCCTGCATGACAGCTCGAAACATAGCTGAGGTTGTAATACCTCTGTGGGCATGTCTGACAGGGGCAGTACGCCCACGGATGCTCCCACGAGAATCCCTAGACATCTGTCTGTGTGGTACCATCTCAGGGCCATGCCCATGGCTGCTGTGTGGGGAAGCATGTGCCACAGATACCACATTACCCTGGTCAATGCCCACTGTATCCTGTCCATCACCTAGGGACATTGGTGACAAAGGGTGTATTGGCAGGATAACTGTGCGCATTGATGGGGTTGACAGCTGTGTACTGTCAACTGGCTGACCAATGACGGACCCTGGCATACCTTCCTGTGCCATTACACAGATGTCATCATTATCAGTACCCATGGCACCTGATTCAGGTTCCCTGCTGCATGACACCAGAGCAGCACCAGAACCTGTGGGAGGGAAACAAGAAACACAGTTTACAATGTCTACACAATGTTACCAGTGATGCACATATGCACAGGTGGACACATGCACTCATGCACATGTGCACAGGTGCACACATGCACACATGCACACATGCACACAGTTGCACACAGTTGCACATTTGCACACTACTCAGTATGCGAGATATCAACACACAGACACAGACACACCTGCATTCATACACAGAGCACTACTCAGTGAGCCTAATATTACTATTACTATCAAGACTATTAAAGGTATTGTTAATACACACTCACTAGCATGGATAGGCTGCATTGCTGTTACACCGGAGGGACCTGTAGAAGTGAGGAAATTAATGTCAGTGGGCACAACTGTGCCATTGTTACTGAGTATGATACAGGTCAGTAGTACAACAGTCGCCTTTCACAGGTCAGCTGCTGATATTGAGAATATCACACTTGCACATTAAATACTATGATGACAGCTACAAACCAAGGACACGCCTCACACATGCATTAACTACCAGTGTACACAACAGTCAACTATACATATGGCATATTGCCTGCATGCTCGTAGTCTTGCTGCTGTGTGGCTCCAGCCTCCATCATAATGCAGGTCTGCTGCTGTTGTTGTTGTTGTTGGCGGGCTGGAGCCACAACACTTATGAGGAGTCCCTCCAGTCTGGTGAGTGGGGGATGTGTAGCCATCCCACCACCTGTGGCAACCTGTTGCCTGTGGATATCCGATGCACGCTGACAGACATTTCTGATTAAATCACTGCAGTGATGTCGTACCTGCTCATATGTCCTATTATGCGTGCCTATGTCATTTACCCGACGGACCAGCTCTTGCCACAGTGCAGCCCTCTCCTGCTGATTCTGGCCGGTGCGGGAAAAGTGTATTGCATAATCCCGCACCAGGCTCTGGTGTATCTCCTCATCCTCAGCTGCAGAGTACGCTGGATTGCGCTGGTGAGCCATGGTCCTGAAAAAGGAAATAACATGATATCAGGAAAATATGTCAGGAGAATTTGGCACACATACTACACATGCTACTCAACTGTTGTGATACAACATATCTCACATATACAGCATCTGTCTGTCTATTGGTGGATACACATGTAAATGGCCAGGTATCAGTGCTCAGCCAACAACTGTGCAACAGTACCAGGCACACTCCATATGACATACTACCAAGCCCAGCAGTCAGAACACTGATTCAGGTCCAAAGCACCTCCTCACTCTGGGGGTTTGTATCGAGGTACTGTATGAGGTACATCATCAACTACTGTGAGCTGACCACAAACTAATTGCCCTGGATATACATATCCCACCTCCACCACCAGCACAAACGACTACAGTGAATAACATTTCAAATGCAAACTTTACACTTTGTAACACTGACATGGTATCCTTTAAGCCAACTGCACCAGTGGAAGACACAACCCACAATGCTGACCCCTTCACAAATGATTTCTACGGACATCTCCGAGAATGCATGGATCATGCAATCCCATATAAGACCAAGACACTCTCCACAAAGGGAAAGCATCCTGTCTGGTGGACCCCAGCCATAGACAGATTGTATAACAAAAGATGGAAGCTACTGCAAGACAGAGCATAATTCCATAAAGGGAAGGCATGTCTGATCAGCACTAGTAAGGAGCTATTTTCTCTCATACAAACATCCATTGGCAACTTTGAGAGGGAAATCAATGGGGACACTACAGATGGCCTTCTTCAATTATGTTAGCAACCTGGTCAGAAACCCTCCAATATGCTCATAGTTAGTACACAACAACAAATAATTCACTGAACCCACAGATATTGGCAACATTGTGGCAGACAGGTTCAGTGCAAGATTCCCCCCTCCCTCTCCCCCAAACTAGGACATACTTATCCCAGCTGACTGTAACCTCCCTGTCATCACAGATGTCCAGGTGAGAGCCGCCCTCAAAAAAGCAGAAAACACAACATGAATGGGACCTGATGGTATCCCCGGTTGCATGCTACATGAACTAGCCTGACTACAGGATATGTACCTGTACACTGACGTACAGCAGCAGTGGTTCCACTCCACAAACGAGGCACCTCTACATACCAATACAATACAACACAGTACAATACATTACAATACAATACAATACAATATGCTATTGCCCCTGGGAATACAGCAGCATACTGTTCTGCTACCCTGACCATTGTGACACATGTGATGTGATGGCACCTGCTCCTGTCAAACAGTTACACAGGGTGACTCATATGGATATTACCTATCTGACTAACATTCAGCAGGGGTATGTGTGACATGTACTCATGGGGAGTCTTGCTTCTTAATGCTGTGTGGTTTATTGCAGGGTATGTCTTATCTGTGGGTAGGAACCTGTACCTCCACCATGTGCTCTCTACTGCAGTGTCACGGACGACACACAGCAGTCATTTAGGTCGCGGATGGTGTGAGGTGTTACTATGGTTGTTGGACATCTGTCAATGGTGTGACTTAAGTATGTAAATCCAGGAGTGGTAACCTCTATGTGGGTAGTATGTGTGTACTCTGTGGTGTTGTCAGTCACTGTGCATTGGTAATGTGTTTGAGTGCATTGTCACTGTGTTGTACATGTCACTGTGTCCTTCTCCATATCTGTAGCTGTCATGTGAGGTACATACCATGGCAGCCATTGTGTGGTGTGGAGGGGTACACTGACCTACATGTCCATAGCTGACACACCATGTCTGCTGACACATACAATGTGCAGGTATTCCAGGAATAGTGTGCCACTGTGAATATCATTGGGGGGACTATTGTACACATTTATGACCCTGTTCACCCCTGCCACATGCAGTGGTGGGCAGCCAATCACAGATCTGGTGGTTACTGGTGTAGGCGATTTGAAATGGGGTATGGTACACCAGTTTTGACACTGGTGTTCACTCCATGCCTTTGTCAACAGGCACCTGTTGCAATGCATCTGTACACATGTGCCTCACTCAGAATATATATACATCTCTCTCTCTATAGATATATAAATATATATATATATATATATATATGTATATATATATATATATATATATATATATATATATATATATATATATATATATATATGTCTGTATACATATACACGTATATATATCGATGTACATATATTGCTATAGATATGGAGAAAGGGGGGTGTGACAGAGAGGGGGTGAGAGTGACAGAGGGGGTGGGACAGGGGGAGTGTGAGATCGTCATATACAGTCATATCTGTAGATAGTCAGATCTGTCTGTCTATGTATATGTATCTACATATATCTATATCTGTATGTGTGTATTACATATATATGTTTGTACATATTCTATTTATCTACATCTTTCTATGTATTCCTACATCCCTCTCTATGTATGTATACATATATGCATATTATATATATATATATATATATATATATATATATATATATATATATATATATATATATATACATATATTGACATACATACGTATCCTTATGATAGATAGGTATATCAACATGTTTGTTTACAAAACTGTATACACACACTAACATACTGCTAAACATACATAACTGTGAAACCTACTTTGTACATTGCACTACAACCTACATTCAACCTACACTGATATGTGCACATAGATGCCCTCACATACATATGTATGTACAGCCTTCACTGATAGTTGCCGTATGTCCCCTGCCCTATGCACATCTTCATATACATATGGATACAGACCAATGACACATATGGAGGGTTCACAGTATGTAGACTTTTAAAGTATTACTTTACATTACCTGTGTTTGTCACAGCTGCTTGCGTTGCCGTCTGGTTTGGTGTCCTGCTGCTCCACTTGCCAGTTGTCAGCTTTCGAGTGGTTGTTGATGACTGGTTTTGTTTGTGTATGTTTTTTTTCTCTCTCTCTCTCTCTGTCTCTTCCTACCTCCACAGGGTGCAATGAAAGTATTGCATGTGTGGACTGGGAGTACAGCATGCTTTTGTAGGTATCTGCATATGTCCATGTGATGGCCTCTGCACCAATTGTTAGCCAGCATTTGCTAATTGCATGCAGCCAGTTGTGTACTGATTGCAGTTCTCACTGTGATTCCAGGACAGTGCTATAAAAAGGTATGTGAGATAGGCGTAGCCCTTTCAGAGTTTAAGGGCAGGGACCATGCTGGTATGCTGTGGACACTGTTCTGTGAGTGTAAAGGTTAGCATCCCTCTCATATTTCTGGCTGTGTTGTAGATTAACATTTCTCCATTCATTTCTCCAGTTTCCTGTACTAAGTGTGTATGTACACTGACACCTAAGACTACTACTACTGTTAATGTGGGTGTGTGTGCTTTCCTGTGGGACATGTGGTGTAACTGGTATATAGCAGTGGCTCTTGCACTTTGTTGCTATGGCTTCAATATTTGCCCTTTACATTCACTACTTATATGCCTGCTATGTGTCTTGACTGTAGTGTGTTGCTGTGGCTTTCCTAATTTCCATGTACATTCACACCTTGGAATGCTTGCTATATCTGCAAGGGTGTTACTGCATGCAGTGTGGTCTGGCCATGGTGTGGGCCTTGACATCTATTAGGGTAACTGAGTTTGCTGCTGAGCAGGCCCCAGAGACTCTCAGGTGCATTTTTTATCTGCCTCATGGAACGGTATATATCAGTGGGGTACACCCATTAAATTGTCTGGTATTCTGCAGTTGTGACTGTGGGATAGCATGAGCATATGTATTACTACACTATTTCTGCCGTGCAAGTGGTGCATACTTTCAGTACTTCATAGTTACCATTGCATGTGTTGTAACACCTTTCTGCCTACTGTTTGTACGTTTCACAGGGAGTCTGTGGGGCATCCCTGTAACTCAGTCACTGTTGCTATGTCTAGGCTCTTAACTATTCAAATATGGCAGTGTCAGACCTCTCAAGTGTACAGATATTTGCAGGTTGTCCACATTTTTGCCTCATATTTTGGTCACTATCTCATAAACAGCTTTTTCTGGCAATTCACTCTGGGCTCAAGTCAGACTATAGTGACAAACATTTCAGTTTCAGACTTCATACCCTTCCAAACATCCAACAAAATGCAGAACCTGTTACTTTCTGAACTGTCTAAGTTTGTTGTGACATTATTTGGAATGTGTCCCTATTTTTGGCCCTTTTCTCCACATTTTTTATTACTTAGTCCGGATGTGTTCCTGTAAGAGGTTGTGGGGTATGGGAAGTGATTATCCTGCTGTGAGTATGTGTGTGACTTGCAAGGTGCTACAGTGACATTATTACCTACTAGCTACCAACTAGCATGGCTGTTTCTGTTCACACACTACTATTCTAGAAATCCACTACATTTGACAGTAAATATACATGACATGCTTTGTGTACAACACATCCTATATTCTCTTTAGATTCATTCCTACTATTACATGATATATTTATTGTAGCACAATATTCTTATATAGCAGTCATGGCTTAGTGGTAAGTCATGCAGACTACTTTTTCCAAGGTCCTGGGTTCGGGACTGACAGTGGGATTTTATTTTGCTTTTGAGAAGACTACAGGACTTGTCATTCAGAGTGACTAAGGCACTTTTAAGCAGTTGTAACCGGGTTAGCTCTGGTTTGCGCGGAGCTCAGGCATGCGCACTGGCGTTCAGCTCCGCACACACCCGCTTACAACCGCTTACAAGTGCTTACTCTTGCGCACACCCACGCTATTTTCTTTGAAAGAAATTAAAATGGGGAGACAGGAAAGTGGTGAAAAAGGGGTCACAAAGAGGGTAAGACAGTAGGGAAACAAGCTCGGGTTTTGCAGGAGGGATGTAGGTAAGGCCCATAGCTGCCCATTTCTTCATCAGCAACAGCTGTGCATATGTTTGTAATTTGGTGTGTCATTTGAAACCTTCCACCCCTGAGAGAGGTGTAAGGACAACAATAATACTTGTTGTACAGCCAATTGTAATTGACAGTTTCCATGTTGAGCACACATGTGTGCGAAATGGGCAGCTATGTATGGGGCGTAATTTTTATGTGGGTACAGAGTGCCCTTTTTTTTTTCAGGTGAGAGTGGTATGTCAGGTACGTGAAGTCGGTATAGCTGGGGAGGTAGGTTGGTTAGGTTAACAGACAAAACAAACAAGACGCATACAGGGGCGGTGTATGACACATGTGGGGGGGGTTACACAATTGACGGGGACGGATGTTTGGATATCTAGAGCCCATGAGCCCACAGATGGCAACAGTTGAACTGATATCCCCACCCATGGGCAGTTGCCACTGTGCCTTCACGGCCCAGGACGGGGCTGTTCTGGGGGCTGTGTAGGGCGTGCAGCAGGCACACCCATTAGTTGTGCCACCTGTGCCTCAAGCTGGCGTAGGGGCCCAAGAACAGCTTCCCGGATCTCTCTACGCACCACAGTCCCGACATTACGGAGGGTGAGTAGATGTTCTCCTCCAGCCACACTTGCAGAGGGGGGATGAGCCCCATCCCCTGCAGCGCTTCCACCCGCAGGTGGCACAGGGACACCAGAGGAGGGTCCAGCCTGGGCACTACTGCCAGGTGCACTCGCCAGCTGAGGAGGGAGAGGTGGGTCCACTGGAACCCGCCTTCCTTGTCATCCTATGTTTTGCATTATGTCATGACAGTTTGGGTTAGTAACGTACAATACCATTCACAATTAGTTGTAACAGCATGCATTAGTATTCCCATTAACCAAATACCCAGATATTCAAACCATTGAACAGCAAGCATAACACATGCATATTTTGAACAGCAATACACAGTCCTACAACATGCAGGGTTGATTGATGGCAACAGGCCATCAGGTTTGGATGTATGAACAGGGCAGATGCATCAACATACATGCAAATATGTATGAACCAACAGGACAAATATCCAGGAGTGTTAATTGAGATTGCACATACCAATTTCACGTGGAATGGATTATATGTGGTTATAGGGTAGGGTGAAGAAAATTTCATTAACAACTTCAAATACCAATACATATGCTGTACATTTCTAATAGCTGCAGATATATACACACTACAGCTCTGCCTACAGTTTCCTATGTGACAACTACTTCAAGTTGGTGATAGGAATGTTACTGCTACATCAATATACATTTTCATTTTTATTCATACACATTCATATCTGGCTCTGTTCAGCTACATCATCCTGCTACATTTGCTTTATATAGCTATAGACAACTGTGGATGTTTGGTATTTCAGACAACCATACTATCTGCATATTGCAGACTGAGAGCAACATATCCAGATTTTGGGATACACATTCCAGCTGCGGTAACATTTTCAACACATTTTACAGTTTGGTTCTGCTTGTCACATTCATTTCATTCTGTACTGACTGCAGTATACTTTATTCAGGAGTTATTACTACTTTATTGGTGGATTCATAACTCTTTCTCTCACTCTCTCACTTGTTTTATTTTTACAGTTCAGGATGGTACTTAATTATAGGCTTTATTGACATGTTTTACCTGTAGTTATTACAATCCTTTCCAACAGTCTCACTTCTGTCATGTTTCTGTATTTCAACATGGATATATTTCACACGTGTTTTACTCAGCTTCTGCAGCTGTACTTTTCAGCCTGCTGCAGGTTATGTACTATTATATTACAGGTGGGACATCTTTATTTCTGACTTTATTTCAGACTTTTTCATTTTTCTGTTTGGATTACAGACTGCATCACACTTTTGTAATCAAGCAATACTTGCAAACCCTCTGACACTGTTACTTGCACATTTTACTACTTAGTGACTACACTGCACTCTTTTGCTAACTGTCAAACTTTTATATTTATTTACAGTTACAGGGAGAGGATTACTGACCTGCTTGGTGGCGCAACCGCGCCAGCCTATCGCCATATGCTCTATGGTTCGCAGAACGGACACCTGCAGCTGTAATATAAATAAAGTAATATTGGAATACACATCTCCATAATATCAGCTAGGTTAATTTCTTACATAAATAATTAGATGTAACTTACTCAGTAGTGGGGCGTTGGGCATTTGCCGGGTCTCCTGGATCCAACGGTTCAGTTGGTCCTGCTTCCGTCTCTTCAGGTCCGCATGGTGGTGACGGACCTACTCACCAGTCCTTGGTATCCCTGTGGCACTGGTGAGATCATGAGCCAACCGGTCCCACGCCTCAGCCCTATATGCTCCCCACAGGACCTGGCCCTGCATGAGTTGGGCTTCATGATTGTGGATAAGGAGCCAAACCATATATTTGGACTCCTCAATGCCCCACCTCTGTGCTCGAAAGCAACTACCCTCACCTACACCTGACATTCTGGCTGCAAGTTGGTTCTACAATCGATTATGCTGTGTATTCCCGCCTATGGGGCTTATATATGCCATTTTTCCCGCACTTATCTGTGATTGGCCATTTTGGAATTGTATCAGCTTCACAAAACCTGGTTTGTCATGCTCCTCTTTCTATTCATTCCTATATATTTGCTATTACTGCATTTCTAAATGCAACTGTCATGGCTTAGTGGTTCAGTACCTTGACTATGGTGCATGCTATCCTGGGTTCAAACCTGGCCACTGCTTTATGACTGTCTACACAGGCTAGGAGGTGTGTCTGTGTAAAGGCTGTTTTGTTACAGCTTGCTCAACGTTGCCCATTGGTTAGCTTGTTGGCACGTCGCTCAGCTCTGCGCAAATGGGGTACGCTGGTTTACATGTCATTGGGCTGTCAGCATGCATATTATGCTCAGCTCAGCCACGGGCACACAGTTTCAGCATGTTAAACCACTGCTCACCTACGGGCACTTATTTTACACCTGTTAAACCACTGCTCACCTACGGGCAGATGCGCTCAACTTGTTAAACTGTAGCTCAGCTATAGGCACATCTAACATTTTTTATTATTTTGTTATTTCACATTTCTTCAAAATAAATGGCCCATTTCATTACATTGTACATAAAATATAATTTTATATGTGTACATATATGTCAGGGACTTGTTTTGTGCTTATTTCACTAAAAATAAAAATTGATGTTGGGGGGGCTCGAACCATGACTGCCTGCTCTTCAGCTGACGTCTCTACCACTACGCTATTGCTTCTTGGCTTACTTTGCATATGTAGTTCTTATATGCTTTTCCACTGACTGCTAACTGTGGCTAAGCTACGGGCACACCCGCGCAAACGAGCGCACTCACGGGCAAACATCTTTACAATTTAAAAAAAATATATAACATGTTCATTTATATATTTTATGTTCATAGTCTGTGGGGGCATGTGTTGTGTTGTGTTTATTCACATTTACACGGACTCTGTCGTGGGGGTTTACTTTCGGGACTTTTACTCTTCTGGGGGCGTGTCCGTTTGCAGGGCTCAGCCTACAGACACGCCCCCTACTGTCTTCCACGGACCGTGTAAGCCTTAGGTGTGATTCAGCATGCCCTCATGCATATGCATGACATGCTAACGTCACACCGTTTAACTGCAGCCTCCGTGTAAGCCTTGTAACTCTTACACGGAGGCTTCGTGAATCCTGCCCACTGAGCTTTTGGAAAGGAAATTTTAGACAGTGAAATTATAATGGACTACTAAAGGCTGGAGAGACTTTTACTGTTGTAAGGAAGAAATTTTATATATATATATATATATATATATATATATATATATATATATATATGGTATACATTCATTTGATCGGCCAACGGATGGCCAATCAGAAAATATTTGAAAGCAGTGCAGCAAATTCTTATAATTGAAAACACAATTGTTGTGAATCGCAAACCCCCCCCCCCATTTTTTGACCCATGGTAGCACTTGCTTAGGAGGTAGAGTGGTCGGAAATGCCACATTCGGTGTTATGTATGACATTTTGACCATTTGGCAAGGAGAAATTTGGTAATAACACGGTGTTATATCCAATCGAGGAAAGTTAGCTCGCTCAAATGAATGTATTTTATATATATATATATATATATATATATATATATATGTATATATATATATATATATATATATATATATATATATATACACACGTGTGTGTGTGTGTGTGTGTGTGTATACATAGATTAAGGGTTTTGCAATTTTATCTGCTGTGGTTTTAGGAAGGTGTGATTTAACTGGACACCTTTATGTAGGGTTTGTGATTTCTCTGTTAACTTCTTTATTACTTCCAAAATTGTTTCAGATTACTGCCATTTGCCTATTTCTTAAGTGTATGGATGTGGCCAGATTAAGTATTATTCCAGTTTGCTTTCTTAATTTTTGATTGTGGATAGGATGCTATGGGCATGAGAAGGGCATAGCAGTGTTCGGAGTGTAATCGCTTGATCCACAGTACAAAGATGATGCATTTAACTCCTGGATGATTTGATCCTGTACCCTTGGAATAAACAGGATGCAGAGGCCCAGTGTGCAGAAATGAACAGTCCATAGAGATTCTGATATTTGATTTTCAGTGGATAGACTCTCAGAAAAAAAAAAAAGAGTCACTCCACATCATCCATCAATTAGACCCATTTGCCAAGTGTGGGGGGCAAAAAAAGATAAGCAATGTTTCTTACACCCCTATAAAATGTCACTTCACCTGGCTATCAAACAAATTCAGATTTATATATTTTTTTTGTAAAAACACAAGTTACAAAGACGTTTTCTAGATTTAGACAACATTTCTTCTGATTCCCAAGAGTTCACAACTATGTTTGCATATGAATTTTCCACTGTGATCTTTTTATAATAATTTTCCTGGAGAAAATACATTGTTTTCAAGAACAATTCTCAACAGGTCATATATTAAGTCTGCATCAATATCATGTAAGCAAGATTGCTCTAAAATGTATTTTTTAACAATTTGGGTACCAACATAATTGGTAATAGAAGAAAATAAAGAACCCACATTGAGTGACCGTGTAACAAGTGAGCATATTGTGATCTTTAACCCATTCATATAGTGATTCCAAGAAATGAATAGAAACTATCTTTAATAGTAATACATTTGACAGATGTGCACAAAACTTTTGTTTAAACTCTCCAAGTATTTAGATATGGATTCTGTGACCCACCATCATGCAGACACAATTGGTTGAAAGGGTGGATTATTCTGACATTTATGTATCTTGGGGATATTGTAAAGAATGGGAATAACTGCTGCTTCCACAGAAAATATTCAAAAAGTTCTTTGCTAATATGTCCATGTTGAAACATATACATAGGTTCATAGGTGTGTACTAGGCTAATGGCCCTGGTGCCTTTACAAGCCTAGCCCATAGGATTACTCTGGCATCATGCCACCCGACCTTAGTTCCCAGGACTTCTGTTGAGTAAAGCCACTAGAGTGATGCTTGGGGTTTCCCATCCATTCATCATGATTTCTCTCGAAGAGGGCCTGTGAGGTGTATAATCTGTGCAGTCTCTCCATCACTAATTTTTCTTAAAATACTTGCATTAATACTTTCGTAGTCTGAAGTACTTAACATTTGCATCATACTATTAACAATGTAACTGGTTCCATACATCCCCACCTCCCTTATCGGCGGGTTTCACAACAATACCATCATTATTGTAAAGTGTCTGAATGGCATTGTATTCCTTTTGTTGTAGATTGCAAAACTTTTTTTTTAGAATTGCTGTTATAATATTGGCATATTTCATTCTCTACCGTCCCTTCAAACATTGAAACAATCCTGTTGGAAGGTAGTATAAAAGTACTACTTCTATAGTTTCTACTAACTAAGTATTGATTATGGCTATTCCCCTGCTGAAAGAACATTTAAATTTAGTTTCCAAACAAATAATTTAAACTCCAAGAGAGTTTATGAGATGTCCACACTGTTCGCAGGGACAAAAATCAAGCCTTATTGAGTACTTCTATTTCACTTTCATTCAAACAGTAATCTGATAAATTAAATACAATGTTAGGTACAGGACGACTAGTATTACAACAGATCTCAGACCTGATGGCAAAATATATGTGCACTGAAGCCAATGTTTCGATGTACTGACTCTGCTTACTAAAACAGCAGCAACTACCTCAACTGTACAGGGTTTTTGCAGAATGTCCAGATTTTTGCTTCATATTTTTGGTGCATTCCTCCTAAAATCTGTTCCTTTCTGGCAAATAGTCAGGGATTGTAGTCATTACACGATGACATACGTTTGAGTTTAAGACTGCACATCATTCAGAAAATTCATGCTGATACAAAACCTATTATTCTATCAATTTTGTAAGTTTATAAGAGCAATATTTAAAATCTGTCCCTTTTGACCCCCATCATTTTAGGCTTTGTCCAGATTTTTTGCTCTAACAGGTTGGGAGGTATGGACAAGAAGAACCACATAACACTCAACATATAGGTAGGCCTTAAGCTAACTTATATCTTAAACTAGAGTGTTACTTTACATATCACAATAATATAAATACAATTAGCATTATTTCTTTATTCTGGCACATCCCTGAAGAAGGACTTAAAATAAACATGAATGTGTTCCATGGGTGCAGCATAAAATTACATTGAAATTTAATCAAAATTTTACTTACTGGTAGGTTGAAAAGTTATAGTATATGCTCCTTTGGTATCATCATCTGCTACTGCTGCAACCTTGACTGTGTAAGTTGTTCCTGGATCCAGTTTTGTTATTGTTACAGTCTCAGAAGTAGTTTGGATGTCTGCTTGGATTTCCACAATCTGTACTTCATATGCTTTCAGGTTGCCCGAAGGATGTTTCCAGCTCAGCACAAGTGATGTCATTGTCACATTACTCGCAGTGATGCTCCCTATTGTACCAGGAACTTTCAATCAGAAACAAAACTATTAACTTCTTTTTAATTATTTTCAGTTTCTGCAATGTGTTTGAAATGATTTTTTACACGTCATTACTTAAAGTAACATTTTTTAAATATTTAATAAAATAATTTATGTGCAGGAATTCAAATGAAAAAAAAATGGTCATATATGTTTCATATTTGTCCACAATCACAATGCAGCTTTAGAAGATCATAAAGCTACAAAAATCATTGTATGAACATTTTACAGTTTTGATATTGAGGTAAAAATGTAGTAGAAAAGTATTGCTATAAATCTAAATGGATTTAAAAAAATAAGTTTTTGAACTGATAAAAAGAACAAACACGCATTCAAATTTTGCCCAAACAAATGTATCAAGGCAGAGGCATGGTAAACTAACCTTAAATGGGCTATCTTCTGTGACATGCTATATAAAGGCACAGTCAACTAATCTAAGAAGGGTGGCGAAAGCCAAACACACTCTGGCTAGGCTTGTAAATGCCCTAGGGCAGATAGTCTAGTATCAACCTATGAACCTACGAACCTATTCAAAAAGGACTAACAAAAACAATCAAAGGAAACAATGTTTTTTCGAGCCTAGTGTTAGGTAGGCAAGCCATTCATCTGTGCTGCCACTAAACTAAGTGTGGAGCAGACTAGGACTGATTAAAGGGTATGATGGAGTAGGAAAGGCTGATATTAGAGGGTAAGCTCTCCCACCTCAAATGGAAGGCTGGAGAAGGGCTATTACTTGAGCAAGCTCTGGTGGAGGCTAATACACTAACTTTGTAAGGGGAGTAACATGGCATTCTGTGCTGAATGGGCAGATTAATGCACATTGCATGCTAATGTCATTGCATATAGCTCTTCCTGTAAGGGGAAACTAAAAGACCACCAAATAATGATGGCTTCCAGCATAATACCCAGTTAAACATATAGTCTATATTTACCAGTTCTAGGATTTCATAACAAGTCAGGATGCCTGCCAGCAAAAAGGACATTTCCAGGAATTCTGGTGAGGTACAATAAGGGTATACAGACAGTAAGGAAGGGTGTTTGTGTGAAAATGGGGGTTAATAATGAGACAAATGTGAGTGGGAGGCATAAAAAAAGAAGGAATGCTTCATTCAAGGTAATACTTGCCAGCAGGATGGGACTTCTACAGCTACCAAAACTGAAGTAACAGGTACAAGAAAGCAGTGTGCTAGAACAAAATAGTATCACAGTAAGAGCACTAACAGATACAGTTAGCATACTAACACATATTTTTGCAAAGATAATTGAAGGGCTCGATTCAAGGGTTGTATTGTAGCCAAAGTCTACAGCAACTGTCTCTTTCTCAGCTCTGTACTGTATTAACTGCTTTCAGAATACTTAAGCAGAGCATTAATGGGCCCCATACCATTTGGGTCTCTTTGTCTTGAATTCATCCCCAATAACAAGCACATAGGACACTAGACTGTAATACAATTTACTGTTATCAATGCCAATTAGATCTCTGGACAACACCAAGGATGTTACAGCATTAACAAGCACCTGAACATGGAAAGAGGGGTGAGCAAACAGCTCTGTATAACATCTCCCTTCCCTGCACACACTAACACCAACATGTATCTGAGACACTATTCAAACAACCCTTAGATTGAAGAGATTGAGGCCACGGCTTTGTTTTTGTCTGCCAAGCAAATTTGTTAGTTGATAAGTGTACTGTCAAAACCAATGTAAGCCATGCCCAAACAGCAGATACTTTTAAGCCGCATGTTGGCACCAATGAGCATCTGTAAAGGGAGAATGGTGATTAAAAAAAGTGATTTCTTGAATTACATTTAAGACAAATTGGATGGATGGACTGGATTGTGTGCTAGCCAGATTACAACTGAGGAGCTCACTGATGTTTGCTATCTGTTTCAGTTGTGGCGGAAAAGCAAACAAAGAATCTATCATTGGTTTATTCTGCATCGTTTAAATGAAAGGACTGGAGGTGGAGATAAAGATAGAGTTTTTGAAAAAAATGTCAATTCCATTCAAACTCAGCTTAAAATGGTATAGCTTGTGTCTTCTGTGAAGCACTGTAGAGTACAGAACTTAAGGCTTTTATATTATCAGCAATTGGCGTTAAAGCTTTTCATCACTCCCAGGAAACTTTGACAGTTGCATGTATGGACCAAAGTGAAATGAGAAATATATAACAATGGCCGAGAAGGAAGATGCAGACAGTGATACACTGTAGATCATAGAGACAGTGAAAAAGTAAGCTTTGGTCAGAATGCAAGTGACACTATTATTCACTATGGAGTTTTTTTTTTAACAATGAAGTTGATTATAGTTATGCATTTGTGCTTATAATGTTGATGATGTTGTTATTGTATTCTGCAATTAACTAAATGAAACTTTCAAACAGATACACAGATACTGACCCAAACTTGTTAGTCATAAAATTGTACTTCTCTAAATGCCAATTATTTTCTACAGCTCTAGCCTATGTTCCCTCTCCAAATAATACCCAAAGCTCAATAGTTATGTAAATAATTTACACTCCACAATACATTCCATAATCAATATAATTATTATAGATTTTAACATAAACTTCCTGGGTCCCATGACAGTAGACATATTAGATTTCGTAACCACTTTTGATCTGACCCTGTTCTTAAAAGAACCAACAAGACAACTTCCTCACAGGGTACTGAATAAATATGTCATAGTTACCAAGATGTTTAAAAGTTTTTCTCTAACAAAGTGTCCCTCCATCCTCCCTGACCACTAAATAATAATAATAATAATCTTTGTCATCATCCCAACAGTCAAAAACATCCCATTGCCATCTCCTTTTCACCCAGACACTAGGCACTGCACAATAACCTAACAAACACCAACTAGGCCATTGTTTACCTCCAGACTGATTCTTTTTTTCACCATTACCACTTCAACCAGCCTTCTCTTGCAGTACCAAAACAAAAGTATCCCTAAAAATACCAGACTATTCAAAGCTATATATAATGTATGACTCACTAAACAACTCCATCCATTTTGCAAACTAAGAAATGAAGTAGAGGGAACATGGAAAGGCAACTCATTTGCCAAAAAAACAATTATTCAGCCAAGTAGACAAGATAGCTAAGAAAGGCATAAGAAGGAACCAGGCCATGTTTCATCAATCCTTTCAGAAAATATCATTTAAGAAACCCAAACTGTTTTGGAAACTAGTCTTTAAATTCAGTGGATGTACTCCCGCCAGTTCATCACCACAATCTAAGACACTAAGACACGGCAAGCTAGCTTTGGAAGCTTATCCCGCACTGCCATCCTCAAGGAATTCTGACAACTAAAACTCTCATGTTCTCCTTTTCTCTTTCTGCACACATATTCCTGAACCCCCCTTAAGCTCCCTTCTTCTATTGTAAAGCCATCTCCACAAAAGAAATGAAAAAAAAAAACTCCAGAATAGTAACTATCATGACAACCCAACCAGTTCATGAACACCTGCCACAAAGAATACTTGTCCAACCCCTCAAAATACTCTAATAACTGTATATCATGTAACATTATGCATACTCCCTGGAAGCAAACTAGAATAAGCCCCATTTCCAAATCTTCTGTCCTACCTTCACAAATGAGTTTTGAGCCATTTCAATTCTTCCAACTCTAGACAAGGGATTCAGAAAGAAGGAAAAACAATAATTTACAATCAACTCTGCAATTATCTTAAAAACTGAAAGAAACCTCTTCACAAACCAGCTGGCTTCTGGACAGGTAAAAGTGTACAGACTGCCCAATTTACTTTGATGACATTCTACTGAAGATGTACAATGGCAGTTTTTATGAATCTAACCAAAGCATTCAACCCAGTTGAACATCCCCTCATATTTGATGGCATCACGTCCGATGGAATAATTAACCAGCCCTCCCCTGATTCAAAAGCTTTCTAAAGGATTTGTAAATCTTATTCAGAACTGGAAATTACAATCCAATATCCACCCCTCTTCTGAAAGGAGTTTCATGAGGATCTGTCCTCTTTCCATTCTGTTTTTCATTTTCATCAATGCCATTCCAGTTGGTCTCCATTATTTCCCTGTCATCTATGCTAATGATATGATTTGTAGATTCAGATAGCTTGGTATTTCATTAGAACAGCATCTTAACTTTTGCCACCCCATTGAACTATCCAAATTCAAAATCAATTCTTATTCTTTTTTTTTTTGGGGGGGGGGGGTATTCCACTTTTTTACCATTAAGGTTGAAATGCTATCAGCAAAGAAGTAATTCTCTCCCAACTTGAATTACAGCTTTCTGATCACAGTCTCAGTCTCCAAAACCAATATCACTCCACTGCAAACCACAGAAAAAAACATCTGCAGATCCATCACACTTGCACCCAAGTAAGAATGTTACTGTAAAGTCTTTGCAAAAGCTCAATGGCTCCATTTCTCACATAGAAACAAGCTTATATTAGGCTGTCTACTTTTGGTGATTATTCTCTCACTTTCCACTCCTGGTGCACTGTTTTTACTTTCTTTTCTCATTTCCCCTCATCATCATTTGCACATTCACTATCTCACTGTATTATGAAAGCAATGAAGGAAACTCAGTTGTACCCTGTGAACCTGTATCTTAACTTTAATTAATGCACTAGGTTTTGTATCATGTCCTTAACTTTCCTAGTATTTGACTGCATTCCCTTATGTTATTCCTGCATTTTTTATTTTGTTTTCTTATATCAGGGCTGAGCCTGAAAGTGTTCCTTGATGACCAGCACTTTACCACTGTTAACAAAATCTAATATAATCTACTCTATTATATGTTTTTGCTCTATAAAGTATCCCCAGTTTATGATGACTTTCTTATGCAGTTTTGTATATGCAGATTGAATTTTCATCCACTATCATCTCTAGTAATTTGCTATGAGAAGTGCCTTCAATTGTTTCATTATCAAGAAAGAGGATTGTAAGGGGTTAAAAAATGAAAAAAACATGTTTCAAAAGGCTGGTGTACATGACTGCAGACGTGTCCTTAAGTTATGGAAAAGTACTGCAAGCTAAATTTAGTTTCCTGATCCTGAGGCAGCAGTTCTTGTAAATCACATGATAAAAAGGAAACTTATTCCTTATTAAGTTAAAATGTAGATAGCAAGTATAGACTGTATTTTAACTAAACTTATCATTTTCCTATTGGATATGATCTGATGGATGAGGTTTACTGTTTAGTTCTTCACTACTGGATAGTAGCAGTGGCATTATAGCTATGTTTTATTACTTTTATAAGGTTTACTTATAAAGTGTCCATGAATTCCTTTGTTTGGGGAACATGACTTTCTGAATACTGTCTCCTGCATGTGTGTTTTGTACTTCAATAAAGAATTGTACTTTGATCTGCCAAGAGACTGAAGTATTTATTTATTCCTTAACAGGACTTTAAATTTTGTATTTTCGTGAGAGGGAAAAATACTAGATTTGTTTTTTTTAGGGTTGAGCATACGTTGTGAGTTACAAAGCCATATTTCAGAGGCTGTTAAAGCTTCTTGAGTAATGTTTTGGAGGTGTGCCACATTATGTGTAAATGAGTGTGGAGTCATCTGCATACTGTATTAGTCAGGACTGTTGTGTGAATGTGTGAAGGGTTTTGGTGAAAATGTTAAAGAGGAGGGGCCATGGACACAACCTTATGATACACCGGTGGTGACTGTGAGCTATAGAGAGAGAATGTAGTGTCATTTTACTGACTGATACCTATTGGACAGGTAGCCTATGAATCATAGAAGGGTGTGCTGTGAAAGATCTAATGAGGACATTTGAAGTAGACGTTTGCTATAACAGACTGTTAAAGACTTTAAATAAGTCTGGAAATAAGGAGGAGACTAAGTTCACTGACATCTATATGAATTCGATGTACAGTATTAGTATGATGGGAAAGATGAAAGCCATCTTGTATGGGGGATTATGAGTTCTTCCTGCAGGATGTAGTTTTGCAATTATATCTGAATACATTTTTCAACTATTTTGGAGAAGGGGGATACAATTGCTATAGGTCAAATGTTAGTAATGTCTGCTGAGTTTCTTCCTATGTGCAGAGGGATAATATGTGACTTTTTCCAAAGAGAGGGAATATGAGATTCCTAAACTAACCTATTTATAAGGTTTGAGACAGGACTGGCAGTGCTATCATCAGCCATTTTAAGGTACTCCCTTAGAAGGTCATCAGCTGTAGTACAGCATGGTTTCTCTTCATTTTAAAGTTGATTTATATAGTATCTGGTGACATGTGCCTGTTGGACAAGGTTGGGATTAGATGTTGTAGAATCCTTGATTGGAGATGCTATACTATCTATGAAATAACTGGTTTTAATAAATAACTGTAATAACTTTATTTTATTTCTTTATTTATTGCATTTGTTTACTGGGAAGGTCCACTGGGCCAAAAAGTGCCCATTACAATCTGATAAAGCACATGTAACAATACAATATATACAATGTGATAAAAACACAGGATAACAATGTCAGATTAAACTGTAAAAGATCAAGTAACAATGCAATACATACAATTTGATAAAAACACAACAATTATAACAGATTAAGAGCATAAGATGTACTTGTGAGTCTAACTACTGACAGACAGTATAATTGACAGGAGGAGGCACTGTGTGTGGCACTGACTGTACAGTATTTTTTAGGGTTGTGTTTACTACTATTCTGAAAATTATTATTAGTATATGTTGTCTTTATTTGCTTTTAGTGGGATTGCAAAGTATTCTGAAATGTTCAAGATACTGTGGTGTTTTATATTTTTTCCATTCTGTCCATGCATTTTCTGTATCCTACATTAGGATTCTACTCTTTTTGGATAGCCAAATTGCATTCTTTGTTTTAGTCTCTTATTCTAGGTTGTGTAAGGTTATTTAGGATATTCAGAAAAGTTGGTTTGAATTAATTTACAGCATCATTAAAGGGCAAGATTTTTAGGAAGTTCCATATAATATATGAAAGTGTAATAATGAACCCTCAGATCAAATAATATTAGAGACTAATTAGTTTATATCCAGTTAAAGCAATTAACACGGAGGTACAGATCAGAGCAGGTTTTCTTTTATTTCCTGAAAGGAGAAACCTGACAGCTAGGGAAAATTAGTAAATGGCATATACAGTGCACTCTACTGGTCAAGAGAAAGGACATTGGCCAGCAGTAATTGATCCTTAAAGTGCAATAACTACACTTTTGGAAGGGGATGTTAAAGTCATTTTCCAGCACAGGCAGGCACGTATTTGACTAGTTGAAGTTAATGCACAGCAAGGTTCTTCAAGTTAAATTTGTTTAAATTATACAATGTCAAAATTCTTATTGAAAATATTTGGGATTTGGGCCTTGTGGCAAAGCTCCTGCAGTTGAGTCTTGTGACAGAGCTCCTGTAGTACTGGGGTCAGATGTAGTGACTACAGGCTATTGTAATTCTCTGTGAAAATGTTTGGGAGGTGGGCCTTGTGCCCAAGCTACTGCAGTATTGTGGTCAGATGTAGTGACCACAGACTATTGTACAATGACAAAATTCTCAGTCAGAACATTTTAGAGATGGGCCTTGTGAAACCTCCTGCAGTATCAGGGTAGGATGTAGTGACCACAAGCTATTGTACAATGGCAAAATTCTCAGTGAAAACATTTGAGAGTTGTGCCTGGTGTCACAGGTCCTTCATTATTGTGGATGGATATAGTGACCACTGGCTCTGCACTGTGAAGTAAGATGGAGACTGAGTGAAAGAGGAGACGAGTCACAGTACTATTGTACATACTATACAATACTACAGTTGTTTTACTTGTTCAGTTAAAAGGAGAAAACAGATGGGAGAATGATAACAGTTATTATTTGACAGTGCTGTGAGGACAGAAATTATCTGCACAGTGTTGTAAGGGAAAACTTACAGTGCAGCAGGGATGAGTGGGAACACACTAATTTGGTTTAGTTGACTTAGTGGGGAATTTCTGAAAGGAATCCATTGGTTCCTAAATAGCATGGGCAACTGAAGTTTGCTCAAACAAGGGGAAATAAGTAATGTGATGCATCAAAAATTATAGCAAGTCAAAGGCAGCAAACAGCCAATGGAAGCTCACCACCAGCAAATAATAGCTTTATCAACAGAAAACTTGCTAATCAATTCTAAACATAAAAATACAGATAGGAAACATGAATTTCCTTGTTAGCTACAAATGAATAAGGTACTCGCATGTTATTGGAAGGACAAAAGCTGTAGTTGACTTTGATGTACCACTCCCTCAAGCAGGCACTATCATGCAAATCTACTCAACAAGGGTAATGTTGTACAGTGCAGCTAAATAATGCGAACAATGATGGTATTAAACAACAAGTCATTCAAGGTGCTGTGGTGTGATTTACAGACTTAACATTCTAACAGTCTGAAATATCCAGCAATCAGATATTCACATTCCAGACAGGTAGTGTGTGAGTTACTGATTTTGTTGGGTAAGATGTTGGAGGAAATTTTTTTTTTTTTTTTTTTTTTTTTTATAAGACAAAATAAAGACCTTCCATTTCTAATCTCAGTCCTTTGCTACTGAAATGTTTCATTATGATTACAAAGTGCAGAAACTGGATCATTAAACTTAAGCCAGAGTCATGAACGTGTGAGTCAAGCCATACATCAAGAAAATCAAATCTGTTTTGAATGCTGACACCAGAGTGATGCGCACTAAAAGTGGTGACACATTTGAAACTGAGGGATGTGATAAGAGACACGTGCCACCTTACTATTGCGTGCTAACCCTCAATGTGCCACTGCCCCAGACCCTAACACTACATCTCAGGTTAGGAAAAACATGACACTCATCACCCACTTCACATACGCTAGCATGCATTCAGAGCAATACATCTATCCTCTGTTCTCTTCTATAGCCCTTAGTCTAACCTTATCTCACAAACACTTGCCTACAGATTCTTCAACCCCTAATTCCTAAACTTTTAATACATGAAAATATTTCAGCAGTAAACCAGAACCCACACTTACAATTTCCACAAGCACGTGATCTTCCTCCTTTTGATACTTGCAGCAAGTAGCTAATTCCAAAGTAGTCTAACTCTGTTGAACTGATTTGACAAGGGAACTGTACCCAGATATTTAAATATCTATATCAATCAATGTCTATAGACAGAGATCTGTTCACAGACGCTATATATTTCTATATATAAATACACACACACACACACACACACACACACACACACATATATATATATATATATATATATATATATATACATATACATACATACACACACACACACACACAAACACACACACACACACACACACACACACACACACACACACACACACACACACATACACACTCACACAGCTTTCACATTTCAGATGCGGTTACATACCTATCTGTAATCCTACATTCCCACATGCAAAAATAGGTGCTGTACTGGGAATTAGTCTATTTTTGTAAAATATAGTGCTATACCACTTCAGGGCGGCCACGGTGGTGCAGTGGTTAGCATTGCTGCCTCACAGCAAGAGGTTCTCTGGTTCGATCCTCGGCTGGGGTGCCTTCTGTGCGGAGTCTGCATGTCCTCCCTGTGGTCGCGTGGGTTTCCTCCGGGTGCTCCGGTTTCCTCCCACATCCCAAAGACATGCTGCAGGTGGATTGGACACTCTAAATTGGCACTAGGTGTGCATGTGAGTATGCCTTCTGTGGAAGGTTGGGCACCGGGCTGGCAACTCGACACCGTAAAACTCCACTGCCATTCAATGTGCGGACAAGGTGATCCGCTGTGGCGACCCCTAACCGGGAAAAAGCCGAAAGAAGAAGAAGAAGATAGTGCTATACCACTTCATTTCAAGTGATTGTTGGTGGCAGCATACCTCTCAACTGTACTTAATTCCTCAGTAATTTCCATTTTTTGGGGTTGAAACAATAGGGTGCCACAAATTTCAGAGTGGCCCCTTTAAATCCTGATTTTGTTTTTTGTTTTTTTTATTTTAATTTCTTATGTACATGCTGATGTCATCACCAGCATATCATGCAGTGCCGGCATCATCAACGTGTAAGTGTATGCATGTTGATATCCATGCCGTGAGAGTGCCTGCGACCATGGGCATTCATCATTCTGGGAAAGGGAAAGTCAAAAAAAAAAAAAAAAGTTCCAATATGGCCGTAACTCAAGCCAGGCAGCCAGCCAAAGAGGAGAGGACTACTAGAGCTGTTATCACACACTTGCTTGCCCTGGGTATAAAACCCATATAGATTAAGCCTTTACAAGAATCTATTAGCACATACTGTTACATTAAATTTACATAAACAACTCTAAACTCATTGCACAGAGATTGAATAGAGGATGCCTTGCAATGCAAGCGTACTAGGGACAAAAATTAATCTTGTTACTTAGGTCTGCCTGAATGTTTTTAACAGGAAAATAATGCATTTGTTCAAATAATGATTTGTGAATCATTTGGAATTTATCACTAAGTACTAGAGCTTTTCATTGTCCTTGCAACCCAGGATTTGACATGCCATTTTATCAAATTATTTTTATAAAATAAAGTTAAAACAAGTAATAATAGTTTTGCAAGTTGTTACGTACATTCTCTCTGCTTCATGAAAACTTTTCTAAGTAATAATCTGGGATGGGTAAAGAATAAATACAGTCAGCTGTTTTGCTTTGTCCTACACTCCCCTGAAAGATTCATTTAGCAATGTAGCAACTCAACTGTAAAGCACCATTAGTTATGTCAGCCATGGCTCAAAACAGGTCCTTGCTCAGGGGCTTCTTTAATGCCACTGAGGAGCTGCCAGGACACGTGCACGGGATGTCACCTGTGGAATTTGAGGAGTTGAGCCAAAAAAAGAGTACAGATCTTACATAGGACAATGTAACAACCCAAAGAAATGAACCAGACACAGACCAATGACAATTGGGTAAAAAAAATCATTGTATCTTATTTTGTGTGACATTTAATGGTCCACTTAAATAAGTAAGTAGTAAATGGCATTCTAACAGTAAAAAAGAGACACCTGGTAACTTCACTTGACAGACAAGTGGCTTGTGAATATTGCGGCTTTCAGTACTCCAGAGTGCTTTTTTTTCTTTTGTTAAGTGGAGTGCATTTCTCATAGCACTTTTTAGGGCACAATTCAATTTTATTACTGGAGTTCTCTAATTATACTTTGACATTAAAAGAAAAATAGCCTTGTTGTAATAGCCACTATGGTTGAATGGTGCTTAATAAAACTTTTTGCATCCCAGCTGAAGGGATAGGGGTCAGAGCTATCATCTTAAACTTTTTTTTCCAAGATTTCTGGAGTAAACCAAAAATAGTAGAGGAGCAAAGACTCAATCAGGGACAATTAATAAATATCACTGTAATTTAGAAAATTAACAAAGAAGCAGGTTTTCCATAAGTATACATTTCTAAAGAATTACCAAGTATGACACTCTAATGTCTGGTATTACTGCCTGACTGTAATCCTCAGTGAGGTACCAAAAAGTCAATTATTTTATGAGGGACGAGGCAAAAATATGAGGTAAAATCAGAAGCAGTTGAGAACTATGAGTGGGGTTCTGTACTTACTGCGTGTGGTGTTACTGTCCGAATGGATTTTGCATGTTTTTATTTTGTATGTTTGGGCTTTCAATAGAGATGCCATTTTTCCACAAAATTGCAAGTTAATTTGTTGCTTTAAAATGTCTAGATGTATTGCATTTACTCTTGTGGGATGAGGGGTGTGGTAACAGTATAATGCTGACCGCTTTGTTTTTCTTTTCGAGCAACAGAACAAATACATGCACCATACTGATTATTTTATTACTTACATACTTGTGTCTATGACTGAGCATGTGCAACACTTGGTGCTGTATTCACTTTTCCTAAAGAATACAGTTAACTCTTCAGTGGGGTGGGTTTGTCATAATGGTTAATATCTTTACATCATAAACACAAGGTACAGCTTGATTCTGTCCTCAAGTTATTTGCTAGGCTTAAAATGGCCCTTCAGGGCAGTTAAGCTAGTATTTACCTATGAATGTTTTGAGTAGGTTAGTCCTACTAAGCTAGTGGCCTCTTTTCAGTGGAGACCCCAGTTGGTATGCATTATGATTAGGGGAAATTTGGCTAGAGCACTGGGGAACTAACCTTTCTCTTTATTCGATAAATGACAGGATGTGACATCCACCTGAGTTTCCACCAGCACAGGCAGATGGGACCTCAACTTAACCTCATATGCAAAGGACAGCACATGTAGGAATGTAGCAGCCCCTGTCATGCTACACTGTAGTGTCAGAATTTAAAAATGAATACAACTACCTGCTGTGGTCATAGAAATCACAGCCTTCTAATCTTCTTGCACCAAAGGCAAATGTAGTAACTACTGAGATACTGAGTCTGAGACTGCTGTTCAAGTTAAACTTTGAAATGGACAAATGTGCTTACAAATGTGCTTGTTACAGTAAAGTTTGTACATTAAAACCTTGCAATGGGGCATTTTATAGAACCAGTAACCACAAAACTGCATCTGACAGCTTTGACAGCTCTATATGTCATAACAGTTTTTAAAGCTTTTTCTTGATTGTAGGTGTACTTCACTTCTACTGAGAGTTTCTATTTTTATGAGGACATTATTTTTTGACCATTGAAGTCATGAACCTGTTCAGTGTTATTCCCCATGAATTAGGAATAATGTGGTTTCATGACTTTGTGACCACTTCCTATAAGTTTAGTAATGAGGTGAATGTTATGACCACATTAAAGTAATTTTAAACAATAATTTTGTATTTTGAGTGACAATATTTCCTCCAGAAAAGAGGTGTTGCGATGGGAACAGCATGTGCCCCCATTTTTTCTATTATTATGCTTGAATGGGAAAAGAGGTATTTATTTAATACTTTCTCCCCATTGCCACGGGCTATGTGCCTCCTTTTTTTTATCACATTTATAGCCTGGGATAAACTCGAGGAAGATACAGTAGGATTTATACATTTGAACAACACTAACTTTTTTTAAAACGTACTCATTCAAATATTAGATGCACTTTTAATTATTTGGATTTGGATATAACTGAAGACCTTGAAGGTAAAAAAATATGTGAGTAATATTTATAGGAAGCCCATGTATTCGAATAGTCTTTTGAATTACACTGGTTGGCACCTGGCTCATTAGAAGTGGGGACTTGTAAAGGGGCAATACATTAGATTGGTCCAGATGATATCAAAGGACCATTTATTCTGATGGAATGTAACAAGCTGGCTGACATGCTGTATGCCAGAGAGTACCCAGTTCATTTAGTTCAGCATATATCTGGCAAAGTTAAGAAGAAAAGTAGTGATTGTATATACCGACCACTTTTATTGTATGAACCGGATGGAGGTTTAGTGAGACAGGTTCACACCGACAAGACAATGCTGGATTTCCCAATTCCTTTATTACCACCTATATGGTGGAATATTTGGATATTGTCAATATTTTGGAAAAGAGCTGGGACATTTTTCCATGTTTTGAAGGTGTGTCAGATATTATAGGTTCATAGGATGGTACTAGGCTATTGGCCCTAGGGTCTATCCAAGCCTAGCCAAACAATTCCCCGGATATTTCTTCCCACAACATTTACTTCCCGAGACCCCTGTCTAGCAGGGTGACTAACGTGATCCCCGGGGTGAATTTCCTAGCTCCCATCCAATCGTCAAGGTTCCTTTTGAAGAGGGCCAAGGAGGTGCTTGACATGTATGGGCAGTCTATTCCAGAGTATGGAGAGTCTCTGGGTCAGGAACCCATCCCTCCAGCATGTTTTGTTCATTGTGATGACAAGGTTTAGTTCCCTGGGGCATGTGGTTCTGAGGGATTGGGATTTCTTTAAGTGGAGCATGTCCAACAGTTCAGGGTTTGACATGGCCTTGTATGTTAAGCAGAGATCACCTCTGAGTAGACGATATGCCACAGAGTATAGCTGGAGTTTTTTTTTTAGACAGTCAACATAGCGCATCTGCTTTAGGCCTGTGATTCTTTTAGTGAGGTATTTCTGCAGCCTTTCCAGCTGTTGCAGATGTCTTGTGAGGTACATACCAAATGGGGCATTGCACTCTATAATGGGTCTAATGAGGGATGAGTACAGTGGGACAATGACCTCCTTTTTTCTGGATAAAAAGCCCTTAATGATGAGGTGTGCCACATAGGATTTCCTGACTGTTGTGGTGATGTGGTTATCAAAGGTGAGACCATTGTCCACCTATGTCCCTAAGTCTCTCATCACACTTTTGGTGTATGGTGTACAGCCACCTGTGTGGTAGTTCATGGGTACATGTTTTTTCCCAAAGGAGATAACTATACATTTCTTGGCATTAAGCTTGTGCCCATGGCTCTGGCACCAAGCATCTGTTTTTGTAGAATATCCACATCATTTGGGGATTCAATAATGGCTCCCAGTTTGTTCATCTGCAAACTTTGTTAGCCAGAGTCCCTTAGTGTTGGCCTGTACTTCAGAGAAGTAGATGCCAAACAAAAGTGGTCCCAAGACTGAACCCTGAGGTACTCCACTTGACTGGAGCTGGATGTGGAGTCAGCTACTTTTAGAGTCTGGGATCTGTGAGTAAGCCAGTTGGCAACCCTTCGAGTGACATAGGGATGTATGTCCAGCTTAGTAAGTTTATCTATGATTACAGAGTTGGGGATGGTGTTAAAGGCCTTGGCGAGGTCCAGATAGGCTGTGTGGGCCACCTTACCCTCATCCACAGCTCTGTAGGCTGATTCAAAGACGTCAATCAGGTTCATGAGACAAGATCGGCCCTTCACAAACCAAAACTAGGTGGGGGTCCAGTGTTTAAAGGTTGTCAATGTCTTTGTTTATAAGTTCCATGATAATGCGTTCCATGCCCTTGCAGATCAGGCTTGTCAAACTGATGGGATGGTAGTTCCCAGGATCCAAGGTGGATTCCCCCTTGTGAAGTGGGATGACTGTAGCTGTGCACCACTCAGTGGGCACTTAGACTGAGGTGGGGCAATGATTAAACATGACACTTAGGTGAGGTGCCAGTTCATTTTGTAGTTCATGTAGTACACAGCCTTGGATGTCATCTGGACCCATGGATGCTGTATTCATAGCTTTGGAGAGTGCGGTTTCTACCTGTGTGGCCATGATTAACAGAATTTGGCAATCTTTTGGTATTGAGATGGACCCTTTAGGGGGTAAGAGGGGGGTGAAGTTGGCACTAAATTGATCTGCCAGGATACTGGCAATATTTAATGCCATTCTGTTGAAGCTCAGAGCAGATCTGAGCATTGCCATTTAAATTCTTGACATAACTATAGAATGTCTTGTGGTTGTCTTTGGAATCTTTGGCAATTTTATTTTTGTAACTAGCTTTGGAGGATTTTATGAGGGATCTCAGCTTCTTACTGAGGCTGGTAAGGGAGTTTTTTGCATCCTTGGATTTTCCTCTTTTCTGCAACAGTTTCTTTCATCTGTTGTATAGTTTGTTTATGGCAGGGGACCACCAGATTGGCTTCCTTTTTTTGTTGGAGAGCATCTTGGTGGATATGCTCGTACAGTGCCTTAGTGTAGGATTCAGCAGTCGGACTTTCAGCTCCTGTGTGCATGGGTGCCATGAGGTTTGCCACTTCTGACTTAAGAAACATGAAGTTGGCTTTGGAGAAGTTTTTTACGGATGTTTCCTTGCTAGGGGGGTGGGGATGGGATGTGGATGTCAAGGGTGATTTGCTTATTGTAAGACATGACCAATGAGGGGGTGACCACTGGTGTGGAGCATCTATCTCCCACGTTGGTAATGAGCAGGTTTAGAATATTGGAGCCCATGGTGGGACAATGGATTATTTGATCCAGGGTGTTGGAATTTATGAATTCCAATAACTGTTGGGAAAAGGTGCTGGTACCAGAGTAGTTTTCCCAGCTAATAGCAGGGTAGTTGAAATCATTCCGTATTAGGGTGTTTGGCTGAATCTTAATATTTTCCAGTATGTTTAGAAAGGTATAGTGAGAATCTTGGGTCATGGTGGGGGACCTGTAGCAAGCTACAATTTGGATTGCAGTCCTAAGTAGTTTTAATTGCACCTGAAAATTTCAGATGCATTGTGTTGGGCAATTAGCCTAGAGGTGTGAATATCCTTGGTGAATATGAACACTCCTCCACCTTTAGTGTTTCAGTCTTGGTTTGGTGGAAGAAAAGTGGGTAACAGTTGTAGCCTGGTATTGCAGGGGTACTCTCTGGAGTCTTGAACCAGGTCTCAGTTACTGCACAGATATCGATGTTCTCCATTTTTAGGAGTGCCTCGAGAGAGTGCATTTTGAGGTTTAAACTTCTAGCATTGAGTAGCATTACCTTCAGATTTTGCATGCTTGTATCCATTACAGTGGTGATTTTGTCCTTTGAACCTTGCCTTAAAAAGGCACTGTAGGGGTGGCAAGAGCTTTAGCCAGTAGCTGAATCCCAGGGTTGGCAGGTGCAGACCATCTCTGGCAAAGCATTGTGGTTTGTCGATCATGTCGTCCCAAGCAGACAGATACTGGATCCCCTTTGAATGACACCAACAGCTTAGCCAATTGTTGAAGTCAATCATTTTGTCCTTATACTGTGGTATCATTCTGGGCAAAGGCAGGATGCTACTCAGGGCTAGGGTCATACCTGCTTGTGCCACATGATCTGAGAGCTCTCTCATGTCTCTTTTCATGTAGTCCAGGGAGGTATGTCTCAAGTCATTCACTCCAACATGGACAATGACAGAGTCGTATTTGTACTTGTTGTGGAATGACTTGAATGCATGCATTATGTGGCAGATGCTGGCACCCGACAGGCAGCTGACTGTAATTTTCTCCTTGCTCAGCCTTGTGAGTGAGACATCAGTGTGCCTGACTACAGAGTCACATATGACTAAACTGTTGGTTACATTGTCTTGCCTTAGTGGTTGTTGTTGGGTGGCACTGGTGTTGTGAGCTATGTGTCACTTTTGTTGTGAATGGTGTTTGTTTGCATTTCAGCTTTGAGGTCCTTGTTGCTTGGGCAGGTTAATGTTAAGGGCTTCTGCATATGTGGGTTTAGTGCTGCTATGTGTGGGTGTTAATGATGTGGGTTTTGAAGGGCTATGTGTTGCTTGAGGTGTAGTGCATGTGTTAACCTTCTCCTCTTGACTGTCTAGCACAATCTTGGGTGGAGAGAGCTTTGCTTCCTGTTTGGTTATGTAAGTGCATCTCTCACAGGTTGTATTGTTGGGTGGCAGGAGGAGAGGGTTGTCTGTGTACATGAGGCAGTTGCTGCATTGCCCCAGTATGCCCAGATTCACCAGGTGGAAAGAAAAAAATCACCGGAAGCTGACCCTTGGACATGCCTGTTTAGGTTTTTTTTTTTGAAAGTACAAGAGCTGTTTTCTCTTACCTTTCCAAGGTACTTTGCAATTATAGGCTGTTCAGTGCCTACAATTAATTTCTCCTTATTAACAAGGAGAGTTGAGTGCTTGTATCAGTTTAAGGCTTCCTAGTGCTTTCCAGCAGGTTCTAGCAAAACTGCTAGTCACAGGGGTTCAGATTTTAGTGCTACTACTGAGAAACCAGCAATCTCTAAGGAAAAATTTGAAGAGCAGACTTTCTGGCAGCTGGGATAGTTTAACAGTAGCCCCACGATGATGCACGATGCGAAAAATGCATAAATACACGCGTAGAGCCAGAAAGTTGAAAGGGATAGAAATCATCCCAAAATGGCTAATAAAATTACAATTTCAGAGTTGGAAACCACCCCTCTAGTGTTAGATAGGCAGTACAACGCTCACCTCTCCCACTGGTAAGCAGTAGGACTTCCATCTAACACCACAAGGTCTGGAGAGTTCTGAAAACAGAAAAGACCTGAAACCAGCAAAGCCTGGGATCTGGACTATACTAGCTAGGAAAGGAGGGAAACAAGCAAACAAGATGTTTTTTTTTTTTTTTTTTGTTTATTTCTTTTTTGGTTACAACAGGCTAAACAATGCAATAATACAGTAAATAAACACAGAAAAGTCTAATGCACTTCAGTGTGTAGCCCTAAACAGTAAATGCAATTAAAACTCTGCAAAATTAGCAATTTGAAACTTTTTGAATGAAGCAAAGCAAGTGCACAACTGAAAAACAATTTAAGAGGCAGTAATACAGCAGAATAAGTAGCTAGTCTACATGTACAGAAAAGTCTATATACACACACATATATATATATATATATATATATATATATATATATATATATATATATATATATATACATAAAAGCCGCTAAAACACACAAACAATTCAGATGCAGTGTAACCTAGAGCACTTGAGTTGTAGCAATATTAAGGCAAATACCGTTTATTCTAAACAACCAACCCAAAATTGTGTTCAAGAGAACAAAATCTATAAAGAATTATTTGGAACAAAATAGTGGCACTTCTTGACTTACCAGTTCTAAACAGTTGGGTGCATATACATGTGGTGCTTGTCCACAGTGCAAATACATTCTACTGAATGATACTTTGTATGTCAACAAAAGATGTGTAAACACTTCCTTTCACTGCTCTTGTGTGGTTTATATTGCACAGTGCTAGGAATGTCCTTGTTTTTAGTGGTGATTAAGGGAATGCATATATGAGCATATATATGATATAGCCCATAAGAAACAGCATAATGCCCTATATAGACGTGCTAGATTTTCCTACACAATTTTTTGTTCTATGGGGTATTATTTATAAAAATCCCAGAGGGGACCTTGGACAGACCTTATAGAAGCAAAGGAGCTGACAAGGCCGATTAGGCTTAATGCCTATGTGTAGCCTGGTTTAAATGATCAGCTTTGCAGATCAAGTGTTTTAACATTAAGATCTTCTATAGCGTAGGATTTGTTATTTAGTTACTTTTGTTTTATTTACATTTATCAGTTTTTAAATAAGTAGCATTTTAGGTGTTTTTGGAAGGGATGCATTGCATGCTTTTGCTAGAGACTAGTTGTGTCATATGATTTAAGGAATCAAGTATTTAAATGAGTAATTTAATTAGCTTACTTGATTCTGCTAAAGTCCTGGATATACAAGAAATAGCTGCACAGGTAATATAGTAAATCCAAGAATGTCACTAGAATGTTTTTTTAAACATCTTGGTGTAGACCTCTAACAAAAAAAAATCTATAATTATCAAGTAACTATGAAAAATTATGCTGAGACATCTCAGAAGTTAGATATTTTTCTGGATAATGACATTGCCATGGAGCTACAACTGTCCAGAAACTACTAATAGAAATATGATGTTTATGTTCTGTTTATGACAATAATGAAAACGGAGTTGTAAATATCTTGCTACCTCTTGCATTAAGCTTTTTTTAGTTTAAGTTGTCATTCACTTTGTGTGTTAGTGGAAACTTCAGTCACCTTCCAGGTGTTACTTTCAAAATGCCAAAGGTAATCTAAAGGGGGTCTTTACTAACTGACACTACTGAATAGAGCCTTTTGCTTTCACCTTTTCTAAGGATACTGCATGTCTGTTGACTCGCTAAATCCATCCATTTACTCTGTCACCTAGCCTAGTTTTTGTTTCCTTTTCTGTTGTCCCCAGAGTCATAAGTAAATACCTAATAAACCAAACCAAACATATCCTGAAATCATTATAGACTGCTTGCATCACCAAGGAACACCAGAATTTGCCAGCAGAGCTCTAAAAGTGCATATACCCATTCATAAGCAGAGAAGTCCTGTTTGCAATGGCAACCCTCTATTTAAAATATATGCCCACATTTTCATAGCACTAATTTTATGACTCATTTTTGCTAGTGCTTACAGCCTGATGCAACAAAGTCATAAATATGCTGCGATAATATGTTTGGCTTTCTTATTCAGCAACTCTGTCTTCTTCAGACTACAGGAGTGGCAACAGTGCAAGTTTCTCAACTCCTTATTAAGTATTGCAAGACATGATTAAGTTAAATATTGCTATCTGTATAAGTTATTCAATATTTGATGCAGAAAATATTTTCCTTAATTTTCTGTGACTGAAGTCATAGTCGCACAGGCACTGCAGTAACTGTATTCCAACTCACCTAACCAATAATGCCATCAATAGTTTTTTTCTAAGGAAACTCGCACCATATCTTTTGCAAGTTGCAACCTGCTCCATTCAACCTTGCTCCACTTGGGCTCACTCTTCCACCCAAACCAATCTCCATCCACCTCCCACTTGCATTACTTTTATTTCAGGCATAATCACACTCATGGCAGTCTACCAATCAAACATCACACTACCACTCATCCTACCATATCCCAAATTACAATCTGTACAATCTATAACTCACAATTACAGTTAATACTAATTATATCATGGCAAGTGGAAGCACCAACAATCATTCATAAAAATAAGCCAGTTCTGTCTTATCAACTATTTATTCATTTATTTATTTAAGGTTGATGACCGGGGAAGTCCACTGGGCCAATACAGAGCCCATTTTTAGTGGAGGCTTGGGGAGAAATGCTCCAAGAAATTACAGTTACAGTGATTAAAATAAAAAACAACAAAACATAATTACAGAAATATAAGCCATATTTTATATAAGATCAAATAGTACTACAATTGATACAGGATTGCTAGTCCATTAGCAGGTAGGTGGATAGAGTATTTATATAATATATCGGTATTTTGTCAGAAAAAGTATGCATGGACAATTGTAGTACATTCAGCTGCTGGATTGTTGCAGGATTTTGTGTAACAAGAAACATTTGGCAGGAGAGAAGTTTAAAGAAAGCATAGTAGAAGGATTAATAGAGATAAATATTTACATTTCAGAGGGGGATAGAAGAAACTAGATTAGAGATGAAGCAGCAATTCAGGTTTACTTAAAGTTGGTTTCAGAGGAGAGTAGTGACAGAGGGGGATTTGATGGTTTTAAGTTGGAGTGTGGCATGGGAATTCCCTTTTGGATGATAGATGTGAGAGAAGTTGAGATTTAAATTTAGTTTGGTTAGGAAGGTTGCATAGGAGAGGAGGTAAAAGAGTTCCACAGTTTAGCTAAGGAGAAGGACATCAGTAGTTGGCCAGGTGGCCGTGATGGTTTATGGACCTGGAGGAGATTCTGGTTCAAGGATCTGAGTACGCAGTTGGATATATAGGTTTTTAAGGAAATGAACAAAGCTGGACAGTCTGAAGGTTTAAAGATCAGTTTGTGGACAATTGTAAGCTGTAGGTAGCTGAGATAGTTGGGTAGTTCATGCCAGTTTAAGGTGAGGAGGGATTTGCAGTGTTGGGATGAGTTCTTAGAATTGGTTGCAAATTTGCAGATTTTATGGTAGCAGTTTACAACTTTGGATCGTAGACTGAGTTGGAGATTGGTGAGCAGAGGGGCACTGTACATAACGGAGGGGAGCAGGAAGGTGGGTGGATGCAAGGGTTTGATGGGTAGAGTGGGTAAGGAAGCAGTGGTGTCTGTAGAGACCACCTAACCTTTGGTGGGTTTTCATTATTGCGGTGAGGATGTGGGTATTGAATTTTAGTTCCTAGTCTATGATGATGCCTTGAAGTTTGGTATTTGGAAGAATTTCAAGGGTGGTGTTGTTTGGGCTGTGTATGATGAAAGAGGTTTTGTCTATAAGGGAGTTTTTGGTAGGGTGGAAATCATAAGTTTAGTCTTATTTGCATTTAGGGCTAGATGGTTGACTTCATCCAGGATGTGGTTGTGGAAGTGGCCAGTTGAGGTTTTCCTAGGAGGTCAGAATGGGAAAAAGCTGAGCAGATGATAGTTGAGTCATCTGCATATTGGATGACAGATGAATCAGGGATGGAGGGGTGAAAATTGTTAATGAATAGGTTAAAGAGTAGAAGGCCAAGGACGAACCCTTGAGGCAACCCTGTGAGTGTGGGTAGGAAGGGGGGTGGTAGAGGGTTTCCATTGGACAGCTTGTTTGCAGTTTGATATGTAGCTGGAGAACCAGGCAATGGTGGAGGGAGAGAGATGTTGGGTACAGAACTGGGATAAGAGCATGGTGTGGGAGACGGTATCAAATGCTTTAGATAGATCTAGGGATAGAGTAGATATGATGATGCCAGAGTCGCGTTCCAGATTGATTGTTTCAAGAAAGGAGAGAAGAGCAGTCATGGTACTGTGGCCAGGGTGGAAACAGTGTTGGGTAGGGAATAGGAGATTGCTTTGTGTCAGGTGTGTCATGAGTTATGATTGAATGCTTTTTTCTAGTATTTTAGAGAGGGAGGAAAGGATGGCAATAGGCCTGAAATTGGTGGTGTCTGTTTTTAACACCTTTGTGAAGGGGGGTGATGTAGGCATGATGCCAGATAGAAGGGACGTATGCCTCTTGTATGGATCTATTAATGAGAATTGAGATGGGATATGCAATACTGTCAGCTGATTGTTTGAGGAAGGTGGGTGGAAGATTGTTGGGTGCATTGCAGCAGGGTTTGAGTTTGGAGAAGAGTCTCTTTATAGTGCTTTTGAGGATGGGAGTAAGGCAGAAAGGTGTGGAGGGAGGTTGGTGTTTATGGTCACGGTTAGGGTGGGGTGCAGGGGATGAATGTTGTGAGTGGGAAGGAGGAAGACAGTTTGACAATGGAGTCAGTGAAAAAAGAGTTGAACTGGGTGGCTGTGTCAAGGTTAGACAGGCTGGGATTTGGGAAGGGGCATTTTGTATTTCCTGGGTGGAGAATGGATGAGATCGAATCCCAGAATTTTTTGGGATTGGTTGAATGCAAGGACTATAGTTTGGAGAAATGTGCTTTGTGGTCAGCGTTTTAGTTTTTTAGTGGAGTTTCTAAGTTGCTTAAATTCAATGAGGGAGTTGGGACTTTTGTGTTTTTTATAGTGTTTCCATCTTTTGTCTCTCTCATGCATGGCAAATTTGGTTTCCTTGGATAGCCAAGGGCAGGGATTGGATTTTACTTGTTTGGTTCTTAGGGAGGCTTGCTGGTTGAGGAGGGTTAGAAATGAGTGGTTGGAATAGGATACATGCAGTCATTACATCTCACAAGATTAACAATTCTCTGTTAGCACTCCAATAAACTGTTAACTGCTGCTTAAGTTTCCTTAAGCAATTATATTATGCACTTCAAAACACTTCCTCAATGGACACCCAAATAAGCCTCCTAACATTTCATCACTACATTAATCACCCTCACAAACTTATGAACTACTTCCGGCTAACTGTTATTAACACTTGTCTAGCATGAATTCCTTTACTCACTCTCTACTATCTCTACACTAATAGGTACAAATAATTTCTATCTACCCCTTAACCAGGCTACTCACAATGATTGCACTACAACTATAACTACCTTTCTCCACACATAACATCCTATCAATATCCGGTTAATATACCGAGGCAGTATAACTATTGCAAAAAACTGTCTATCCATAACTCAACTCATGGTTTCATCTTCCCATGCCTACGTCAGCCCATGTATATCAATTCAAACGCACCTGCCAACAAAAGCAACAATTCCTACTTTATCATAACGACAGACCTAAATTTAAACAAAACCTTCTATGCATAACATTATATTTGCATGTCAGTAAAATTAAGTGGTGATGTTCAAGCAAATCCGGGCCCAACCTGTTATACTTCATCACTAGATAATATTCATCCTATTAGTAGCATTCCCACCCATCCTAATCCTCATCCAGCTCCTGTTCTCCACTTATATCATATCAGCCTATGAAGTATATATAATAAAATCCCTGAATAGCATTCCTGGATGACTACACTGTCCCCACTTATCCACATAATCACTGAAATGCGGCTGCATGGTACAAAAGAAAAATGCTGGCAGAGTGGCAATCCTGTACAAGTATACTATTTCCATTTTTCTATTCCCTCAAACTATTTAAACATTTTGTAATTCTGAGATTCTAATAACTCTTCTCAAAATAAAATAACCAAAAAAATGTCATTGTAGGACTATACTCATCATATCTCCAGATAATAATGTTACTGTACTTGAAAAAATCATATATTGGATCTATGTTAAAATACCATACAGAAAATCTTATTAGGTGACACCAATATCAAAAGCCAAACTTTTGCCAGTTCTGCTAATAATATCCAGCTTTATAAATTCACCCAACTTATCACTGTTTCAATTACATACAACAAGGCCTCTGCAGACACTTCATCCTTGACTGGATATTAACATCCTCTTCTGATACAATCTCTTAATATGACTGTCTCCCTGATAATTTACGAGACCATATACCTGTCTACACAGTCAGACATATATCAGTCAAGTATTGCATGGATTGACTACAAAAATGTATTTGATAGTATCCCACATTCATGGATAAAAGAGTGCTTAAAATTATAAGAGACACTGCTTGACTATATTACAGTAGCCTTGCTATTAACCCATTAAGCTGTTTACTTAACAGGTTAGACCATGGCTACAATTTGGCTCCTAGAAAACAACAAAGTCTAATGACTTCTCATCTTCTGTTTGTTGATGATGTAAAACTGTATAGCTCATCAGATGAGGAATTGAAAGCACAGCTGCAGGTTGTCAAAACTCTTTCAAATGATATTAGAATGTCATTTGGTCTTGATAAATGTGCAAAAGTAACCTTTAAAGCAGGAAAACTGCAACACCAAGAAAACATTAGTATGGGACAAGAATGTGATATAAAAGAACATGCACAGGAGGGAATGTATAAATACTCGGGAACTGATGAAGGATCAGCAATAAAACATGAACAAATGCAAATAAAACTCAGTAAGGAATACTTTAGAAGACTTAAATTAATCCTGAGAACAGTACTGACATCTAGGAACAAGATCCAAGCTATAAATCAGTTTGCTCTTCCTGTTCTAATGTACAGTTTTGGAGTGATTGATTGGCCCCAAAAAGTTTTGGTTAGATTAGATATTAAAACAAGAAGGATGCTTCATCCTCACCAAATGATTTATGAAAATCAGGGTATACCAAGATTATATATTCCCCATTTCAAAGGAGGGATGGGCCTCCTTGAAACTGATTACTTGTATAGATCTACAATTGTGGGACTCCACACATATCTACTGACCTCACAAGATCCAAATGTAGTAAAAGTTTTGAAACATGAGGAGAATAAACCCAAGATGACTTCTCTGCTTAATTTAGCAGAAGCATATCGATGCCAAGCAGGAATGGAAATAAAACCAGAAGTAGATAAAAGCCAGGCAGCAAATGAATGTGCCAGAAAACAAAAGACAGAATAAAAGGTGAAGGACCAGATGAGAAGGCAAGAAATGTGGAAAAAACATAAATATATAGTTGGAAGTCTAGAAAACTTCTGGAACAGCCTCTTGTTGATCAGGAACAAAACACAGGAACGGTTAAGGAGAGGTGAATTCAAACCAAGAAATGAAAGGTTAATAAAGTGGGCTATGTACATGCTGGTTTACAAAGTCCATTGAACATGTGGGAGAAACAGACAAATGTAGGTTTTGTAAAACCGATTTGAAAACAGTTACACACCTAGGAGCTGGTTATAATACACTATTGGCAGAAGGACTGTATACTGAAAGGCATAATAATGTGGTAAGACTATTACATTGGGGATTGTGCAAACATTATGGTATCGAAGTGGCTGAAAAACACTGGAAACATGATCCACAAAGCATCATAGAAAATAATGAAGTTTATATCACATGGGATCACCCATTATCAACAGTTCAAAAGATAGATGTTAGAAAACTGGATATAGTGGTCTAAGAAAAGAAGACAAAAGTAGCATTGATCATTGAAATTGACACTCCCAATGACTACAGTGTCTTGCGTACAGAGACACAAAGTCATAAAATACCAGGATCTGCAGGCAGAAATGAGAGCAATGTGGAAAAAAGATACCCAGACAGTTCCAATAGTAGTAGGAGCAACGGGTCTTATAAAAAGGAATCTACAATCATATTTAGATATGTTACCAATCCATGTAACCCCATATGAATTGCAGGAGGAGTCATTACTGGGCACATTGTGGGTGCTGTCAAGATCACTTTTGGCTGACATCAAAGATTGAAACAATTTAATTTCATGAACTTTAATTGTACTTTGACTTAGGAATGGGGTATATTCCCATCATGGTTTTAGAAACCCAAAAGATTCTAGAAATTAGAAAAAGTGGCAATGTAGAACTTAACACTTCACCTTGGTCTGAAAGATATCAACCTTCCATAAAGAAATACACTATTATTGGGAATCACTTAAGACTCTCCTTTAAGATGATACCATATCAAGATTTCACCCAGTCTTTGTAAGCATTCTAGACTAGATCCTTTACTGGCATTAGATCCAAGAAAGCAAAAACAAACCAAGCTACATTGCTAACTTTAGAATAAAGACAAATCTTGTAACAGGGAGATAAAGCATGAACAACTTGGTCAAAAATAAAATAGATAACATACAAGCTTGTAGACAGCTAAGAAATAAACATAATCACATCACCAGGTATAAGAAAACCTATTACTGCACACACCAAACAGGCGCTATTAAACCTTAAATGTTTCTCGGTATCAGTTAATAAGCTGCTAAATCCGTGACAAGCCAAAAGACTACCCCCAAAACACCAAACCAATATGACAGCATTACCTATCAGTTTAGTACCCATTCTAACATAGTCATATTAACTGGTCACACATCCAAACAAACAGTCTTCTCTCAATTTAATATCTTCTTCGAACATTTCTCTCCAACATATTCCATTAATATCTTCCGCAAACATTTCTCTTCAACATGTTCCAGCTAACATTTTCAAAAACAATTCTCCATATTCTAAAACCCACTACCAATTCTCCAGACAGCCTGCCAGATGAATGCCTTAAAACAGCAGCAGAAGCAATGTCTTATCAAGCTTGATAAACAGATCATTGTCTGAAAACACTTTCCCATCAGTTCAGAAAAGATAGTAAATTGTATCCCTTCACAAAGGATGTACATTCAAAGAAATTTCCAATTCCTGGCCAATAGCTGTACTATCCCATTTATCAAAAGTACCAGAGACATGTCTGTAAAATCCTTATCTGTAAAGAAAAATAACTTCTCTCCTCTGCACCACACTTTTTCAGACACCATCATAGCACTACTACTGCACTGTTGAATCTCAGTATCATCAAAAATGCACACAGAAATAAAGGAAACAGTTTTAGTACTTTTCTTAAACCTACTCAAAGCTTTACATACCATGTCCCACCTGAAACTTCTCCAAAATGTTTCCCCATAGGAATAATGAAAACCTCCCTACATTGGTTTCCTAGTTATCTATCAAACAGAGCACAAGCTGTAAAATTGAAAATTGACTTCATCTCTTTCCTCCCAATAGGTATAGGAGACCCGCAATGATCAATTCTAGGCTAAATACTTTTAACCTCTTAATTAATGACCTGCATACAGCTACTAAACATGCTACTATAGTCAAATATGCAGATGGCTCCACATGGTTTGTTCTGCTAAAATTATGATAGATACATGTCCTCAAAAAATGTTTCCTGTGTTGAGTCATGGTTCAATAGCACACAATAATGCACAACTCCTACTAGGCTACCTCATTAAGGCATCTTACATCTTAACCTCTGCTGACAACACCAAGACTGATCAGGTAACCCAGGCAAAACCACTAGGATAATCACAGATGAGTAGCTAAAACTAGATCACCACATATCACTAGCTGTAAAAAAGTCAAAACTCAGATTCTTATACAGATCTAAAGCATGCCTGTCTGACACAGCCACTGTTCTACTGCCACCTCTCCTATATTCACCCAGTTTTACTAACAATCAAGTCACAATGATAAACAAGAGCAATGCTACAATAGAATAGCAAAATTTACCAACAAGCTTCACTATTGAGAATAAAACTACATTGTTCTCAAAGACCTAATTTGATTAGAACTCCCACGTTACATAACACACAAACTCACAACAGTACGCAGACGTCTTCATCCAAATATTGCTCAATCCTAAACAGCATCATTCAACAATATTCCCCCAAAATGGCTTTAAGTTCCGGACATACTCCAAGTATTCAGCTGCTGTACCACCTTTATCATTTATCCGACTGGTGGATACATTGTTATAAGAAAAGCACACTCCGGGTCTGAACTGTCTGCAAACACAAACAGCTAAAGTTAACCTTGTACCTAACACCACTCTAAGTATTCAGCTGCTGTACAACCTTTATCTTTTATCCGACCGGTGGATACATTGTTATAAGAAAAGCGCAGTCCGAGTCTGAACTGTCTGCAAACACAAACAGCTAAAGTTAACCTTGTACCTAACACCACTCTAAGTATTCAGCTGCTGTACAACCTTTATCTTTTATCTGACTGGTGGATACATTGTTATAAGAAAAGCACACTCCGGGTCTGAACTGTGTGCAAACACAAACAGCTAAAGTTAACCTTGTACCTAACACCACTCTAAGTATTCAGCTGCAGTACAACCTTTATTTTTTATCTGACTGGTGGATACATTGTTATAAGAAAAGTGCAGCCCAGGTCTGAACTGTCTGCAAACACAAACTAAAGTTTACTTTGTCTATGTGTCTACCTGTTCGAGATTATATTTTTTGTCCCCTAGAGAGCACTCTGCTTTGGCTCGTAAGCACCCCCCCACACACACACACACACATCTTCTATTTCACTTTTATTCCCTTCTGCAAGCAAATAGTATCCATAACTGATCAAATACTGTGTGTTTGTTAATTTAAATTGAAACCACAGTAGGCTACTGATACAAGGTTATCCTGTTCTTCCACCTGAGAAATGGTTAAAAATGACTTACTGCTTCAGAGCAGTCCTTGGTCAATTCTGATTGTTTCTTAAACACAAACTTGTCTTTGCTTGATCTTGGCTCATTAGCAGCAGTACAAATGAACTGCCTGCTCACACCCTTGTTCTGCCCCTCCTCCCTCCCTGTTTATTACCTTAAGCCAATCACAAAGTTAATATTACCTGTGGCAGGCACCATTTTTAAAACTACAACCACCCTTTGAGCACTATATGCTCAGCCCTGTCATAAACTTACTAAAACTGCATGAAGTGGGGCACAGCTAACTGATAGTTTGTGGAAATACGGGGTACCTACCTGATACTCCACATTCATTATCATATGTTCTTATATCAGTTTACTCTGTTACCTGATTGTTTCAAGCCCCCTCCTAAGAGCAACTAACAGGGTCACTTCCCGCTTTGCTCTCCATCCTGCCCTCAATTCCCACCCACTCCCAGTGGTCCTAACTTTATTACACACACAAACCCCTATCTGTCTAACAGCCAACCACAACACTAAACCCAACACTACCTCCTCCATCTTCCCACTACTATCCCTCCTCCTCAGCTAACATGTATAAGCATACCATAACTTTGCTCACTGCATGCAGTCTCCTTGCATATCTTGCATCTTACCAAAACTCCTTCATTCCACCACTCAACCACTACCACTGAACTACTACTCACACCACCACTCATGTTTCACTCTCACTCAGCTCCCCTCCCACCAACTCAAGAACCATCCCTATGCACCCACCACATATTCTATCAACTACATTACTCAAACAAAAAGCATCCCTACAACTTAACATAGTAACCCTCCCACCATACCTATTACCCACAGAACACAATCATAAAGTTTCCCTAATAAACACATTCAAAAACTGAGAAAACCAATAACCTCATGCATATCAAAACTAGCTCTAAGTGGAGACATCCACCCCAACCCTGGCCCTGCCATATCCAACCCCTCTCCTCATAATCAGACTAAAAAACACAACTTCTCCCAAATCACAGCCAATAGAAAACCAACTGACCTTCTGCTAAGCATAAATATTAGAAGTATATCCAACAAGGTCCATGAACTCTATGCCAACACAAACTTCTACTCCCCAGATATAGTCATTCTGACAGAAACCTGGCTAAAACCCACATTACCAGTGAGTAAATTTTCCCTATCGGTTATGGCATACTAAGAGCAGACCAGCTAAACAAGAAAGGAGGCAGTATAGCTATAATATTTAAACAGCATCTAAACATCCAGATCTTAAACGTATCAGCTCCCCAAATAGGTAATGAAGAAATATATACCGACCTAAAAATAAAACTATCAACATAATTGGATGCTACTTCCCACCTGGCCAAAACATCCCTCCACTAGAAAACCTCCTCAGCTGGACTACCCACCATCTCCCCCAAGAAACTATAATTTTAGGTGATTTCAATATTGACTGGCAATCCTGTACTGGCAACCATCCAACCCATCATCTAAACCTTCATGGCTTCACCCATCTAGTCCAGTCACCAACCAGGATAAATAAAATATCCAAGCACACTACCCTAAATTGGATACTAGTCAGTAAGAGCCCCCAGTCATATACAGCAGGCAGCCTATCAGATAGCCTCAGTGATCACTCCCCAACATTCCTACTCAAAAAACACCTATACCAAGTTAAACCTGTCATCTACCATCAAATACATAAAAAAACTAAACTTTAACCCACTCACATTCATCTCATCCCTCAAAGAATGTAACTGGCATCCTCTAATGTACCTCAATCTTGATGACGCAGTTGAACTTAATACTACCTTCCTGAGCATCCTTAATTACCATGCCCCCATAAGACTTTCCAGAACCAAAGCCCAACCCTCACCATGGCTACAAAAAACCACTAAGTCAGAAATGAAAAACAGGGATAAAGTCTGGGAGCAGTGGTGAAAAATCAAAACGCCCTCAACTAGACAGAAGTTCCTAGAACTACGCAATAGAGTCAAAAAGCTAATACGACAAAATCCAGTACTACCAGTCTGCCCTAGACACCTCCCAACACAACCCCAAATAATTCTGGTCCTCCATAAACTCCATTCTCCACCCAGGTAAAGTCAGTACCCCTCCTTCTAACATCCCTCACTCCTCCGAAAGTATTGCTACCTCATTCAACGCACACTTCACACAAACCGTACTATCATTAGCTAGACAACACAACCCCCCCCAACCCACACCTTCAACTAGTAATCTCCCAATGGTCTCTTTCTCTTGTTCCTACCTCCAACACAAAAAAACTCTTAACTAAACTTAATCCCACCAAATTAGCAGGAGACAACCTCCCAAGTGAATACCTACAAATAGCAGCTGATGCTCTAGCCTACCCAGTATCCATCTTGCTTAACCAATCTCTGTCAGAAAGCTACGTTCCCATACTATGGAAAGTATCACATATAATTCCCCTCCATAAAGGCGGCCCATCCACAGAACTAACCAATTACTGCCCCATAGCTATTCTCTCTCCACTCTCCAAAATACTAGAGAGATGCATTCACTCTCAGGTCTCAGACTACCTCCTTACTAACAACCTCCTTTCCAGTACTCAGCATGGTTTCTGATCAAACCATTGCCCCACCACTGCCTTACTCTCTTTTACTAACACTATCCTTCAGCATAAAAACAATGGCTATATCTCCTCTGCTACTTTCCTAGACCTATCTAAAGCATTCGACATGATCCCACACAAACAACTCATCTATGTTCTCAAAAACCTATCCTTCTCTCAGTCACCAACTGGTTTCAGAATTACCTGTCAGACCACCAACAATCCATTGTATGGCAGAATGACACATCTTCCCAACTACCTATCTCTATTGGTGTTCCCCAAGGATCCATCTTTGGACCCCTACTCTTCTCTATTTTCACCAATAATCTAACCTCTGCCACCAAACATGGCACACTCATATGATACGCAGATGACTCAACCATCATCTGCTCAGCCCAATCCCTACGCAAACTGCAAAAAGTCACACAGGAAGCCTTTTCCTCTGTTGAAACTTGGTTATCCAATGCCTATTTAATACTCACCTAATTAATACTCAACCCAAGCAAAATTAAACTACTCATCATCCAACCCACCAAACATACTCAAAACAACTCTCACTTTAACATCACAGTAAAAGACAATACCAATATACATCCAACAAAACACACCAAATTGCTAGGAGTGGAAATAGACAAACTAAAATTTGACATTCACATATCCTTGATCATAAAAAAAGTATACAAAAAACTAGGAGCATTTTACAGAAATAAGCAACTTCTTACCAAGCAGCAAAGATTTCAGTACCAAATTCCCACCTTATCTCCACCCTACTTTATGCCTCTCCAATATATAGCAACCTAAGGCAATGTGATCTAACAAGCTCGAGACCTGCTACAACAAAATCGTCAATTCGCCACAGGGGCATCCTACCGTAGTCAACAATGTCTCTCACTAGCTGAACTGGTCTGGCTAGAACTCCTTCACCTCCTTCAGTGGTATCAACTCGCACTCGCCCACAAACTAGTAAGCCATCCATTAAGTCCCATCCCTCCAGAATCTACTCCAACCCTATTGCACCAGAAGACCACTAAGATCCAGCAACAAAAATCACTTACAGGTCACTAAAACCAATAACTCTGCTGGAGAAGCACTATTCTCTTGCTCCATAGCCAAATTATGGAACTCCCTCCCACCCACTGTACCATCATGCACCCGATTCAAAACTTTACTAAAAGCACACCTAAAAAGATGCTGGCTATGCCCTTGCAACTCCACCTCTAATATCGCCCACCCCATCCACCCACTACCTGTCTTTCCACCCCACTAACTACCTTAATTATAGCAAGCTCAGGTGCTCATAAGCCTAACTACTTATTATACAGCAGGAACGTGTTATTGTAACAATTGTTAATGTCTGTTATGTACTTCGCAGATGACAAAGATTCTAGTTGTCTACTAATGTACTATGTTTTTCATCTGTAACTATGTTTGTCATTTTTAATTGCTATGTTGATCAAATTGTTAATTGCTATGTAAATCCAATGTAACTACTGTCTGTAATATTTTAACTGTGGAGCTTTTCTCCACGGGCCTCTGCTGAAAATGGACCGATGTCCAGTCAGACTCTCCCGGTCAACAAATGTAAATAAATAAATAAAATAAATTATTTCTCACTATTACCAAAGCATGAAATAGAGCAGTACACTCTCTGTATTCGACTAATATTGCCAAAACCTGGATCCACATCCCATTATCACTGAACTCAATCCAAGAGCTAAATTATTTCAAAAAACAACTGACATCTCAATCTGATGGACAGATCTCTGCTCCTGCATTTCCACAGGCTAGCTCTCTAACTTCATTCAATAATTTACTAGATTGGGCTCATCACCTCTGTGTACATATGTTATAATCTGTTCAGTCTACTCCTAATTCCAGATGCCTCCCTTTTCAAAGTCACTTTCACTCCACAATTCTCTAACAAAGTTCCACACCCTGCACCCATCCCCCACATCTCTGTTAATACTTCCTGTCTTCTTACTCCCCCACACTCTTCCTGCTCTCGTTCCTTCTACCTTCATTCTTACTGCTTCCCATCTCACACACCATTCCTCTTTTCACAGTCTGCACACTTTTTACTGTCTTTCCAAATACATATCACTTACTTGTTACCCTCTAACCGAGTATACTTAAGATTCTATACTCATAGTTTTGTCAGCGTCATGGCAGCCTGTAATTTTGATTCAGCAGTTCCCATACTGTGCTACCTATTTCCTTTCATCCTCTCTTTTTTATCTCCTTTCCCTGAATAACTCTTAGAGAACATTGTATTTTTCCAAATCAAGCAAAACCATAATAACTCCTATCCTTTTTTTTTTCTCAAAAGATTTACAGTCTACATGTTAACCACCAGAGTAATGCCTCTAAGGGGGATAGCATCACTTTTTTTGTTACCAAAAATGTATTCTTTATACCCAGAGTGCTGTTTATTTATTTAATTAACATTTGTTAACTGGGAAAGCTCAACTGGGACAAAACCCATTTTCAACAGAGGCCTGGGGAGAAATGCTCCAGACATTTGTCTTTGGACTGTGGGAAGAAATCTGAGCACCAGGAGGAAACCCATGCAAACACAGGGAGGATACACAGACTCCGCACAGAAGGCAACCTAGCCGAGAATCAAATCAAAGAACCTCTTGCTGTAAGGTGACAATGCAAACTGCTGCAACTCTGTCTCTTCTGTAATTGTATAAAATAAACTGAACTATATTCCACTGGCTTACTATCTAAAATATATAATTCCAGAGTTTGTAGCTTTTTCTATATTTATTTTAATAATTTCATCCATCTCAGAGGCTTATGTTCAGACACTCTTTAAGAAAAATATCATCCTTCCACTGCGCAACAGTGGGAAATAGGTTCATAGGTTCATTGGTGTTTACTAGGCTAATGACCAAAATGGCCTTTTTAAGCCTAGCCATGCTTCCCAAACCTCTGAGAAGTTGTGGTACCCTTGATAAGTGTAAGCAGGGGATTGAGAAATTAATCATTTATAGGTTTCCTGTGTCCATCAGAGACATAGGTGTCAATCCAGAAACAAATTTCCTGTTCCCCATCCAATTCTCCAAACTACACTTGTATTGGGTTTGGGAGGAATTCTGCTTTGCATGGATGGGGCACTTGCTCCAGGCACAGGGTAGTCTCTGGGATACATACCTGTGTCTCCAGCAGGTCCTATTTATATCACAGTCAAGGTTTAAGTCTTGAGAATAAGTAATTTTGGTGCTGTTTGTTTTGTGGATATGCAAAAGGTCCATAGATCTCCCCATCAGAATACAGTGATAGGGCCTTGAGGCAGTCTGCATAGGACAGTTTACTTATGCCTGTATTCTTTTAGTGAAGAACCTCTGTGGACATTCCAATTGTTAGATATGCCTGGTTAGGTACATATAAAAGGGGACATTGTACTCAATGATAGGTCTGATGAATGCCAAACACAGTGGAACAATGACTTCCTTTGACCTATATGGCTTACCTTTGTTTATAAGCTGCACAACATAGAATGATTTATTCACTACTCTAAACATGTGATGGTCAAAAACTAGATTACTGTCTGTGTGTCCCAAAGTCCTTGACTACTGGGTCAACTCTAATGGCTGTGTTGTCAATATGATAGTTACCAGGGGTGGATGATATTCTGAAGAATAGTATTATGCATTTCTTGGCATTTAGTTTTAGTCTATAGCTCTGACACCAGTTGTTTGTGTCAGCCCTTCCAGAAAAAACATTTGTGTCAGTGTGGGATTCAATGACAGCTCTTAATTTAGAATCATCTGCAAATTTAGTTGGCCAGAAACCGTTGACATTGACCTTGACTTCATAGACGCACAAATGTCAAAAAGCAGTGGTCCAAAGACCAACCCATGAGGGTCTCCACTTGTGACTGGCCTCTTTGTAGAGGTAGACTCCCCAATTCTAACTTCCTGGGTCCTGACTGTGAGCAAGTTGGCTACCCAGTGGATAACATACAGTTTTGTCCCTAACCTCTTGAGTTTGTCAGCAATGTCTTAGTCAAGTATTGTGTCAAATGCCTTGGCCAGGTCCAGGTAGGCAGTGTGAACCACTTTGCCCTCATCCATTGCTTTGGTGACCTTCTTAAAGAAGTCCAGCAGTTTAAGTAGGCATGAACTACCCTTGACAAAATCTAACTGTCTTGCATTCAGTGTCTGGAGGTTTACTATATCATTACTGATCCTTTCCATGATAATTCTTTCATGGCTTTGCATATAAGACTAGTGAGATTTATGGGTCTGTAGTTTCCAGAGTCCAGAAGGCCTGTCCGGTCATGTTTCATGCAATTTAGAAGGCATGAAGGACCTGTTCCTAGTGATAGCAGGAGGAGTCATATTTGATGGTACTTCCTGAGGAAAGGTTAAGGAGCAGAGAGGGGTAAAATTAGAGCTGAATTTGTCAGCCAGTAGATTTGCTATATCATCTGACTCAGTATAAGTGGCTCCATTTACAGTGAGCTCTGCACACAATTGTGTATTGCCTTTGAGGTTGAAGACGTAGCTAAAGAATGTTTTTTGATTGTCCTTGGTCTGTGAGGCCAGATTTACCTCAAATTTGGCTTTGGTAGACTATTTGTCCTCTGATTTGTTTGCTTAATTTGATGAAAGTGCTTTTATCCTGCTGGAAGCTATACCTTCTATTTTTTAGCATGATTTTCTTCCTTCTGTTATACAGCCTTTTGATTTTTTCCACCAAGGCGGCTTGTTTTTGAGTTTGTTCTGCACTTCTTCCTGGTGTGTACAGCTGCCTTATGCAGCTATTAACATGCTTGTATAGGGTTTCTTTGAATGGTTCAGTGTAGGCAGTTGTGTTCTCAGGGGTTATAGGGGCTTGAACTTTTGCCAGGTTATCACTTAATAGCAGGAAGTTAGCCTTAGATTAGTTCCTGAATATTCCAGGTTTACCTGGGGATCCAAGTTTTATTTTTACTTTAAAGGAGACCATTTTGTGGTCTGACCTTACCAGAGAAGACATTACACTAGGGGATGTGCAGCACTATCCCATATTAGTGAGGACCAGATCCAGTGTGGTTGCACACCTGGTTGGTGTATTGACAATGTGGTCCAGGGAGTTTGTGTTTACAAAATCCAGGAGTATGTGTGCCTGTACATTTGGTGTTGTATAGGATTCCCAGTTAAGTGTGGGGTAATTGAAATTGCCCATGAGTATGGTGTTGGGTTGGATGGTGAGTGTTTCCAATAAGCTTACAAGGAAGTGGTATTAGATCTTACCTATGGTGAGTTGAGAATGGAACACCTCAAGTGCCTTGTCCTGTTTGACCAGCCTTGAGGTATATTTCTTTTTGATGTAAATTGAGACACCTCCACCTTTAGTCCCTGTCTGTTAGTAGCTGGAGTAAATGTGTGGAAGGCATTATAACCTTGCACTTTTGGTGTGCTCTCTGTGGCTTTAAACCATGCATGTGAATGCACAGATATCAGCATTCAATAGGGTGAAGAGAGCTTCTAGGGAGTGGAGTTTTTGTTTAGACTGCTAGCAGTGAGCAGTAATACCTTTAGATTTTCTTGGTTTTGATTTGCTATGTCAGAAGTACTTTCAGTATGGCATTTCCTAAAAAGGCACTCTGGGGAAGACAATGTTTTAGCTAATATTCAGAATCCTATGGGGGAGAAGTGCAGACCATCCCTAGCAAAGCAGTGTGGTCTGTTGACCATCTCCTTCCATGCTGACAGATATTGCACTCCCTTAGAATTATTAAACTCAATCATTTTTTGTTCATATTGTGGCATCATCCTTGGAGAAGGTAAAATGCTGCTTAATGCTAGGATCATACCAGCATGGGACACATTCTAAGTGCTCCATGTCTCCTTTTATATAGTCTATGGAGGTGCATCTCAGGTCATTTACACCCACAATGACTATGATTGAGTTATACTGGTACTTGTGGTCCAATGACCTGAGTGCATGCATAATGTGGCAGATACTAGCCTCTGATAAGCAACTGGCCAAGACTTTCTCTTTACTCATTCTGGTGAGGGGGACATCAGTATCTCTCACAATGGAGTCTCCAAAGATCAGAATGTTGGATTGTGCGGTGGCTTGCCTTAATAGCTTAGAAACAGAGGCTCCATGAGATGTAACTGCACATGTTGATGTGGGTGTTGATTTGAAATACTGTATCTAGGGCTGTTGAGGGCATTTATGTGTACTTTGTCTAGGAGGTCTTTCGGGTTTAGGAAGGTTGCATTTACGTGCCTCAGCATACGTGGGTCTCTGTGTCCACTTTGAGTTGTATGTGATGGGTGCAGCATGTGTACTAAAGGCAACCATATTGACATTAGGAGTACTTTTATGTGAGAGCTTTGCCTCCAGTGACATTGTGTAAATATGTCTCTCACATACCATATAAGTTTGTTTGAGAATTAAGTTGTTATCAGTAAACATATGGCAAATTTCTACATTGCCTCAGGATGTCCATATCCACCAAGCTGGTAACAGAGATACTGGAAAAGTTCATATCCATGGCAACAGACCCTTTTTTTTTTGATTAGACAGAGTGAGAATATAAAGCAATGTCAGAAGTATCTGGTTTGCAACTCTGGAGCAGTGCTTGTCACTGCAAATTAGTTGTCCTCTGTGCGACTAGGTATTGGTAAAATTTCAATCGTGCTTTGACAGAAAGATGTCACTCAAGGTGCCAAACACATGAGGGGAAACTAAGAAGTAAACCCTGAGAATTTATAGATGTATTTAAGCAGATATTCTCGTAAGCCATGGTGGTGCAGTGGTAGTGTTGCCTCACAGCAAGAGGTTCTCCTGTTCGATTCTCGGCTGGAGCGCCTTCTGTGTGGTGTCTGCATGTCCTTCCCGCGGTCGAGTGGTGTTCGAAAGACATGCGTAGAATGGGATGCCTTCTCTGAAGGTTGGGCATCGAGCTGGCACCTTGGCACCCGTAAAAAATTCTACTGCCAATCATTAGCAGACCGGAGTTCCGCTGTGCTGACCCCTAACTGAGAAAAGCCAAAAGAAGAACATTTAAGGAGATATTCTGAAGCTAGAAACAAACCAAGCAGTACTTACTGAAAACAAAGAATTAGCTTGTCAAAACTGATGCAAAGAGGGTTGTCACATGAGTGGCTACTGCCTGGCTACTACTGGAGCTGGATTCACCACAGCTTCACTTTGCTGTGATACAGTGCTTCTTTGATTCTCTCACCAGAAGCAAAACATTAGCACCAATCCCAAGATGAGATGCAGGCCACAGCTTGTTTGGTGATCCACAGTCTTGTCTCAGGTTTTGCAAGGGTCTGTGGGCTTGTTTTAGCCTTTTCCTGGTAGATACCTTGAATAGGAGCCAGACCAATTAGCAACATCAAGCACATACACTCACTGCCCAACCAGAAACAGTCAGAAATCAATGCACTGTTCCATTTCTCACCAGCAGCAGAATATATGGATACATTCCAAGCGGTCATGTATGAAGCAATTAGGCTTTCAGGTGATCAGCAGTCACCAGGAAATGTTGCTGTGCACCTTCACTCACCAGGAGAAAAAAGTACTAATCCCAAGATGAGTAGAGAGAGGCAGGAATGTTGGCTCTTCAATAATTGGTGGTCTTGCAATAGATGTTTCAAACTTTAAAGGTAAGATAAAAAAGGGTTCATATCTTAAGTACTGAATTGTGCAATAAGCAGTTAGATATGAAAGAGGGGTAACTTAACTCATTCCCTCCAGTAGAGCTCTTTGGAGTGTATACCTTTAACTCACAGTGGGTGTGGCTTCAGCCTTTAAAAATTAAGTTATCACCTTACAGTTCTAACCAATACTAATTGACAGAGGTCATATAGCAATACAATTATGTTTGCCATAATCTATGCTTCAAGATAAAATATGTTCATACATTGTATATAGTATGGTTCTGGAATTATTAATGCAAATATGAACATGCAATATTTGACGCCTAGAGGCGTGGTAGGAGGTAACTGCAGAAACGCCTGGAGACGTCACTCAGCTGTAATAGCTGTCTAAGTGGAGAGCTACTAATTTTAAACGAGCAACATTGATTGAATGAGGGTGGGCACTTTGTATTCTGGTTCTGTGGAACACAGTGGGATGGCCAATGCATTCAAATAGTTGAAGGGAAGTTATTACACAAAATGATAATTCTGTGCTTATAACAGTCAGTGAAAGGGGAGAGGGAAGGAGATATGTTATCAAATTAACAAAAGGGGCAGGTAACTAGAAAGATAGTTGTGTGAGTCACAAAAGACAATTGTGGTCTCTTTCATAGTTTTAATAATTAGTTAAAAACAGAATACAAGTAAAACACAGTGTAAAGAAAAGAAATTACAGTATACAAAAACAGAAGGCAATAAAGTAATGCAAAATACAAGAAAGCAAATGTAAACCAATCAAAAACATGCTCCTATCATTCCAACTTGACTCTACTAGCACCTACTTCAAACACACCTACTGACTTCCAACACAAATAAGTCTATCCCTATCTCTTCCTGTTCATTCTATGGTGAATACTATACTCTCAAAACTAAAATTGCTAGTCAAGTGCTTGTTTTCCTTCCATGTATAACATTGCAGTAGACTGTATCAGCATTACTAGCATTCTCATAGTATGCCAAAACCAAAGAACATGCAGAGTTGGAACAGCTAACTTCATAACAATTGAGCCTTTAGTGAATTCAGTATTTCTTATAATAATTTGAAATTATAATCTATATGTAAATCAGGTATGCTATTAATACACAATGTCAATTTCTAAAACCTTTGCAGGTGCATTTTTATTGTCCTAATACTCTATCAAATATGTGATTTTAGAGTTTAAGCATCTCTTCAGATAGTAACTTATTTATCTGCTGTATGTTGCAATCTCATTTTGAAGTCAAAACACTTTATACATTAATAATGTCTTTAAACTGCAGAGTTGGAATACCTAACACTGTAGTTACCTTTTCAAACTGCAACTGTTCTTTATTCTTTTATGCATCAAATATATAAATTGCATAGCATGCGTATTATGTTTAATTGTGGAGTTTTTCTTCTTGAACCTACAATGAAAATTGGTCACCCGGCCAATTAACTTTTCTATGATAATAAATGAATAAATTAATCCAGGCTGGTATTTCAGCTGCATTAATCTTTTACAGTGGTGGAATACAGCAGGCATTTTTGGAAGGGTCTAAATTATATCCTCGAATGCTTAAAAAAGTGAACGCTGATTGATCAAACTTATTTTCATGAAACTGCAAAATATCGAAGCAGCAGAAACTCAAATTTTTTCCTAGGGAAAGAATTCGGTTCTCCGTTTCTGTTGCTTCAGTATTTTCAGTGTTATGGTGGAAAGTTACCGGTCGGATTCAGGTAAGTGTGCGATTGTGTGGATGTGAGTGTTAGGGTGATTTAGGTGAGTTAGGGTTAGGGCTCGGGTTAGGTGTGTGTACGATTGAGTGGACTTGAGGGTTAGGGTGGATTTAAGTGAGTTAGGGTTAGGTAGCGAGTGAGGTGAGTGTGTGATAGTGACGGACTTTAGGGTTAGGGTTTGGGTTAAGGTAAGTGGGTAGTTAGTGGTGTGTGCATAGTTTAGTGTAGAGTTAGGTATCAGATTTTAGGTGTATGTGTGTGGATTTCTGTTTGTTTGGTGTGCTTGTGTTGTGTGTATGTGTTTTGGATCAATGATATTTTTCCTCTGACAGTCCGAGATTGTAAGCTTTTGCTTAAATTAGGTCGATCAATCAGCGTTTGCTTTTTTAAGCGTTTGATGATATAATATGGACCCTTTTTGGAAAAAGTTACTCTTGTCAACGTGATTGTAATTTTTTCCAGAAAAGAGATAGGTAGTCTTGTGATTTTTTTTTTTTGGGGGGGGGGGCATTTGTGTATTTGTGTATGTACAAACACATGTGCTGATTAATATGCAAACGTAACACCACTAAAACAGTTTTTACAGACCATAGCAGACTGAATAATCATCATAGCTAAATTGATGGCTACCCATAGAAAAGTGTAATCATTGAAACAGCTGTCTGGTTAGCTGAAGAATGGATCTTATTACTTCAGTTAGCTGTAGAGCCACTGAGAACCATCATACACATAGAGGGGAGTGATTACTACAACTATGATAGTGTTCAGAGAGACGTGCAGAAAATTTTCATAGCTAGGCATTCTTTCTGACAACAAAATGGTAAGGCCATTGTTATCTAACTTAAGGCATATAATTAATGGTTAAATCCTGACTGCAAATGATAAAACTAAACTAAAACAAAGGATAATAATAATAGCAAATTAAAAAAAATATTTTACCTACTACTTTAAGAAAGGAAAGTGCAGCAAATTAATCCCAAAGACTCTGAACTTTTTCTTTTATAATAGGAAGATATTTGCCCTGAAACTATGTATAGAACTTAGGAGTTTGGAAATATAAAACCTGTCCCATATGTTGGTAACAAACAGAAGGTAAATGCTGCAGACATACTCTATTTTAAAAATGAAAAAAGCACATAACAAAGGCTTATACTAATTATAGTAACACTGTTATACAACTAAGGACTACTAACTCTGAAAATTGTGATATGAGTGATGTTTGTGTCTATATAATGTAATAAATTAAGAGGGTTGAAACTGCATTTTGTTAGTGTCATACGGCACAATTAAGTAAATATGATGCCTCAATGACATAAAACTCCAAAGGATATTACACTTGGGCAGCATGGTAACATTTATAAAATAGCAGTATATATACACAAGGAGAAACTACTAGTAACATAGAAGTGAAATGTAATAAAAATATGTCAGACAGAAATATAATTCACCCTGTTGCTGTCATTTCCAGTTTGGCACACAGCATGGTAATAGGGAAATTTGTACTCATTTTTAAGAGTTATGGAGGCAATTTGGAAGTAGGAAGTTGTTTTGATATGTTGCCATATAACTTTTGTGAGTGTAACCATCAAGTGAATGAACCTGCTGACTTACCTCTTCCTAACGTTGATAAAAGGATGAACAAAATCAGAAAGATGCAATGAAGTGTATGATCTCAACAAATATCTAGGCATACTGCTAATGAGCACTACAGGTATAGATGTGTAGTTGGAGACACAGACAGAGGGAGAGCAGACACCATTTAAAAGCAGTATACTCCACTGAATGATCAGCTTTCAGGAATATAATACATAGAATGTACTGACTTCCATAAGTTATTAAAACTTGCATGTGTTCTGAAGCAGAAATGTGAAATGCCATTGCAGACTGAAAACATAGCAAAGCAGGGAGTAGAAGTGACTAGCAGAACTTAAAATAGGAAATAATTCACTTAGAGGGTAACGTCAATGGAAATTAAGTTAGGAGATGTAGAAATACACTACTTGAGATGAATTACAGGCTGTCAAGGTAAAGTACAAAATAAAACCCCCAGCAAGGAATAATTACAAGCAGCTGGTTGTTAATGAAAAAGGTAACGATAACAAAGATTTCACCAGGACAAATGAAGAGAGAGAAGGACAATACCCGGTTAGACGTCAAAAAAAATTTCTTTCAATGTAACAAGGGAAGATTCAAGGCAACAGGTAGCTGTAAATAGGGAGAAGAGCTGAAGACAAATTATATTCTGGTGTACCCTTTGGAAATTAATAACTTCCTAGGGATGCAAAATAAATGGTGAGTGTTGTGCTTAGTCACACTGAGACACTTGAAGATCATTTTCGAGAGGAAAAGAAAGTGAGAGGGAAGTGGTCAGTCACATTGAGACAAGGAGAGAACACAGACAAGGAAAGTAAATTGAGAAGACGATGTTTGGCAACTCTTAAGACAGATTGCAAGACCCATAAAAGTAGTGGAAAAGGAGTAGGCAATATATACTGTGGGTTCAAGTACAAATCTGGAGCTCTAACACAAGGAAGTGAATTAAATGCATCAGAGTCATATAGAATGGAGACAAGAAAATCAAATAAGGCAAAAATAACAACTATCATTAAAGAAACCTTGCATGAATTGCCTTTTCTAGGGAAATAGTTAAATACTGAGATCTCATTCATTGAATTGATAGGTATGGAGGCTGTAACCCCTACTTTCCAAAAGCATGACCTCGAGGAATCTCCAAAGCTGTCTGATCTTCAGACAAACACAGTTACATTTTAGAAAAAGGTTGAGTGGGAAGATGACACTTAAGCAGAGCAAGGGAATAGAGGTGAGGTTACAGAGAAAGCTGAGCAGGATGTTTCTACTTCCTGTCCATACACTGAGTTGCAACATGACATTTACATGGTTAGTATGCCTGCAGTAAGAGAACACAACAGGGTTGCACATAACACAGAAAAAGCAGAAAGTCTATGTAGTCAGGTAAAATATCCATAAGAAGCAAGTTAGAATCAGAATGGCAAGACAGAGTCCACCAACCAACAACACTCCCAGAAAATATGTTCCAATATATCTCTTTCTTTTCTGTCATACCTCCAAAACTTGCTGTGTACCTGAGGAAAAACTCTCTGGAGTCTACTTGGGGTATAAAAATATCAATGTAAATATTTCCAAGCAAAAGTCCTACTTTTTCTCTTTTCCTATACTCTGATATCAATCTTTGATAAGGAAAGCAATCTCTAACCTGTGGTCCAAATAAATTCTTGGCCTCTTCCCATTCTATCATCTTTCCCTTTCTAGATATTTGCTCCTTTGCTGGTTTTCTACAACAAATTCCAGCCCCCTCTTGCCTATTGTCTGTATCCCTAATTGCAGTCATCCCTATTGGCAGAATCTCCTTTCTCCGAGGTATGGCCATGCTGAGTCTAAATATGGTGGCTGTAAAAAAAAAAGTAATTACTAGAAAATGGAAATCAAAATCTAAACATATAGTAACAGAGATAAAACAAATGGAACTGAGATAGAAAAATGGGAATTGTGGGAACAATACATATAGGGGAGGAATGAGGTTTAAAAGAATACAGGACTTAAATGAGCTATGCAATGTTTGACTGAAAATGATTAGGTAAGTGATGTATAATGTATGCAGCTGGGAGTATGTCAGTATGCTTTGTGATGTAAAATGCTTGAAACTAGGCTTATGTTGGTGTAGTTTGTTTTCATTTATACAAATGTATGATTGCTTATGTTGTAAGTGATGGTTTAATAAAGGTGTTTCTTGTTAAAAAAAGGGCAGGAATTGAATAATTCATGTAATGTTGCTTAGGTTATTTAATATATAGCAATATATGTGAAGTATAATGTTTGCTAATACAGTTTGATTACTTTTGTATAAATGTAAATTGGCCTATGTCACAAATGATAATTCAATAAAGGTGATTAAAAAAAGAATGGCAAGACGGAAGGTCAAAAGGCTGAGGAATCTAAAACGAATAGTCTTAAGTTATGCACTCTGTCGAATATGAAAATTTTAAATGACAAGAAGTACAATGAAAAATGTAAAGAATCACATATAAACTAAGGTAAAACAAGACACTAAACAATAACAGGTTTCATTCAAAGTTGTAGAACTTTCAGGAAGTTTAGATGCATCAATTGTGCAGAGCAACATTTAAGTGGTCAGACAAGAAAGTGGGAGGTTTAAATGTTCTAATAACTGTATCAAAATTAAAACTGTTGATGGGCAGCAATAAATGTTTTCTAAAGGGTGCAATTAAAACCCAAAATGATAGTGCATTGAATGTAACAACAAATGGTTCTAATGGGCAAGAAAAAGATCATAGGCAATTTCTGTTCTACCTGAACAACACAGCACATTAAACTTACTGACAAAAGTAAACAATACGAGTAAGGCAGACATGAGGAAGTAATGCATTTTAAAAAGAACATGTAGTGATGTTAGTAAACAGTATCCAAAAACTACAGAAACTCGGCACACACGAGTCTTCAGACGGCAAAAGAGGTTTACAGTATAAAACACAGAATGACTGTACAGCATTTCTTAGAAGAGATTTTTGGCCCTACTAAAGAAATTACCTATTTATGACTCTTTTATGCATTAAATCTGAATTAGAAAACATTGATGCAAAGTGGAAAGCTGGCTTATCCAAATATGCAGCTGTGAATCAGAACATACTCCACATTAAGGAAAGGAGATTAGTACTTTCATATTAAGTTAAAGGTAACGTGGCTACACAAGACAGATAGAAGGACCAGAAAAAAATTAAATCTGAAGACCAGGTGTTATGGCAGGGTCTACGTGAGATAAAAGAGAAAATAGATAAGGTAAATTAGAAAGTTAAAGAGAAGATAGAAGACCAGAGCAAGTATACCATATGAATGGTCTGAAACAAAGAAAAGAAGCACAAATTGCATTACTTTTCTTAGCAGTACATGTTAGAGAATCTGGTCAAGACAGAAAACTGAACTATACACCTGTGTTTCAGGTAAATGACACCTTGTCTAAGTCATATAAACAAGAATTTAAAAAAAGGCTTCTGTTTAGCAGAAAGAGCTGCCTTTAGAACTGTTTGGCAGAATAAATCTAAATCAAAACCATAGAAAGACTATTAAAGGTTTAGCTTACAACCTTACATTGTATCAGAGCTGAAGAATGCTCACAAAGGAAGTAGTAAAGTAAAATGGATTTAAGTGAATATAACAGGTGTGTCACTGTGTAATTGGAGTAATACCATATATACAGTCAGCCAGTGCCATGGTTTATAGGGCTAAAGTCTTGACTATGTTCTTATTGACCTGTGTTTATTTAGAAGCTTGGGCATCTGAGGCACTAGCAAAGGGTGATAAGTGTACCTGTCTTGGAAGGGACAGAATCTATACTCAAGCACATCTCACAGCTGATTGCTGGCAGGGACTGGCAATGTGGATGTTGATGCTATGCTTAGGGAGTCAGGGGCATTGGCTGTGTCATCGCAGGAGTGGGATGATATGTCAGTCCTCTCCAATGCATGTCCATCCTTAGATATTACTAGTGTGTGGAAATTTATCGACAGCAATATGATGCCAGACAGGGTAACTTGATCTACTCATTGGTCCTCAACATAGGACAGAGAAATTTTGCTGAAGGTCTTTTGGGTTTGGTAAAAAGGAACGGCATCTTGGAGCAGTCAATGGACATCTCTGGGGGTGGTTAAAAAATTTAGAGTCAATTCCAGAGCATGATGTTGACTGTGGAAAGCAAAGCAGCATTATTGATTTTGAAAATGGAAGAGTGCATGGACTGGACAGATTAACAGAGTTTTATAGTTTTCACTAAGCATACAGTCCCGAACACTATTGTGGAGCCTAACCCATATTCCCAATTTCACCAAAACACTGTCTGGTTAAGTGACTTACTGGAAGTCACACAGTTAGCAAATGAAAGCTGAGTGAATCTCACCCTGTACCACAGGAAGCAGTTCTTTAACATTAATATTCTGAGCTCCTTAACAGCTCATAGCCTTAATACATTGACTTGACTTGCAGATAATACTGTTATTAGAAGTGAGATTTGAACCCACATCTCCTTGTAGAGACCAGAACACTATAATCAAGTGAAGGATTTTTGCCTTGAGTTTGGCATCATAGACTACTTGGCTGTCCTGACAGCTTGAAGTGGGCAAGAATCCTAAATACACTAGGAGGACTACAGCCATTCAAGAGTGGAATGATGTTTGCCTGGATTTGTCCTTTACAAAGCAGATGACCTCTTTCTGGCACACAAGACATTCATTAGACATGAAATTAATGGTTTTAAGCTGAGAGTTCATTTGCAACAGAGTAATGGTTCTCATCAATAGAAGAGTATGCATGAATGACAAAAATTATGCATGACTGAAATACCCAGGTTTGTGACTAAAAATGTGTATATTGTATTGTAAATACTTTTAGCTCACATATGTATAAATAGAGTGTTATTTTTAAATGTAGCAGTGTTTTGTTAGGCTTTATCTGGTACTATAAGGGCAGAAAGGAACCTGCCTGCCTAAAGTTGAACATATTTGACGACTAAACTCTTTGAGAAAGTATTAAAAGAGGGCAAATAGTGTAGATCAATGTGTGTGCTTGTACCTATAAGAAGCTATCCAAGGGCTTGCACAAGTGTTTGAATACTGAGCACATGTGAGCCTGACTGCCATTTTGTAGTAAGCTGTTGAGATGTAAGCATGTATGTATACAAGGTCTGTCTGTTAACCAGTTTGTTTATATTTTATGATGCTGCTATCCATCCTGATACATTTCTATATATTAAAACATCTAAATGAAATACCCCACCTGCTTGTCATTTATGTTAGAGAGGGACGAGCGACATGGTGTCAGAAGCGGCATGTCTAAATGGACATGATGTTAAAGGAAGCATGGCCAAAATGACTTGTTGCCAGAAAGAGATCATGTGTCTTCCATCTGAGAGGCATGCAGTTGGCATTGGAGGAATATAAAGGAATGAATTATCCCTACTGCATGCAGTAATCACAAAACAGGTCAGAGATATTAAAATTTGCTCAAACTATTTTTTATTCACAAACTTTGAAATGTGGTATACAGAACAGTCTAAACAATATTCAAATAAACCAATATGTCTGATATTCATAAAAATATTTGAATTACTGTGGAAAATGTTTGAAATAAGGTCCAAATTGCATAAATGAATAAGATGAGGAAACTGCATTTTCATTAAGCCCATATTTTTCGTATTAATCAAAGATATCCTATTTATCAGAAGTGCTTGCATGTTTGTGCGGTATTACAGTAAAATTATTTCGCACGATACATCCATTACAGAGCATATTTTGCAAAGTAAAGTATTTTTGAAGTGTTTATTGTGCATTTGAATGTTATTACAAGCTCACAGACCAGTTTGCCGATACATAATTACAAGGGCCACACTTCATGTGTTTCTGCATACTTTGTGGGCATAGCAGACAGATTTTGAAAACCCAGTGCACTTGTGTTTGACAATAATATTGCAGAAAACTGGAGAGTGTTTGAGCAAGAGTATGGGCTGCATTTTCTTATAAAGATGACCATACAAAGGCATTTATTATGCTTAACTTAGCTAGGTCAGAAGCCATTAAAAGGGATGTTTATTGGTGTATGCACCTGCTATCTTTGCAGGAGAAGGGAAAAAACATCATATTGTTGTACCAGCTTAGTCAAGGGAGGATCCTGAGTGCTTTAAATGTAAATTTAGAGAACTATGTAACCCCCAGACAATCATTACAATGGAAAGGCACTTATTTTTACACAAGGTATCAAAAGCCTGGTGAAACATTTTGCAACATATATAAATGATTTGAGGAACAAGGCTAAATGTGCAGATATGGTGATTTAAGAGATGCGTCAATAAAAGACAGACGTGTGTGCTATTAAAGATGATGCTGTGAGAAAGATTTTGCTTTGTGACAGTGATTTAACTTGGAATAAGGCCATTAAGATTTGTCATATATGTGAAATCACAGAAAATCACACAAATATGCTTATGAGAATAGCTCTAGAAGATACAGTGATAAAGCTCATGTTGATAGTATGCCCCACACAGTTAAAATAAACAGGCCCAAGCACCCACTAGTAAACCTCAGAGCTGTCCAACAAATTCTAGAGTTTGCAAAGTGTCAGTGAAACATAAGAGTAAGTCAGAAAACTCAAAGCATTGGCCCCAACCTAGTTTCATTGCCAACTATTGTAATTGCGGTAGAAACCATGAGTCTATAAGGGAAAAATATTTAGCTGTCGGTCAGCAATGCCACAAATACAATAAATGGAATCTTTTCAAACGGTTTTGTAAATCAAATGGCCCACATTCTTTTATTAAAAGGGATCATTTTAAGAAACAAGTTGATCAATTAGAGATCTGCAGCCCTACTCTTTATGTTGATGGTGTGTCAGTGCTTCATGAAACAGTTAATGCAGTATATTTAAGAACAAAGAATGAAGTATTTTGTACTGTTTGGATAAATGGGAAACTCATAGAGCTCAAAGATGACACAGGTTCCAAGTGCAATGTTATCTCAACAGGAACATTTGCTAGAGCATGTAATGGTGAAAGGTCTGATTTGGCAAGGTGTGTGAAGCTTGTTGCTTATGCTGGTGAAGAAATTCAGACTGAAGACTCAGTGATGTTTTCATGTTGCTCTGCTGGGAGGTGTTATGACTTGTTATTTTATGTGGTCAGTACCTTTTTGGCTTGGCATATATAGGCCCTAGGGCCAGTAGCCTAATACCTACCTATGAACCTAAAAGACAAGTCCAGTCATTATTAGGGCTCAGAGACACTTTGTAAATTGGACTGCTTTCATTTACTAAGGAAGTCTATCACGTTAGCTTGAAAGACCACTACTCTAATTTCACCCAGTACATTTTTTCTACATATGTTGATCTTTTTGAAGATAAACTAAGGAAGTTTCTAGGTGTACACCATGCAGTTAGACCAAGATGTCACTCCAGTTATCAGGCCAGCTTATAAAGTTCCAATAGCCATACAGGACAGAGTCAAAGCCGAACTAGATAAAATGGTGAGACAAAGTGTAATTTGTCCAATTGCAGAACCAACTGGGTGGGTATCTTCCATGCTGGTAGCTCGTAAGAAAAATTAAGATGACATCAGAATGTATATTGATCCACAAGATTTGAACAAAGCACTAAAAAGACCCCATCATCCAATGTGCACAGCTGAAGTCACAGCCCTGATACCAAATGCCACTGTGTTTTCTGTCTTAGATGCAAAGAGTTCCTTTTGACAAACTCACCTTGACAAATCATCATCATTCTTCACTATGTTTACTTAGCTTTTTATACTGCTCTCTCACTATAATATGTGTATGAAGCGTATTTACCCTCACAAACTGCATTTGTGTAACAATTGCAACGCTATGTTAAATGTGCTTTTTTAATGTTGTTGTGTTCGCTGCAAACTAATCATTCTGTTGATAGAGATGTGGAGTTAGTTCAAAACTCACATTTTTACATGCATCTTAACATTACATAGAATTGAGTTATTGGTTTGCTTTTCTGCTAATACTGTGTCTACTAAGACAGATGCACTTTATGAGTCCTAAGCCAGTACAAGGGCTTCATAGGAATGGCAACGGCATCAGTGGTCTGTTTATTATTTAAATTCTTTATTGCTACCATAAGCTTTGCTTATGTAACCAAGATTAATGCTTACTAAATTGTATTTCTAGGGTGCATTCTGAATCTATATATAGCTTAAAATACGACTTCATTCTGTTAAGTATTTCTTCTTGAATACCAATTCCTTGTACTGTGCATCTGTCTTATGTATTCTCTCTACCTTTAACTGCATTACCACTTCCCTGCTCATAACTTTGCTGTTTTTTTTGTCTTTTCTAGGTAATTACAGGGCACTTTCTACCTTGAAGATCCTCCTGTTCTAGGACATAAACAAAAATAGATTTTGACCACTCGCTTGTTATGGGACAGGTCTCACACTAAAAGAAAATGAATAACAAGGCTAGCATTTCAAGCTTTGCACATAGGTGAATACTGTTGTTGTTTACATAATCAGAGATCAGAGCATTTTTTTTCTTTGATTGTACAGTGTGCTCAACAGTTAGGGCTCCCAAAATTGCTCCGGTCAATATCTGCTTAAAGTAAATTCCTCATAGTCAACACTATATGGCGCTACCCAACTATATTACAGCCTACTAATATTTTACAGTAACTTATTTATCCCAGTTAAATAATTGCTGAAAATGTATTAAAATACCTACACAACCCTATTAATTAGGTTTACTGCACAGTCGCCCACATAAGTGTATTGTTGATAACCCCACTCAATAAAGTTAAATGCTTGATTCCACATACCTTTCCTTAGTCCTCCACTGATAGCTTTTTCACTCTCAGCCCTGCAGGGGCAAGCCTGCTCCATTCGCTCTGCTCACTCCGCTCCCCTACCCTGCCCCCAATTCCCTCTCACCCTCAATATCTGTAGCTTTATACATCACAGGCCACTCCTTCCAACCTCCTCATAGGCTCTAAGCCCCCTTGAGTTAATCACATCCCACACCCAAAACAACTAAAACCCTCCTACATCTCACATCATGCACACTCTAACTCTACTATTAGTAACATCCCTAACCTTCTTTAACCTACTTACTCTCTGCCACCTCACTTGTCACAACACCACACTATATCAACTAACCCCAACAAAAACTACAGCATACATATACCATAACTCATCCCAAAATAGTTAATCTGATATTTCACCATCACTCTTCAATCACAGAGACACCACAACTTTCAAGACCAAACTGCATTTTAATATACCTAAAATCAAACAATTATACATCTCATACACATACTCCATGCTTAACTACATTTTATCCACAATCTAAACTACTATCTTCACATTATTATGCCAAAGTGGAGATATTCATCCATACCCTGGACCCTCTCCCACCCAACATACATCACTCTCAGTGAAAACGCCAAAAGACCTTTGCATTGTGACATTAAACATTCGTAGTATCTACAACAAATATCTGACTTCCATGCATGGCTTACACAGTATACACCTGATATAGTTGCTTTAACAGAAACCTGGCTCAAACACCAGATATCACACTCAGAAATACTTACGCCTGGATATCAAATATTACAAACAGATAAACTTCATAAGAAAGGGGGAAGCCTAGTATTAATATGACATAACCACTTAAACATAATACCCCACCCAAAAATAGTTCCCACCTTTAATAATCTGGAAATCCTATTAGCATCACTATTTTTCAACAACCATAAACAAATATCTATTGCCACCATCTATATTCCTCCAGGTCCCAATATCCCAACACTGGAAGACTTTCTATCATGTTCTAACCACTACATCTCAAATGAAACCATGACCTATCTAATTTTAGAGCCATTTCCATACTGTCCCCTCTATCTAAAATAATGGAAAAATGCATCCACAAACAACTGGTTGAATATCTAACCAGCAACAACCTACTATCCCCTTCACAACATGTTTTTTGACCATCCCACAGTACCATTACTGCCCTAGTCTCCTTCACAAATTACATCTATAACTCCCTAGATAGTAACCTACTTACATCAGTCCTATTACTGGATCTCTCAAAAGAGTCTGACACAGTTTCCCACATCAAACTTATCCAGCAACTGCACTCTGTAAGGTGCTCTGATGCCACCCTAACCTGCTTCACTTGTTACTTGGAAAGCAGACAGCAATCCATAAAGTGGCAGAATAACCTCTCTAGCTTTTTCCCAAATAACATAGGAGTACCCCAGGGGTCAATCTTAGGACCCATACTATTCAACATTTTTATAAATGACCTACAATATGCAAATGATTCAACCATAATCTGTACCTTCAATAACATCTCTGACCTCCAAAAGTTAAAACAAAAGTCCTTTACAGCCCATAGAGCTCTGGTTAAACCAATCACAGCCATTACTTAATTCTAATAAATCTAAACTACTCATCTTTGCATCTAAACCTGTTCCCACAGACTTTACTATATTTTCCATAAACAAAACCAAAATAGAGCTAGTAAATCAGGCCCAGCTGCTAGGAATTACTATTGACAGCAAACGCAGCTTTGATTTGCATATTAATAACTCAATAAAAAAGACTCACATAAAATTAGGCAAACTTTACCGAAACAAACAATAGTTAGACAAATACATCTGAATAAAACTTTCAAGTCTTCTTCAAACCTTACCATATGGGTCTCCTATCTTCACCAATCTCCATAACTCTTTGCAACACAAACTGCAGTCCTGTTATTATAAGACTGTAAAATTCGCATCAGCCCAACCAAATCGCACCCACCATTGCCAGGCCACTTGAGGATTTGCACGTTACTTACCTTACACACAACTTACCTTTGCCCATAAACTCATTTATAAACTTGAGTGCTGCCCTTCCCTGAAAAATATCATTGCACCTTACGTCCCATCCAAAAATCTACGCTCTAACAACAAACACCTCCTTAAAGTATCAAAACCTAGTAAAAGAGCAGGTAGCTGCCTCTATTCCCATTCCATAACTAAGCTGTGGAACACCCTCCCGTCATCGGTTACAGAATTAGACAACATAATCTCCTTTGAAAGAAAACTAACCCCAGTTGCACATGTAACACATATCCAGGGCCTCCTTAATCTAGCAAAACTGTTTCACATAGCAAATATACTTATGGATATGACATACTGTTACACCATATGAGTTATCCCTAATCTTTTGTATCCCAGTCCACACATCTATACAACCATCTTAACACATTTTCACTTCTCTGTCACTTTCTACTTTTAATGCTACCGTTAAATACATGCCACCTATAATCTACATATTCCCACCACCTAGCTGTAAGATTCTAGCTATAGCTATCCTACCTTTAAGTTTAACTCTCTAATTCTACCTTCCCACTACATTTACCTTTCCCTTTTCCTACCCCCCCCAAAAAATGAGGTTTATTGTTAAATATTTCTAACTGTATAATATTTCTACATGTTAATGATCCATTGTTACTGTACTGTGCTTTTTTGCAACATATGTGCTGTTTAGATAGTTTTCTGTATTATTTCACTTGCTTTATAAGTAATTATTTCCTTACAAATTCATATAAAGATTTTCATGTAACTTGGAGCTTTTCTCCCCAGGCCTCCAGTGAAAATGGGTCTCAAGCCCAGTGTACTTTCCCAGTCAACAAATGTCAATAAATGAATAAATACATTTTCAGTACTCGGTTTGGAAGGTACAAATTTTTGACAATGCCATTTGGGCTATATTCTGCAAGTAAAGTCTTTCAACGTGCAATGGAGCAATTTTTTTTCTGGATTCCCTTGTGCTATTACAGTAGACAACATACTAGTAGGAGTTAATGGTGAAGCTGATCATGACAGAAACCTCAGAAAAGTTCTGGAACTATAGCATCAAGTGAATCTTAAGCTCAGTTCACAGAAATGCAAATTCAAGCTGCAAGAGGTTACTTATGTTGGTCATTTTGTTACTAATTCAGGCCTATGACCTGACCCTTCAAAGCAAACAGCCATTCCCAACATGCCAACTCCAGACCATGTTCAACCCTACAATGTTTTCTTGGCATGGTTATCTGTCTAGGCAAGTTCATTCCAGACTTGAGCCAACTTTCAGCACAATTAGAGAGCTGACACATAGGCTCAACTGGTTGCCTATGCATTGAGAACTCTTACCCAAACTGAGATGCAGTATGCTCAGATCGAGAAGGAGTGTTTGTCATTTGCATTTTCAAAGTTCCATGATTACGTTTATGGTAGACCTATCCAGATTGAAACAGACTACCAGCCTCTAGCCATTATCTTGAGAAAGCCTATGCATTCAGCTCCAGCCAGATTGCAACACATGATGTTGAGATTGGAAAAACAATTTCAATCTTGTCTACACAAAAGGCAAACACCTCTATCTTGCTGATACATTATCCAGATTGCCCAGAAATACCACTAAACAGCATGGGAATGAGTGCCTTGATTTTGAAGTCAGGGAAGTGAGAATTTTTTCTTCCACACATCTTGATAAGCTGAGAGATCATGCAACCACACATCGTTTTACAGAGGCTCAACTATTATCAATCTAGGATGGCCATCAAAGCAATCTAGTTTACCTCAAGAAGTGCAACCTTATTTTCCATAAGGAGATGAGCTTTTTTTCTGACAGTGATATCATTATGAAAGGTCCAAAAGTGATAGTTCCAAAGTCCTTGCAACAAGAGTACATTACTATGTTGCACTGTGGTCAACCAGGAACCGACTCTACCAAAAGAAGGGTGAGAGGACTAGTATTTTGGCCTTCTATTTCACACAAGATATTAAGAGAGTACTTTATTCTTGTTCCTTGTGTAATAGTCCTAAGTCACATCAACAGAAGAAGCCACTTTAGCTAAACCAGATTCCTGAACTACCTTGGTCAACAGTAGCCACTGGCATTCTCAAGTAGAATGGTCAAAATTATTTGGTGTTAGTAGACACTTGCTCAAATTAGGTCAAGATTGCCCTATTTCATAATCTAGCATCAAGTACTATCATTACTAAGATGAAGCATCATTTTGCAATTCATGGTAGTCTGCACAAAGTTATTTCAGACAATGGCAAGCAGTTTACAAGCCAGCAATTCAAAAGATTTGCCAAATAATGGGACTTTACTCATGTCTCAAGTAGCCCAGATTATATGCAGTCAAATGGTTTGGCAGAACGTGCAGTTCAAAGTGCAAAACATTTACTAGAGAAGTCAAAATAAGATAATAGTGATGTTTTCCTGAATTTCTTGAATCTGAAAAATATTCCTTGTGATAAACATCTTGGTTCATCTGCCCAGATATTTCTGTTGAAAAAAAACAGAACCGCATTGCCAATAGTCAATTATTGGCCCATGTTTCAAGAACAACAGGTCATTGAAAAACAAAGAATCTGTTAAAGCATTTATCCCAGACGTCCTACTATGATAAAATCAGCAAACTACTCAATCCATCAAGGAGGAGAAGTGGTAAGGATGCAAACATTCAAAGGTTATGATCGGATTGGAGTCATGAAGAGAATTTGCTAAGGGCCGAGTTTGTATATTGTGGAATCACAAGGAGCAGAGTTTAGGCAGAATTGGAAACATTTGAGACCAGTGTCTGAGCCTATACCACAGCACATAGCCTGTGAGAATGACTATCTCAGAGTGAGTTGTCTGCTATTCCAACTGCAGAGGAAGTTCCAGAGAATATTCCCATTCCTGTGCTGAATCCAGAAGTTCCTGATATGAGTTGTTCACGGAAGCCTGTCCCTTTTGCTAAATTCAGTCCAGATTGTTATGTTACAAGATCCGATCGTATCTCCAGGCCATGTACCAGATACATGGCAACTTGGATATGAACATTGTGTTTCTAATGTCTATAATAATGCACGTCTAACTCTAATGTTGTTTTCACCAAGGGCAGCCTTTTTAAGAGGGAGAATGTAGATCAATGAGTGTGTTTGTACCTTTAAAAAGCTATCCAAGGGGTTGCACAAGGGTATAAATACAGAGCACGTGTGAGCCTGACTGCCATTTTGTAGTAAGCTGTTGAGATGTAGGTAAGTTCTGTCTGTTAACCAGTTTATTTATATTTTATGATGCTGCTATCCATCCTGATGTGTTTCTATGTATTAACGCAACTAAACTAAATACCCGCCTGTTAGTCGTCTATGTTAGAGAGGAATGAGTGACAAATAGTATATGCTGTTTTAAGGAAAACTCTGTGTCCTGAGCAGCATCTCTAAGACAGAGAACAAACCTAAATGAAGAATAGATTGGAGAATAGTCTAGAAAGCATTCCTAGCAGAAAGAACCAGGAAGGATTACTAGCAGAGAGTATTTCCCAGCAATACAAGACTGAACTGATGGTATTGGTTCTGTACTTTTTTTTTTAATTAAAACCAAAATAATTTGTGTTTCAAAGAACCAGCCTTGTCTGAACTTTTATATAATAAATTAATACACATATACACACACACAGACACATTGATGAAACTATAACTGCAGACGTAAAATCAGTCTTTTTACATAATGTGTTGTGACACACAGTCATGTTAAAAATTCAAAGAATATGCGTAGACTATCGGCACAGGTTGGGAAAAATTGAAAATTTCCTTTTCAGAACTCAAGAGAGAGTTCTGCTATTTTAGTATGAATTGAATTTGATGGTGTCCCAAAAGCAAGAGTAATGTGTAAGGGAAAAGTTAAAGCATGTTTTTTTTTTTTTAGAAAAAGGCAAACCCGGGCAGCCAGATGAAGACTTGTTAAAACAAGTCAAACAATCCTAGTAAAAGAATAACCAGTCAACGCGGCTGAATCCAATGAAGTAGCAGTTCATAAGTTTAATAAAACAGCATAAAAAGTTAAATATAACAGCATAAAAAATGTTAAAAACATCCAATAAAAAGACAAGCGCTTTCACACCTAAACAGGAGCTTATTTAGATGCTGCTTAAATACACACAGTTTCAGGTCTACCTCTTAAGGTCATGCGACCTAAGCAGTGGTCTTAAAGGAACATAGTTATTTAGACCCTTCCCTCTCTCACTTTGTAATTCTAAATCTATTTAGTTTCAAGACATTCTGTTTTAGTGCTGACATCACCACCTCTAATGCTGACATTAAAAAGTTGTAGCACAATAAACTTAAATTTATGGGTACTTCTAGCAACTAAAATGTGTTTTGACAGTGCCTTTCTTTTATCTTTTCAAGACACACCATAAATGTGTTCAAGTACATGATCTTTCAAAGCTCTTTTAGTTTTGACAACATAAAAACGTTTACAAACAGTGCAGCTAGCTAAATAAACAAGATTACAGCTCTTACAATCTGCAAAGAAATTGAATTTATAAACCTGCTTAGTCTCAGGATGCTCAAATCTGTCAGTAGTTTCAATAAACTGACACATAGTACAGTCTCTACAAGGGTGAGTTCTTGTTTACTTAGTAATCCTTGGTTTCTTCTGAATAAGTTTATAACACAGTATTTTTCTCATAGTATTGTTCTTAAAGCAAAACATAGGAATCTAAAATAGTTTTGTTTCTATTATCACATGTAAGGACATGCAAGTATGTTTTAATATTTTCACAGACAGAGTTAATATAATTTGAGAATGGGACACACAAATTGAAGACCAAAGGCCATGCTATCAGAGTAGCATGCAATGTTTTTCCTTTGTGTAGAATTGAGGTCACTGTTTGTAAACATGGCATAGAACAGTAAACCAAGAATAGATCTTTGTGGAACCCATTGCCACAGTAAGAAGGAATCAGAAAGACAGTGAGATTGAGTTCTGTTTATAAAAAGACTGCCAGGTTGGCTGCTTATGTAGCTGGCAATACAGCTTGGGCTATTGCTTACAACCAAGATGGACTGTTATACTTATTGGTAGAACCAGGAATATGTTGTTCCATGCCAGCTTATTTGTCCAAGTCTATCATCAATCAATCGATTAGACTTCCTTTCTTCATATAAAGCTTAGGAATTTCACTTAATTTGCTCCACACTGAATTTCCTTTGGATATTCATTCAAATTCTCAACAAATATACATACATACATACATACATACATACATGCATACATGCATACATGCATACATGCATACATACATACATGCATGCATACATACATACATACATACATACATGCATACATACATGCATGCATACATACATACATACATACATATATACATACATACATACATACATATATACATACATACATACATACATGCATACGTACGTACATACATACATACATATATATACATACATACATACATACATACATACATACATACATACATACATGCGTACACAAGGAGCTTGTGCTTAAGCTCTCACTGAAACTCTGGTTACGACTATAAAAGTAAAAGGCATCACTGTACTAAACAAGTGACTTACCTCAAGAAAACGTATATGCCTGTCACCATAACGCATCAACAAGTGATACTTCAATAAAGGTGTTTGCAAAAAAATAATGTAAACACTAGCGTATTATATGTATCTTCTGCATTAAGCTTTAAAATATTGTGTTATCTAAAATATCACTGTACGTTATTCAATAGCTTCTGAAAAATATGACATCTCTCCCTCTGTAACAAATGTGAAATAGTCTCACACAGAATGCGGAATGCAGCTTCTCTTTGCACTTTATTATTGCCAAATGAGACTTGTATTTCATTTCAATCATTTATTTTCTGAGCTGATTGGGAACTATATTGTATCAGCTTTTAATGTCAGCACTTGGACACAACTCATGTCTTCACTGAAAGAAAAGTAAGTCTGAATTTCTTTTCTTACTATTGATTTTTATTCAGACCAGTTTTTCCCTGTAATGTTGTTAGGGGTTGTATGTCTATGGTGAAATTAGCACATTTCAGAAATTCTTCTAATCTTGGGAGGGAGAGGGGTGGTGGCTAAGATTGCTAACTGAAAGCAGCACAGTTCCTTTGTTCTGCTTCATACAGTTCTTCCTGACAGGAATACTTTGGCAATTTCATCAGAATTCTACAAAAAGTAATATATTATCGAAGTAGAACACACAGTGATTAATATGGTATAAAAAAATCTACGAATATTTCCAAGTTTTTCCTGTCATTTTACCAAGAAGAAAACTTCATAAATAAAGGAGATAAGTCACTCAAAGTCTGTGATACAGGAGAGTTGCATGAAAAAGGAATTACAACCACTTATTTCTGACATCCAGGACTTAGTTATAGAAACTGACAAGCTGGACACAAAAATCGACAAAATAAAAGAAGACTGCTTTAAACAAACAGAATACAGCACAATGGCACGAAAATTACAGAACCAACTGATATTGCCAACATCCTGGCAGATAGATTCAGGGCTAACTTTACCCCCCCACCCCCTAAAGGGCCAATATCTATACAGGAAAAATGCAGAGTCCCTGTAATCGCAACTACGCAGGTAAAAGCTGCACTCTCTAAAGCCAAAAACACAGCATCCATGGGACCAGACAACATCCCAGGCTGCGTTTTAAACGAATGTCAGAACGAACTGGCTCCCCACCTAAGCACCATGTTCAATCATAGCCTCACATCAGGCTATGTGCCTTCTGAATGATGCACAGCAACAGTTATCCCACTCCACAAAGGGGGAGCCACCACTGATGCTGGGAACTATCACCCTATTAGCCTGGCGATCCTGGTCTGTAAGGCCATGGAACGTATCATCATGGAACTCAAAGACATTGGTAACCTCCAAACTCTGGATCACACCCAGTTCAGGTTTGTGAAAGGCAGATCATGACTAGTGAACCTGATCGACTTCTTTGAGGCAGTCACCAAAGCTATAGACGAGGGTAAGGTGGTTCATACAGCCTATCTTGACCTCACCAAGGCTTTTGACACCATCCATCATTCTGGAATTATAGATAAACTCACTAAACTAGGTATAAATCCTTACATCATAAGATGGGTTGCCAACTGGCTCACTGACAGAACCCACACTGTAAAAGTTGCAGACTCCAAATTTGACTTCAAACCAGTGACAAGTGGAGTACCACAGGGTTCAGTCCTGGGACATCTCCTGTTTGGTATCTACTTCTCTGAAGTACAGGCTAACACAGAAGGCCTTTGGCTAATGACGTTTGCAGATGATTGCAAATTAGGAGCCATAATCGAGTCCCCAAATGATGTGGACATCCTACAGAAGGCCCTCACTGAGACAGATGCCTGGTGTCAGAGACATGGCCGCAAGCGCAATGCCAAAAAGTGCATTGTCACCCCCTTTGGTAAAAACTCTGTGCCCATGAACTACCACATAGGTGGCAGTCTACTTAATGCTGAATGTGTGATAAGAGACCTTGGGACCCAGGTGGACAGTAGTCTCTTCTTTGATAATCACATTGCCGCAGTAGTCAGGAAATCCTTCTACATGGCACACCTCATCACAAAAGGGTTCTCATCCAGGAAAAGAGGTCATTGTTCCCCTCTATTCGACACTCAGACCCATTATAGAGTACAATGCCCCTTTTGGAATGTACCTCACAAGACATCTGCAGCAGCTGGAAAGGCCACAGAAGTACCTCACAAAGAGGATTACTGGCCTCAAACAGATGCCCTACACTGACTGTCTCAAAAAACTCCAGCTTTACTCCATAGCATATCGCCTACTCTGAGGTGATCTCTGCCTAACATATAAAGCTATGTCAATCCCAGAGCTGTTAGACATGCTGCAACTAAAGAAATCCCAATCCCTCCAAGCTACATGCTCTAGGGACCTAAATCTTGTCACCACAAAAAAACAGGACATCCTGGAAGGATAGATTCCTGTCCCAGAGACTTCCTATACTCTGGAACAAGCTACCCATCTATGTCAAGCAAAGTTCCTCATTAGGACTCTTCAACAAAAATCTTGATGAGTGGATGGGAAATAGGAAATACACCCCGGGGATCACTTCTGTGGTTCTGCTCGACAGGGGCACAGGAAAATAACTTTCCTGGGTGGCTAAGCCAGGGAACCTTGTTGGCTAGGCTTACTTAGGCCCTTGGGCTAATAGCCTAGTACCTACCTATGAACCTATAATGAAAGAAATAATAAAATAACAAAAAACACAAATAGTAGATCCGGAGGAATCGGTTACAGACACAGATGGCAGATTATCCAAAGGAGAAACCAATATCAACTTCATTCTACAACAAAATAAGCAGTTATTGGAACAGATTGATGACGTAGAAAACAAAGCAAGGAGAAACAATATCAAAATATATGGAATCCTAGAAAAAAAGGAAGGAAGCAACACACTTAGATAGAAACATAGGTGGGGTGGCTTGAAATGATTCTTTTTAACCATGACATGAATCACAGTGTGACACAAAAAATGCTGGCACACAACTTTCAAATATATTAGATAATTGCATTCAAAGTTTGTCATGGGACAGAGTTTTATGGTATGAATAAATCTGGCTTATTTAGGAATATAGTCAAAGTAGTTCTAAAAAGAAAAACACCAAGCATCTTGTATCAGGTCAGTTGTTTCTGACTTAATGTTGACTTAATGTTGTCACCCAGTATTTTGTAACAAGACATTGCATACTGAATTAATATCCTGTTTATTTCCTGTATTCTACCTGCAAGTTCTCAGTACTTCTTTTCAACAATCTGCTATGCAAACCTTTCTTACTGTAATGTGCATTATAAGTTCTACAACAGGTAGCACACTTGACTTTGGAGTAGAAGCCTATGGGTTCTATTCCTATACCAGGTAGATGGCTTGCTGACACTGCAGTGTGGTATAAGGGGGTTCCGCAGGTCCAAACTGCTTGAGTTGATGGTAGCTCAGGTTGATGTAAAAGATCCTATGACACCTTCTGAAAATTGTAGAGGAGGTTCCTTGATGCCTTGGACAAATTTCCCTTAGTGGTATAAATATCAATTCAGGACTGTCTTCAAAAGAGGCCTCTAGCTTAGTAGGACTAACCCAGTCTATAAAAGGATAAACAAAAATAACGTAAAAGTTTGTGATAGCAAGCAGCAATAGTCAAGATTGCTGACTGACCTTTGCTTGAAAAATAACTATTGACAATTCTTTACCTACTCTTAGAATTTGAAACCACATTTGAAGCTGAATACAGTGGCCTCCTTCATAAGGGTCCTCCTGTAAGACTGGGATTCTTCAGTTGGTATAGCCTACTGGTACCAAATAAGGAGAAATTCAGGCCCTTGGCCTTGGAAATCATCACAAAGGAATGTTGCCACTACAGGCCTCAGTAACATATTTGATATATGTACTTGGGTGGCTAATCTTTGCTATATCTGTGTTTACAGCCTGAATGAGCAAAAGATTAATAGGAATAAGTAGGTCAGTTCCATTCATTTGATGCTAACTTTCTTAACTTTATCCATGAAATTAAAATAACTTTAATTACAGTCATCTCTGTGCTGGTTAGTCCAAGGGTAACTGCTTTATATCATAAGACATGTTAGCATGAGCCCCACAAAAGTGAGACTAAATGACCAAAAATGAAGACTTACATATAAAGTCTGAGATTGTCATTTCTTGGAATTTTCCTTTTTCTCTGAGGTCTGGCAATCTCAGACTTGGTATGTATTCATTCACTGGAGAGGCAGAGCATTCCCTCCACATCGGGGGTGGGGGTGGTTCGTAGAGCAGAGCTTACACCCCCCTACAAAAAGCAACTTTAAGGGAGTACAGGTATATTCAACACTTACTGATCTCTTGCATTTCAACTTTAAGGGAAAACAGGCATATTCAGCACTTACTGATCTGCATTTTCAGATATTTTTTGTAATTCCATGATTCATAGTTACAAGTTTCAGAATTAGAATAGGGTTCTCACTACTGTTACAGTTTGGAGTTAACTAAACAACTGACTTGACTTTACAAAACTGAGCTACAGTGATGTTCAGTGTAGTACTAGAGGGGGACTTTGAATTGGAAATCCAAATGTATAGCCATGCTATGTTTTGAAAACTAAAAGCTTATCCACCTTTCACAGTATGGAGGCAGGACAACAAACTCTCTCTCTAGGTTTTTTGACAGGGCACTATCATTTTCAGAAATAAAGACATGGGGTGATAGCAGCAGGTGGTTCATGTTTATAATGACATGTCATAACTTCCAACTGAGTCTTGTCGATAAAGCCTAGGTAACTAGTATTCCAAATTATTAATGAAACTGCAAGTGTTGTAGTATATCAACCATATGCAATTTAGTATAAATGAAATAAATACATTTTCATTTGTAGAAACACATTAAATTTGCTCAGTTTTGATAACAGTCATTTCTATCCCTGAATAAAATTCAAGAGCACAATAATCCCAGAAGAGTTGGATACAGGACAATGGAGGAATGCTGATAATTCCTTATCTAGAACAGTACACTAGAGGTATTTTGGCTTGATGGACAGGACAAATGAAATGGAAAAATTAACAGCCCAGTATGATAACTGCAGAAAAACAGACTATGAACTCGGCACAGCTAAATAATCACACCAGAACTGCCACCCTACAAAATGGGGGAAAAAAGATGCCAATGATGACCATCCATTTGCTTTTCTTTAGGAAAGCCTGGTTGGCTAGAGTAATAAATTTGTGAAATACTGAAGACAGCCTATCAGCTAATGCTTTTTTTTTCCTGAATTTCAAAGCCAGTTTTTACATGGTGAATGCATCAGGAGGTCTGAAGTTCATTCTTTTTCAGGCCTGGTATGGTTAAGAGGGTGATCGCTGCTTTCCTACCTCTCACCTGTAGAGATTTTTGCAGAAGGCCCAGATTTTTCTACCTCATGTTTTGGTTTCTTGCTTATATATTTTTTTTTTGTGGGGGGGATAAATTAAGGATTGGAATCATTACATTATGACAGACATTTAAGTTTATGTTTCATTACCTTCAGAAAATGTATGCTAATGTAAAGCCTTTCAAGTTTATAGCCTGTCAAGTTTATAAGACCAATTTTAAAAGTGTTCCTATTTTGGGATTTGTGTGGCTTTGTCCAGAATTCTTGCATCAAGATGCTGAGAAGTATGCTGAGTTTCCAGCATATAGGAGGAAGAGTTTCCACTTCAAATTCTTCCAGGTGGTTACCATTTAGGCATCTGTGATATAGGAAAATAAGCATTTATACAAGTAGGGAGGCCATCACTCCCAGGGATGATTTACCTTACGAAGGCAATGCAGTATAGTACTCTGCAGTACAGGCCTCAAGTTTAACCATATCATCTTCCAAAAATCTCTATTCTCTCCTGGTTGCCATTTAGCATGGATTGATGTTCATAATATAAGTTCACAAATGTCAATAAATTTCAATGGATATCAGCTGGTTCACAAAAGACATACTATCATGAATTACTTTTAATGCATATGCTATCAAATGTATGGTTGTCCTGCCATATCACCATTGTTCATTTCTCAAGGATACCAAAATAATGCTGTCCTTCATGGAAATCAATCTCCTTTTCTCCATCTGTTTAGATTCTTTAACTTACTCAACAGTTTATCATGCTGGGACTCTAACATGATTACCTAGTCATTCTTGATCTGCAGGACCAGTGATTATGTCCCTGTTTCATTATTTGAGATATTGTCAAAGGAGACCTTTAGAGTAATACCCTCACCAGTGTATGTTACCAGATTGACCATAGAACTTGGACTTTATATGATAATGAGCAATCCTTTAATAGTATGTCCATCCCCAGGCAGAGATCCCTTGTACACATGCACTAACTCTAGTGATGACCTCCACCTGAACTTAACCTCACATTAGCATTAATTTAATGCAATACTCAGGTGTCTAATAGCAATAATGGTCCATTGATCATACCCTCCTGCATTGCAAAGTACATAAAATACTTTACCATGGGTTAATGGCTGTCCAGAAGTGCAACAAATGAGATTGGACCTTCAGGATTTTAATTGATGGGCTAGATTTCTACTGAATTTTGTAGCACCTATAGACTTATTAAATCCTAGATCAAAGTGCTGCAGTTAATCCTTCCTCCAAATGAAAAAAATATTACCAACTTGTTTTCTATTATAAATCTATTGACAATGTTGAAACTCTCATCACAAAGAACAGAGTTGTAAGATTCGGAGCAATAATATATACACAAAATAGATGTTTCCCATTAGACACCAGCTAGCATAATTATTAAGGTAATTGCCTTCCATGGATAACTTACAAGGTTTGATCCTGACCTTTGGTGTTTGCATGTTCCTCCCATTTCTAAAAATGACATGCTCAGTGTTTCCATCTCAAACTCACAAAAAAGAATCAAGTTGTGGGCATAAGGACAAACTTTGTGTGCTCCTATTGGCTAGTGTATGCCTGCCATAAACCCAGTTGCCCTGATTCAGTAATCTGCTGGCTGGTCGGTGTCCAATTGCCTACCTTGTGTTATCTGGAATAACTCTATTGAGCGAAAGTTGTATGTAAAACCAATCAACCTGCTAAACATGAACAATGAACTGCTACACTCAGTGTAGGTTCACTGATGCAACATAGCTTGGAATTGGATGACATGATGGTAAGGAGGAAGCTGGGCATCCTATGTACCTAGGAGACAAGATAGAAGGGCAGTGTAGCAAAGCTGCTTAGCGTGAGATTCAGAGTCTACTACTCAGGAGGATGACAAGCTAGAAATGGTGTGGGAATTGTGGTGAGGGTGAGGCTTCAGAACACACTGAGAGATGTCATCAGAATTAGTGATAGACTCATAGTAATCAGACTCTGGCCTAATAGGGCAATATTCATAATCTCAGCCTATGCCCCACAAGAGGGTTGTGATAAAGAAAAGGGCATTCAGATAGTAGTTGCAGGGCTTACTACATAAATGAGGACAACATAAATTGGTGTTTTAATGGGTGACTTGAATTCACATATTTAGACAGACAAAACAGGATATAAGCACTGCTTTGGTCCACATGAGTGGGGTAACAGAAATAAAAAAGGAGAGACCATCCTAGACTTCAGTATGGCAAATGGCTTGGTAGTAGCAACCATATGGTTTAGAAAGAGAGACAGTCACAAGATCACATAGAAGAGTGGCCACAATGCAATCCAGGTAGACTTTCTCCTAGTAATGAAAGGGCACTGGAGTAAAATTAACAATTGTAAAGTCATCCTCAGTGAAGCAGCCAGCCCACTGCAAAAATCGCTGGATGCCACAATCAGCTGCGAGCAGTAGTCACAGTAGTATCTATGGTCAAAAGAGACTAGGGTGATGACCTGGAAGATGCCTGGAGAGAAAACATAACAATTCAAGGAATTACTCAGAGCTCTAGCACCTCACAAAGAGGGGGAAATAGGTGGAGTTAAAGAAGAAGAATAGCAGGACCTCAAAGCAGCATGTTTGAGGACTACAGAACAGATGTTTTACAGAGCCAGGTATGGACATAAGGTACATAAGGAAAGCTGGTGGCGGAATATAGAACTACAGGAAGTCTTCAAAAGAAAGAAGGAGTGCAGGAAAAAGTGGGAGATAGAAAAGACAAGCCAGGCTAGGAAGGATTGGTTGGTTAACAGAGGCTAAGACAGCAGTTGTAATAGCAAACAACAATTCATCAGAGGCACTCTACCAGTTTCTGGAAATTAAGTCAGTAGACAGCACAAAGAAACTACATCAGGTTGCAAGGCAAAGACAGAAAGATAAAGAAGATAGTCAGACACCCTTTATTAGAGACAACAGCAACAACCTGCTCACTAGTCCACAGGATGTCAAAGGCAAATGGAATGAGTACTTCAGCATTTTCTCAATGAAGAAATCCCCACTGAAGCTGTACTGCCCCAGACACATCCTATGAAGAGAGAAGAGCAGGAGCCCACCATAGAAGAAGTAAGAACAGCACTAAAGAAAATGAAGTCAGGGAAAGCAGTAGTCTCAGATGAGTTACTGGGTGAGATGGGGAGAAATGGCTCTTGAGGGTACTCATAGCAGTCTAAAGAGAAAGGCGTATCCCAGATGACTGAAGAATAAGCATACTAGTCCCATAGTTCAGATAGAAAGGGAACATTCACACCTGTGGGCAGTGCAGAGATATGAATCTCTTGTCACATTACATGAAAGTTCTACAGAGGGTGATTTATAAATGAATATGGAGTAGTAGAAAGTTAGATGGGAGATGAGCAGCTCAGATTCACATCAGGATGCACCACAACTGACCCGATGTTTGCAGTGAGACAGATAGTTGAGAAGAAGCTAGAGATGAAGAAATAGTCCAACTGGGCATTTCTAGACTTGGATAAAGCATATGATAAAGTCCCAAGAAAACTGATTTGGGCAGTTCTGTGGTGATTTGAAGTCTCAAACATTGGTAGAATGAGTGCAGCCTATGTATAAGAACCCAAAGACTCGAGTACAAACAGTGCTCATTCTCACAAATGGGTTCTCAGTGGGAGTTTGCCTGTACCAGCATTCAGCTGTGAGCCCACTGCTGTTCATACTGATGATGGACTACATCAGCAAACATGTTAATGGGGACAGATCAACAAAGCTGCTGTATGCAGACAATTTGGTATTACAGGCAGCCTCTGAAAAAGAGCTTTAGCAAAAGATAGAGGAATGGAATGCAAAACTGAAGACACATGGGATGAAACTGAGCACGATAGTTGTAATGGTAATAAATGATGGAGTTCAGAAGATGCTGAGAATTGAAAAAGAAGGGAAAGTAGTGGAACAGGTTAACAGCTTAAAGTATCTGTGATGGGTGACTTAGGAGAAAGGATGTGTGAATGAGGAGGTTAGAGCTAGAATCAAAGGGGCTGCAGCCAATTGGCACAGAGTGCCAGGTGCAGTATGTAACAGAAGAATGCCAAAGAACCAAAAAGTAAGGTGCACAAAACAGTGGTGAGACTAGTACTACTGTACAGTACAGAAACATAGGCAGTAAAGGCAGAACAGTTGAAGCTAGAAATGATGGAGATGATGTGACTGAGATGGGTGTTAGGATGCACACTGTGAAATTAGGACATAAGAGCAGAAGCCAAAGTAGCTCCAACTGCACAAAACATCATAGATAACAGATTATGGTGGTTCAGGCACTTGTGCAGAAAAGCAGAAGACAATCTCTTGAAGATGAGTTTGGACAGGTAGGAAGAAGACAAAAAGAAACAAGGTCTCCAGCATGCAGGTGTATGGACTGTGTGAGAGCAGACCTATGAGCCTATGAGAGTCAAAGAAGGCAGAAGAGTAGCACTGAATAGAGAGAGATAGTGACAGCTGACAACACCCTGACCCCATGTAGAAAATGGAAAAAATGGTTTGATGATGAAGATGATGGATGTCTCCAACTGAAGTATAGCATTTATGCAAAATGCACTTCCCTCAGAACTTCCTCAGTAGTTGCATCCAAGATAGGATTTTGTTACAAATCTCATGACTGTCCTGTTCACTGTGGTTAATACTATGGTCCCAAAAGGTCGGTGAATCTTTTTGAGTCCATCACCCCATAGCATCTATGAAAAGACTAAAGATTACTGTAGAATGTGCAATCTGCTTCTCAGGAACCAGTGCTGTTTTGCTTCTGGTAAAAAAAGGAGCAGAGGGACATTACTTACTAGCTTTATTATAGAATAGCAATAGCTGCAGAGCCTGTGACCTGCTTCTTAAAAGTCAACGATACAGACGCTGAAGGAAAAAGTCCAATAAAAAAACACAGCACATTGGAAAAATAACTTTATCGAAACAGCAAAGCTTTCGGATAGAACCCTTTCTCAACACTAATACAATTACATTCAGAACATCAGTTGTTTTAAATAAGAGCCCACAAGTCACCTGATAGCAGCCCATATCATGTGACCAAAAAGAACAAAAACAATGTTTTAAAAAACACATAAAAATATATAAAAAATATAAATAACAAATATATATCTAATATATGTGTACATCTACATATCAAAATATATAACATAAAACATGCACGTATCATAATTTAATACGCTGTAGCTTCATTAAAATAGGTTTAAGGCTTAGAGCAGAGTTTAGACCAGGTGGACGATCCGCTGCCAGTCGGAGTATCCACTCATATTCTCTGGTCTCAAGAATGTTATTAATATCCCCACCCCTAACAGAGGATAGAACATCTATGACCCTGAACCTAAACTTATGTTCAATCCCACTCAATTGTATATGCTTAAATAAGGCATTATTAAGATTTTCCCTTCTAATCTCAGATTTATGCTCAATGATCCTGTCTTTTAGCTTACGAGTAGTCTTACCTATATAAAATGAGCTACACTTACTACAGGTAGCCTTATATACAACGTTAATTGTATTACAATTTGCCATAACATTAAACCTATAACTTTTATAAGTAACAGGATGAATGTAAGAAGAAGAGGTAGCAATATCAGCTATATTCAAGCAACAAGAACAATTCAAGCATTTAGAAGTACCAAACCGGGGCAAACCAAGAAACTTCATATGAATACCAGTTTTAATATTACCTTTAAAGTCTTTGTAGCATAACCTACTTTTAACTGTTCACATATTTCTATAAGAAAAATAGGGTTTACTACCCAATAACCTTAATATCTCAGGAGATGCAATCAATACTGACCAGTACTTATATATAATAGGTTTAATTGAAAAAACCCTATTTCCAAAAGTAGTCACATACCTAACTGTATTATTTGTTCGTGGTATAACTGGAGATCCAGCTAATACGTTGTTAGCAAAATCGCTACTATTCTTAAAATATGGCGGATATAAAGTAATTCTATTATGTATAACATAATCCTTCAACTCTGCCAATATGTTACTGTCATAACCACATGTTAAAAATTCATTGTACATTTCATTAAGTTGAGCATGGAAACATACATCACTCGTATTAAGCCTACTCACTCTAGCAAATTGTGCCTTAACAACACCTTTAAAGACATGTGGAGCATGCATACTATCAAAATGTATATACCTATTAGTGTGTACGTCCTTTTTAAAAATGGTGGTATGTATCAAACCATCATTTAGAGTGACCTTTACATCAAGAAATAAGGCTTCATCTTTAGATACAGTTGTTTTAAAAACTAAAAATGAAGTAGATGCATTTAAATACAACACAAACTGTTCTAAACTTTCTAGTGAGCCCTTCCAAATCAGGAAACAGTCATCTACAAATCTCTGATAAAAACAAATATTGTTATTCAAAAATTCACAACCATTATGTATATGCTGTAGTTCCCGTTGGTATAAAACCAAGTTAGCATACGTATTAGCAACAGGCGTCCCCATTGCCATGCCATTAAGTTGCAGATATAACTGTTGATCAAAAATAAAAATGTTGTTACTCAGCACCAATTCTAATAACAGGCAGATGTTTTGGACAGAACTAGCCGATAATGTTCCCTGCACTGTCAAAAATTCTCTAATGGATTCATCCCCATAATTATTTGGTATAACAGTGAAAAGGGATACAATGTCCAAAGTTACAAACAAGTATTCCCCTAAATTGATAAAGTCATTATGTAAATTGTAATACCAAATAGATAATTTATTCAAAAAATCACCTGTGTCCTTCAGTATATTGCCACATTTAGCCAAAAAAGGATATAACTGTTTCTGCAAATACAAAGATATTGGCTCCGTAACCCACCCATTACTAGAGACAATAGATCTCTTTGGTGGGTCCAATAAGCTCTTATGGATTTTAGGTATACCATAGAGCTGTGGGATAACCGGACATAGTACAGTGAAAAAAATGGAACAAGTCTAAATCTATATCACCATTGATCTGTAGTTCATTTACAAACATGTTGACATTACTAATATGTTTCTCAACATCAATAAAATTGATATGCTTAAAAGCCTTGGCATCATTGAGAAGTAGGGCAACAGAATGATTGTATTTAACACGATCCATAATAACAACAGCACCCCCTTTATCCGCTTGCTTAATTATATCTTCATTCAACTCTAGCTTTCTCAAAGACATATATTCATTATATGTTAGATTATAACTCTTTCTATTGTTAGTATTATCAAACAGACTCCTTATTTCAGTTTCACATAAATCGTGAAAAGCAGTTGTAACAGGTACATTCAAGGGAATAAAAGTGCTACGTCTCCTACACACATCTACAGTCAGCGAATCTGTTTTAAACAAGATTTTTAAGTTAATAGTCCTAATAAACTGCTTTAAGTCCGTTAGGGCTGTTACCAGATTAATGTCTGCCGTTGGTATAAAGTTTAAGCCTTTACATAATAAAGTTAAACTAGGTTCGTCCAAAGGAAATTTAGAGAGATTTAGTATACCTCTAGTCATCTTCGACTCAATTTCCCTTGCCCCATGGGGCTGTCATTCTTGTGCTTTACAGCACCCGCTTGGTGTCTTGTAAGTGATCTGTCCCTCCCCAGTTTGTTTTCTTGCACCCTCTCCGGTTGGTTCAAATGAAAGCGCTTGTTGGAAAAATTAAGCACTGATTGATGTGTCTTTTTCACTGATGAATTACCATTCACGTTTCTCCTGCAAAACTCCTCCATTAACAGAAGACGACGTCTCGCTCACAACTACACCTTCCTTGACGACAGCTGAGGTCATATCCAGGGGAGTGGCCAGCCCAATCTTGTCCAATGGTAGAGCAGAAGCACCGGAATTCAAACCCGAATCCAGGTTTCCAGCTTCAGGAAAATCATCTAATGCTCTGATAGATGAAATATAGGTGCGCTTTCTATTGTACGAAACGGTACCTGCACTAGTGTCCTTAAAATCACCTTTGGGGCAAGAAAAGATATGACCCTTACGAAAATCGGCCATGTCTCTAAAACGTTTCCATTTCTTGGCTGCCTCAAGGCGATCATCTAAGTCATGGAGCCTGTCGAGCATCTTTTGGTATGTAGTAAGCATATCCGAAAAACAGGGCATGCACATAAGGTCATTCTCCATTAATATAATCTCCTACTTCAACTCCAGTTCACTACTCAAAAAAACATTGTTTTTGTTCTTTTTGGTCACGTGATATGGGCTGCTATCAGGTGACTTGTGACCTGCTTCTTAAAAGCCATGTTGGGTTTTCATCTAGATGAGAGAAGGAACAGAGGTACATTGATTCTAAGCTGTCTCTGACTGAGTGGTGCATGTAGGACTTCTCTGATTGGTCTGTTAGTAGTTTCCATGAGAAACTCCTCAGTTTACATTCCAGACCATTGTGCAGCTTCATGCTTCATTACGTTGAGCTGCTGAGCAGCCTGCCTAATGTTATCTACCAACAGTAGCTTACAAAAGCTGACTGACACCTGCAGCCTCTGGAAAAGACTAATAATTATTGGAGAGCATGTGACCCATCTCTCAGGAACCAGACTGGGGTTAGCATTGTTGTTTAGTTCCCAGCGAGAGAAGGAGCAGAGGGAAATGATGTCTAGCAACTTGAAGCTTTGAGACCATCAGGCAGGTATTCACTGCTTAATTCAGGGCTTCTTCTTTTCTATCATTGTGATAATTCACCAGGTTAAATAGTTATTAATGTATCTAATTCATCATTGTTTTTGTTGACATCAGTTTGCTGTCTGCTTTGTTCCTCTTCTTTTGCCATCACGCTTGCTGTAGGGACTCTGCGGCAATGAATCGATAGCTTAATGATTTATGACATTCTTTTACTCATATCCAGCAATGATACAACTTGTAAGGGGAGTATAAAAATGTATCCAATTTGCAGGTTAGCCTTTTATATACCAAATATGTCAGTATGTAGCCTTCCATTGCATTACAGACTCTCAACACTAGCGAATGCAAATAAATCATAACCAGAGTCTCTTGCAATCCACTTAGAATGATCTCAGCTATATTGCATTGTACCTAAAAATGCAAACTCACCTGCTCCTTCACCCACACCTAATAGGAGTCACTCTAGCCCCAAGCTAGCACTCTTATTGTCTTCAGAAGCTGTGGAAACACATTGCAATGTAGTAGTAATAGGAAACCTGCTAATCAAACTGACTTTGCTGTACTCACCAGACTGTGTATACATATATAGGTTCTCATTCAGTCAGTCAGTCTGTCTGTCTCCCTCTCTGATGCTAAGTCAAGATATGGCCAGATCCCTTTGTTCACTCCACTCCAATTGGTAGGATGACCTTTTAGTTGCACATGCCAAGGTGAATGACCATGGATGTCCCCCATAAAAGGAGATGCAGAAAGATAGAGAGAGAGACATGGTTGAGTCCTCTATTCATGTGTCCAAGACAAGAAAGATATTTGACTTGAGCTTGCACACTTCAATTTGATCAGTTTTATTCTCAACTTATTTTTCTTTAACATATTTTATATTTGTATGATCTAAAGCTTTTTCCTCAAATAATTTTTGTACTCTTTTTTTAAATTGTATTTTTGTACTTTTACACACTGCATTGTTTTATTGTAGCTTTTTGACATAAATGCATTTTTTAAACTTTTCTCCCTTGACCTCCAGGTAAATAACTGCAAATAAAATAAAATAAAAAAATAAAATGCAAATAAAACAAAACAGTATAAAATAAATTACTTCATCAACTCATTAACAAATCTGTGTCATTTCAGGAGGATCTGGTGAGTGTCAGTGTAGGTGATGGGCAATGAAGGCAAGGCAACTGAGGAAGCTAGAGGTGATGGAGATGAAGTGCCTGAGATGGGTGGTAGGATGCACAGGGTTCCTATTAGATGACCGAAGACACTTTCTTTCGAATGCATCTTGGTCGAACTTGAAAAGATAAAAGGGCAAAATGAGAAAGTAGCATATAAGCAAATTCTTTCCCTGGGAAAGAAATTGCTTGGCCGCGTCCATTACTTTGCTGTTTTTGTCACTGTAGTGCGATCTTGGAGTTGATATATTTAAGTAGGGGGGTGTTAATGTTATGTTTTAAGTGTTTTATTTTTTTTGGAACAGCGATTTTTTTTCCCATGGAAAAAAATCACTGTTCTAAGCATTTGAGTTTATAAGCTTTCGCTTACATTTCGATTTCTAAGCGTTCGATGATTTAATATAGACCCATATGCACACTGTGGGAGAGACAAAGAAATAAGGACATCAGAGCAGAAGTTCAAGTAGTTCCAGTTTCAGAGAAAATCAAGAAGAACAGATTCAAGTGAGGCAGATGGTGGTTTAGTCACATGTGTAGTAAAGCAGAAAAGAACGTGATGAAGAAGATCTGGAACAGACAGGAAGAATGCAAGAGGAAACAATGGTATCCAGCAAAGAGATGAAAGGATTGTGTGACAAAAGATCTCTGTGATAGTTGTGCAACACTGTTGAAGAATTTAAGAGACTGGCATTAAATACAGAGTGAGATGGTGACAGCTGATGAAATATCCCCAACATATGTAAAAAATGGGAAAAAGAAGGTTGGTGTGGGTGTGGTGGATTAATGTAGTGGTTTGTAGATAAAGGCCGGGTTCAAAATATGATGAAGAGGATGCTGCTGATGATGACTGTACTGTTCCTGTCACTTATTCAGACAGTCTGGGAATGATGCACGAGTATCTGTATTTATGCACTCCCTCATTATTTCATGACTAAAAACTGGTATCATCCTGCCCAATAACTCTGTTATGTTAAGAGAGTTCCTCAAAACTATCTTAATATTATTTGTATATATATAACAAAAACTTCCGACTCTCCACGTAGCAAGTTTTTACTTTTTTATTATTAAAACAAAACAGAAGGTAAGCGCTTTCGCGTATGCTACCATACGCTTCAGCAGACAATTTAAAAATGTTAACATCAAAGAATTTATAGGGAGGCTTAGCCAATAAACATGTGCATTGAATTAATCAATTGACCACAGAAAATCATTTAGAATAAAACAGACCTTAAAACATTTAGAATTTAAAGAGGAAGCTGTGCTTAAAACCTGCTGATTTAAAAGGTTAAAAGAGTCACGTTAAAAAGGTATATATATACCATAAGCCATATGAATCAAGAGTACATATATAAAAATAAATAAGGTGTAGTAGCATACACTCTACATAATGCTTCCAAAAAACATGTTCAAAAATCATTACAACATAGTGACTATCTCTTATTATAAGCGTGAGGCTGTAAATACATTTAACAATTCATCGAAGCCAAATGAGCATTTCTTATTTCTGAGACATATAAATGCAAGAGTATAGCCAAGCTGAATGTTGTATACAAAACTTGCTGGTATAAATCATTGGAAGAACTTTTGGAGTAGTTACAGTTCATTTAAGATATATTAGTGTAAAGTATACTTCTCAAAAGCTTTAAATTAATCTCGCTGGTATATGCCAAAGCTCAATTAAATTAGATTAATATTAATATTAAATATGTATGTATTAAATATGAATATATGAAACTGATGATCAAACAGCCATATGAATAAATAAATAAATAAATAAATAAGTATATATGCATATGGGTGTATAAATATATATAAATAAATACATAAGAAGATGATAAAAGAATGTATTTAAATATGTATAATTAATATATTGGTTTTCTTTGATAATTCAATACAGTACAGGTATGTTTAAAAAATGTGTAGATATAAATATAGATTAATAAATAGTAGTTAATATAAATATAAATTCAATCATAAATTCTTTAATAAAATCTGTTATATAATGAAGTAAAAAAATTTTTTAAAAGGATGTCAAAGAACTATATGCTAAATGAATCAGTATGAAAACATAAACTGAGAAATAAAAATGTATAAAATGCATATTAAAGACTGTTTTTTTCATCTTAGACCATAGATTGTAATTACAGGCTGCTGAACAAATATATCCATTCTAAAATAATTTCATCTTCGATTATTAAGAAAAGATCTAATACTGATGTAGTTGTTCAGACCTGGGGGGTAATGGCCTCTCAATTTAAGTATCCATTTGAGTTCATTTAATTCTATCTGGTTTAGATAATCACCACCTCTATCTGTAGCTTCTACCACTTGCAACACCCTGAACACAAAGGAATGCGATGGATTAAAAATCACATGTTTAGCCAAGGCATTCAACTCATTTTTCTTTCTTATATCATATTGATGGTTATATATCCTATTCTTGAGTTTCCTTTTGGTGAGGCCTATGTAAAATGCATTACAATGTTCACATGTGGCTAAATAGATTAAGCCCGAGGTGTCACAATTAGCTCTAAACCTAGGTGTAAACATAAAATCAAGCTCTGGATGCACAAAAACTTGATTTTTAGTAATGAACTTGCAATAATTACAATTGTAACAAGGGTAAGTTCCAGGAAGTTCATTGTTACCTAAATTGTTGTGTAGCAATCTTGGCTTCCTGTCACATAACAGAGATTTTAGATTTTGGTTGCTCCTGTATACTATATGTGGAGAGTTACCTAATATTCTTTTAGTAGGTTCATCCAACATTAAAACTCTCCAATTATTAACTAATATTCTCTTAATACTCATGAAATCATTAGTATATGTTGTAATGAAGGAAACTCTTTCAGTATGATTAAATTTATAAGTGGTGTTTGTGAAATTAACAGCCTGGTAGTCAGTTCTAGCTTCAAAAGGAGTCAGAAATTCTAAAGGCAAAACATTGTTTCTGACTTCCATAACTAAATCATAGTTATATCCTCTTGCTAGGAACATGTTCACCATTTCATCAGCTTCTCTATTCAAATCATTCTTATCGAGGCATATTTTACTAAGTCTAACAAACTGACTTTTCAAGATGCCTTTGAAAATATGGCGAGGGTGCATGCTGTTGTATTTCAGAATGGTGTTCTTCCAGCATTCTTTTTTAAACAGTGTGGTTACTAATTTCCCTCCTCTAATAGTTATGCTTACATCTAAAAAATTGACCGATGAATAGGAGGTTTCAGTTGAAAACCTCAAGAAAGTGGTAGTAGTTTCTAGGTAAGTTCTAAAATCATAAAATTCTTTGGTAGAGCCATCCCAAACAATCAGAATATCATCAACAAAACGTTTGTATAGTACAACTTTGTTAAAAGAAGGGTGTGTAAAAACATGATTCAACTCCCAGTGATGTACAACCAAATTTGCGTACGTGTTTGCACACGGGGTTCCCATGGCTACACCACAGGACTGAAGATACAGTTTATCATTAAACGTAAATACATTATTACTTAATACCATGTCCAATAATTGACATATCATAATGGCTTTATTTCCTTTCAAGTCATGGTGGTATTGTAATAATTCACGGATGGCATCAATCCCTGCATCATTGGGGATTGAAGTAAATAAACTTTGCACATCCATTGTGATTAAAAGATGTTTGTTCTGTGTAAATTCAAAGTCCAAAGACTGTATAAAATTTATAAGCTGGTATGTGTCATTAAGGACCGTAGGTATGGCTTCCAAAAGAGGTCTGAGCATTTTCTCTAGGAAAATAGATATGTTTTCGGTGACCCATTTGGCACCAGACACTATCGGTCTCATAGGTGGTGGTGAAACCCCCTTGTGCATTTTTGGTAGTCCTTTAATAACGGGTACTACCGGGTGCTCAACATGAAAAAAGTCATATAAAGTGTTAGTTATCTGACAGCACATAAGCATATCATACATATCATCTCTAATATTTTTAATAATAGAATTAAACTTAACTTGATCAATTAAAACATATGTATTATCAGCTTCCAACATGTTATTCATTAAAACATTGTAGTCTGCCGTATTAAAAATGGCTAAGCCTCCTCCCTTATCAACTGGCCTAAAAGTAAGTGAAACGTCATGTCTCAGAGTTTGTAATGATTTCATATTACTACTTGACATATTGAAAAAAGCACATTGCCTTATACCATTATTAAAATAATTATAAAAATCTGCTTCACACAGTTTGACAAATGAGTCTACATGAGTTGGCATAACTGGTGTAAAGGAACTTTTCTTTTTGTATGCTGGAGTGCTAGCAGTATTTAATGTAGAAGTATTTGTGTCTTTGTTAAAGACCAGTTTCAAACTAACTGCACGTGCAAAAGAACGCAAATCAATCAATAAATCAGACATTATGCTCCCTCGTGAGGGGACAAAAGAGAGACCACTGTTAAGTAATTCAATGTCACTATCAGTCAGGGTATAGTCCGACAAATTAAAATAAAGCGTGCTTACTGCCTTTGCCTTCTCGGTTGATAGGTGTTCATCTCGCCTGATAGCTTGCGTTTCCTGCTCTCCCAGCTGTTTCTTCTTCCTTTCTGAAAAGTTTGTTTCCTTATGGGCAAAGGTAAAAAAGGATTATTGTCATGGTTGCACCTTTTACTGATAGCTCCCGTAGCATTTCTTGAAGCTTTTGCTGCATTGTTTGCTTCTTGGTTCGGGAGTGGTGTTGAGGCCAGCGAAGCACTGGTAACCGAAGCAAATGTCTCCGGTGGTGTAGTGAAGGAATTGTGTGATGTGTCAGCAGCAGCGCCAGACTCGGTTGCTGTTGAACCAATAGCATCAGATGCAATGAGTGTGCGGTCTAGCGGCACCAAGTTCGAAACAGGTTTCTCAGCTGAATACTGATTGTCAAAGCTTCTCGGCCAAACGAACACATTGCCAGTAGAAAAATCTTTGAAGTCACATTGTAGCTTTCTGGTTTTGATTTGTTGTAGCTTCAGGGCATATGTATTTACTTGATTATATAAATTATCAAGTTTCAAGGTGCAAGAAGGATAGCAGAAATTTTTTCTAAGGTCTGTGTTAAGATCATTGACCTTAGAAATCAGTTCAGCTTCGAGCGGTTCAAAATAATCTATTAGAAGTTTCATGTGCTTGTGGCTGGTTTCAATATTGATATCCTGCCATTTTTTCAAAAGCAGGGGATGTGTGTCACCATAAGTTGGCATAACTAGTATGCGCATGCCTCTAGGTATTAATTTATAATGAAGACAGGCCTCTAAATGCTTACGTTGCCAAGCCATTCTCTGTAATTTATATAAGTCATTTTCTAGTATTTTCATACTAGAATCAAAAAGTTCAATGTTGGAAATGTCATTGTCTTTTACTGTTGAAGCAGCTACTTTCAAATCCAGAGCCAATAAAGGGTTCGACTTACTAGAAGTGATGGCTGTCCATTGTTGCTCATTAGTCAATCGCCTCGGTTCCGGATTATAGTCCAACTCAAGTTCCATATTAGCCATAGACGTGTGCAGTAGAGGTCCGAAAACAGCAAGCAGATAAAAAACAAAGACGGATCTCTAACTGCCAAGGAGTCAGTAGTTAAAATCCAGCAGTAAATATATAACAAAAACTTCCGACTCTCCACGTAGCAAGTTTTTACTTTTTTATTATTAAAACAAAACAGAAGGTAAGCGCTTTCGCGTATGCTACCATACGCTTCATCAGACAATTTAAAAATGTTAACATCAAAGAATTTATAGGGAGGCTTAGCCAATAAACATGTGCATTGAATTAATCAATTGACCACAGAAAATCATTTAGAATAAAACAGACCTTAAAACATTTAGAATTTAAAGAGGAAGCTGTGCTTAAAACCTGCTGATTTAAAAGGTTAAAAGAGTCAAGTTAAAAAGGTATATATATACCATAAGCCATATGAATCAAGAGTACATATATAAAAATAAATAAGATGTAGTAGCATACACTCTACATAATGCTTCCAAAAAACATGTTCAAAAATCATTACAACATAGTGACTATCTCTTATTATAAGCGTGAGGCTGTAAATACATTTAGCAGTTCATCGAAGCCAAATGAGCGTTTCTTATTTCTGAGACATATAAATGCAAGAGTGTAGCCAAGCTGAATGTTGTATATGAAACTTGCTGGTATAAATCATTGGAAGAACTTTTGGAGTAGTTACAGTTCATTTAAGATATATTAGTGTAAAGTATACTTCTCAAAGGCTTTAAATTAATCTCGCTGGTATATGCCAAAGCTCAATTAAATTAAATTAAATTAAATTAATATTAAATATCTATATATTAAATATGAATATATGAAACTGATGATCAAACAGCCATATGAATAAATAAATAAATAAATATATAAGTATATATGCATATGGGTGTATAAATATATATAAATAAATACATAAGAAGATGATAAAAGAATGCATTTAAATATGTATAATTAATATATTGTTTTTTTTTTTTAATATTATTTGTCTGAAAGCCTGAAAAAATCCAAAAGCATCCTTCATCTGTCAATGCAATGCAAAGTTCATTGTATATTGTTGACTTCTGCATGCATGTAAACCACAGTATAGATTACTACATCTAAATTTGGTATAATCTGAAGTTCAGAAATAAACTACTAGGTTGGAACTTCTAAATAATAGTAATAAAAAGAAGAAAAAAAACAGTTTTCTTCATTTATGAAATTCTTTACTACAAGAAGGTTTTTAGGCAGGACAGTAAAGAACCTAAGTAAAGTATTTCAAAGATTAAAACATAATATGAATTGAAATTCATCACCTATTCAACTGATAGTCAAAGTTTTCTAACAAATCCAATCCAGTCTTTTACCTAGCAATCTTTTGTTTTCATCCCTGAGCTCTTTCTCTTGAATCATTGTATTCCTCTTCCTCAGAAACCTCTAATGATTGGATACAGAACAGAAAGCTCTGCCCAAAACCAAAAACAATAGCTTCAACAGTCCAGACAAGACATCAGGTTGTCTTCTAGTCAGTACAAAGTATATTGCTAAACTGTTTCAACCTCAGTACATCTCTATGGTATGTTATGGATTTTTCAAGAATGTCTGCCATGGTTTCACACCTCTGGGGCAGGCCTTAACAATGATAACCCCTTTTGACTCACTTGAATCATGTGTAAAATCATGGAATGCAACCTGGTCAAGCTCATAAATAATGCGACCTAAAAACTTTTGACCCTGATCAGTTCAGCTTCATGGAAATTAGATTCTTAATCTAGTTGATTTGAAAATGTAGAACACACTATCAACAAAGTCTATTTTGAATATACTGCATATCCGAACTGCATTAAAGCCTTCAGTATGATTATCTGTACTGAAATTATAAAGAAACATGCTAGTTTAAACATATTTATTTATTTATTTATTTGCAATTTGATTACTGGGGAAGTCCACTGGGCTGAATTGACCCATTTTCAGTGGAGGCCCGGGGAGAAAAGCTCCAAGATGCATTATACAATTTAGATACAATTGATAGTTAATATTAAAGATCTTATGTAGAATAGTTACTCATAATGCAGTCAATATCATGCATAGTTAACAAATTCATTAAGCTTGAAGGTAGGGATCACACAATTTAATTTGAAAAAAAAAGAGCAAATGTATTTGCAGGAGTGGGGTGTTGCCTTGGGCACACCCTGCGCTAATACATATGCAAATTTGGTTGTCAATTGGTGGGAAAGAGAATATTTATTTAATAATGATTTATACAAGAAAATTATATTATATTCTAGGTTTGTGGATGATATTCTAATAATTTGGGAAGGCACAATAGAACAATTTGAGAATTTTCTGAAATATTTAGAAAGCACAACGAGTTTTTTAAGGTTCACGATGGAGGCATCCTATACTGAAATAAATTTCTTAGATTTAAATCTGAAGATTAATAATGGGAGAATTATATCTAGTTTATACAGAAAAAAGTGTTGGAAGAATGCATTACTTAGCTTTGATAGCATGCACCCAAGATATGTCTTCAGTGGTATAGTGAAAAGTCAATTCACTAGACTCAATAGGATATGTAAAGAATGTTCAGATCTTGGAGCCCAAGCAGATCTGATGGAAGAATTATTTATACAGAGGGGCTACAATAAGATGATGGTCAAAGGGATTAGAAAGCAAGTGATTGGAACAACAGATAATTTAAATACACAACAGATAGAAAGAGGTCATTGGAGTTATAATAAGAAATTTTATCCAAGACATCAAGAAAGAGTGCATTTCATTACTACATATACCAATGACAATAAGAAGATTAAAGATATTATAAGAGAACATTGGCAGGTGTTGACAATAGATGATAGAACCGTCAAATTGATAGGTGAAAGTCCTAGATTTACATATAGGAACAATAAGAATTTAAAGAGACTATTATGTAAAACACATAAGGAAAAGGTGACCATGGATATAGAGCCCAATATGAGTATGGGCACATACGCATGTAATCAATGTAATATGTGTAAATATATTACAGGAGTACAAATATATACACATCCTGTTTTGAATTATGTATTTAGACCTAGATTCCATGCATCATGTAATACCTGCAATGTTATTTATTTAGCAACTTGTGAACATTGTTTGGCATTCTATATAGGGCTTACCAAGAGAGAATTCAAGAAGAGAATATATAATCATATATATGATATAAAGAAGAACAGTGAAACTAACGCTTTGGCGAAACATATAATGCAATATGGAACACATAGTTTCAGATTCAGGGTCTTACAAATTATTGAAAAAGGCAAAAGTGGGGGTGATATGGTCAATATATTAGAACAAAAAGAATTACATTGGATACTAAAGATGAAAGCACACCATCCACCAGGCCTGAACCAATATGTTCCCATGAAACCAGTGTTAAAAAAGAATTAACATTGTTAATGATTTATATATTATTCATCTCCTTGGATTTATAAACAATACATACTTATGTTTCTTATATTTCTTGCACATTAATTGGGTTTTATAATATTAACTTATTTATTAATAACTGATTTATATTTATGCTTAAATATTATAGGGTTCTGGTTTTAATTATACTTACCTACGTATATATATATATTTTTTTTATATAATTCATGAGATTTGAGCACCAAGCACTTTATTATCATAATATATATTATATATAGATGGATGATATATTATGCATTGATTTCAGTCTGATTTATAGCCCCAAGGCTATAAATAGGGATTTATTATGACAATTTAAATATTACTGGCTTGATTATCTGTCTCAAGAATGAACTATATCAGTTTCATTATTATTATTATCTTTATTATTTTTATTACCTTTTAAATTTGATAGTTACATCTAGATTCTGACAAATATTTTAGAATCAGTTTAGTAAGGCATAGATGTCAGGGTAATAAATTATCATGTTGTGCTATACTAAATAAAGTACACATATTTAATATTGTCTTAGAAGTTAGCTATGTCTTTAAAAGCTTGAGATGCTATTAATTGGTAAGGCAATTGTCTTAATTGAATGCAAGATGTTACTATTTAAACTGAGTTGCTTCTGTGAATAATGAAATCTGATGAAGCGTATGGTGCATACGTGAAAGCGCTCATTTCGTTTTTCTTTGCCTTTTTATTTGTGGAATAAAGAAGGATTTTTAACTACAACGCTGATGGCTGTTTAATGAACTGTGTGATTCCAGCTGCCTTTTCGTTCTGGTTCTACTTGTGTATTATATTACTATTACAATTTAATTTGAGAAAAACAGATATGGGTTAGGTGTGGAAACAGTTTACATACTAACCTTTTAAGAAAATTTAAATACGCTTTACATACACACATCAACAGTAGAATACTATTTACAATATTTACAAGGTTCGGCTGTGTGACGGTAGCTGCAGAAGGTGAGAGCTTAGAGGGAAGCTATAGAAATTGTTGAGAGCTTAGATAGGCTCATAGGAAGATAACTATGAGAGTTGTAGAGCTTGGGAACCAGAGCGAGAACCCACTTGGATTAGGTTGGGTGAAGACAGTTACATTTCCATTTAGTGGACAGGTGTTTGAGTAGTTGGGTTTTGAAGTTTTCTGAGTTTGGTATGGTTCTTAGTGTGGAGGGAAGGGAATTCCATTTTTTGCCTAGTGGGAAAGATAGGAAAAGTTGGCCAGAAGGACGTTTAGGTTTATGGATAGTAATTAAGTTCTGATTTTCAGATCTGAGAGCTCTGTTGGGTGTATAAGGGGGAAGGAAGTTAGTTGGAGCGGGACATTTTGTTGGGTGAAATATGAGTCTATGTGCAGTAGTGAGTTGGAGATAGTCTAGGTAGTTTGGGAGTTCAAGCCAATTCAGGGATTGTATGGTTAAGCAGTGATGGGTGGTATTTTTAGATTTAGAGGCAAATTTAGAGATTTTGTTGTAGCAGTTTTCTAGTTTAGAGGTAATAGAGGAGGACAGGTTGGTTAGGAGAGAGGCTTCCTATAATAAGGAAGGAAGAAGGTAATTTGAAGCCAGAGTTTGCCTGGTAGAGTTGGATAGAAAGCGATTATTCCTATACAACATACTTAGCTTTTGCTGGATTTTCTTAATATTTTGTTGAATATGAATATCAAACTTGAGGTGTTCATCTACAGTAATGCCAAATAATTTGGCAGAGGGGACTACTTCTATAGGTGAGTTGGTTTGAATATATACTTTGAAGTTATTTCTATCATAGGTGAGGGCCTTTGTGGGAGGGAATAGTAGAATCTTTGATTTATTTGCATTGAGAGAGAGAGGTGGTTTTGGCACATCCAGTTTTCAGTTGTTGAAAAGGCAGTTTGGGTTTAGTCAGCAATTCAGAGAGGCTTGAGGCAGAGCAGACTAAGGTTGAATTGTCTGCGTATTGAATGATTTTAGCATCAGGAATAGCAGTGTGAAAGTTATTGATGAAGATGTTAAAAAGCATTGGCCCAAGGATGGATCCCTGTGGTACGCCAGTTGGGGTGGGTAGGAAGGAAGAGATGGAATTCTTCCATGTGACTGCCTGTGATCTGTCTGATAGATAGCTGGAGAAACAGGATAAAGCATTATGTGAGAGATTAAGGTTTGAGAGATGACAGAGAAGGTGCTTGTGGGAAACAGTATCAAAGGCTTTATACAGATCGAGTAAAACAGTAGAAACTAAGTGGCCTGAATCTCGGGCTTGATTGACAGTTTCTAGGAAAGAGAGCAGAGTGGTTATTGTGCAATGGCCTGGATGGAAGCCATGCTGGGTAGGAGTGAGAAGATTGTTTTGGGTCAGGAAAGGCATAAGTTGGAGGTGGATGCATTTTTCTAGGATTTTGGAGATTGGTGAGAGCAAAGCAATGGGGAGAAAGTTTGAGATGCTGGTATTTTTGCCTCCTTTATGAAGAGGAAGAATATAAGCTGAGCACCAGAGTTTGGGGACATATGATTCTTTTATGGATCAGTTGATAATGATGCTGACTGGGAGTGCAGTGCCATCAGCAGCACATTTTAAGAAGGAAGACGGAATATTGTCGGGAGCGTTAGAGCAAGATTTAAGTCTGGACAAAAGTTTTTTTTATAAAGCTAGTGGAAATGGGTTTGAGTTCAAACAGATGAGGTGAGTTAGAAGGTGGAGAGTGTAGAGCAGTTGAGATATTATTGGGAAATGTGTTTGTGAGGGTAGTAATAGTGTCTATGAAAAATGAGTTAAATTCAGAGCCTAGTTCGAGATCAGATTTACTTGGGTCAGGACAGGGGTTATTCTTGGAGCCTGAATTTAGGAGTGAGTTTACTGAGTTACAGAATTTTTGGGGGTTTTTATTGTTATTGGACTGAAGTTTGATATAGTAGGATTTTCTGTCTTTGATTAGTCGTTTTACACGGTTGCAGAGCTGTTTATATTGGAGCAAGGTATTGTCCAGTTTATTGTTTTGGTAAAGCTTCCATAGTTTGCCTCTGTGGTGCATAATCTGTTTTGTCTCTTTGGATAACCAAGGAACAGTTTTAGTTTTTATCCTTTTGTTTCTTAGTGGGGCTAGTGAGTCTAAAGTATCAAGGAAGATAGAGTTGTAATATTCTATAGCTTTGTCAAGAGGAAGGATGTTTAGAATTTGCCAGTTCATTTGTTTGAAAGTATTTGAGCAAGTAGTTGGGTTGAAGCTACTGAGGTTGCGCATTTGAATGTACTAATGCTGGTGTGGGGAGAAACTAGTTGAGCGATGCATGAAGGCTGGGAGGCGGTCACTAAAGGTATCAGGAATTGTGCCAGAATTAGTTATTTTATTTGGATCTGAGACTAGGATCCAATCTATAGTGGATCCGGGAGGGTTTATTTTGTTAGGTCGAGTGATGGAGAGGATTATTTGAGTGAAGTTATAGAGGTTAATGGATAGGGAGGGAGAGGGGCAATTGCTTTTATTCCAGTCAATATTCACATCAGCAAGGATATAAGTTTATAGTTCATTTCAGTAGAGGCCCATAGGAGAAAATTTTCGAGTGTAGAGATATTACCAGATGAGACATATAGGACAATGATGCAGATGATATGTTTATTTAGTTTTAGAATTCAGTGTTAGTTCAGTGTTCTGGAATAGAGGAATTGGAATTTGGAGGGGAATTTAGGTAAGAAGGTTGGAGTAAACTAGGGCAGTGCCTCCACCTTTTTTATTTAGTCAGTCATTTCTGAGACAATAAATTCCTGGGGGCAGAATCTCAGAGCCGGAGATAATGGGACTGAGCCAGGTTTCAGAGATGGCTAAGATATCTGGTTGGTTATGGCTTAACCAAGCTTGACATTGGTGTACTTTGTTGTTTAGACTTTGTGCATTAATGATAACATTCTTTAGGGTATTGAGATAGAAGGAAGAGGGTAAGGGATGAGTGTTGTTATTAAAGGATGTAGGACCAGGGTTAGGATGGATATCACCAGCTTGGACTAGGTTGTTGAAGGAGATATCGTTTAGCCATATTGGTCTGCCGAGCATGAATTTTGGTAGATTGTATATTGGAGCAAGTGACAGTATCTTGACTTTAGAGAAGAAGAGTTTAGGGTTGGGCTGAATGAGAGAAGAGGAGATAGAGTGGAAATGGGAGTAAGAGTGAGGGGGGAGGCGGGTTTGTATGTTAGTTGCCTTTGTAGGTGGTATTGGACAAGAATAGGTGGAATATGAGGTAGGATAGTATAAGGGAAGTAGGAACAGAAAGAGGAGGTGGGGGACTTGAGGGTGTGATAACTTGAGGAGAGCATCTTGGAGCAAAGAGAGTGGTAGGAAAACAGAGAACGCTATGAAGAAGAAAGGGTTTAAAAAGTGATGGAGGCATTCTAGAGATTTAAGGAAAGAGGAGGGGACTATAATTATTGGGTGGAGTACAGATTGCAGTGTTTAAAGAGGATGGCTATAGGTGGGAGGAGTAATGAGGGGGAGCTGGTATTGGGTAATTGGGCTGAGAGGGTGGGGTAAGAAAGGAATAAAGGTAGGAGTATTGGGTCGGGTGGAAATTGGGGGCAGGGTAGGGGAGCGGAGTGAGCCGTATGGTGAACGGAGCAAAAAAGAACACTACAGGTGAGTATGGCAGAAAAAGCATCAGCAAAGAGCAGTTTAAAGGCTGTAGTTGGAAGGCATTTGCTAAATATTTCCAGCCAGAAAAAGAAGGCTGCCTTTACAGAGGGTAGTTTAGCAGGGGGGAGAAGATATTTACAGTCTGAGGATATTAAGTCATAACCAACTGTTTGTGAAAAAATAAAACTTGTTGGGATTATAAAGAATATCTAGGAGTTATATTGGTAGATGCTGCCACCTAATGGTAGAAGGAGATAGCAAACAGCAGGGCTAGTTGTCCAGTCTTAGGTTTAAATATATTCTAGGGTAGTGATAACAGGAGGGGGAAAGGGCAAACTGTCTGCGGTAGGCTGCTAGAATGCACACACAGGAGGGCAGATTACCTCTATAGATAGTACATCAAGTCTACATTTAATTAGCGTTAAGCAACATTTACACAATCTTGCTGGGGGGGGGGGTCTTCTCAGTAGTATTTTTCTAAGTAGCAGGCAAGCTGGCCAATTCAGGGTGTCTTCAGGTGATGGCCAGAGGTATTCCTTTTGCGTTTAAAGCAGGGAGGGAGCACCTGGGATGGATTACTGTAGAGGAGAGGGAGACAACACAGAGTTGGTTAATATTGCAGATGTAGAGGGGAAAGGTAGAAGGTAAGGGATGTTTAGAGAGGAAGGGAGGGTGTAACAAAGCACCGTAGTAGAGAGAGAGGCTATGCTTAGATGAGGCTAGAGCAAGTATGTAGAGGAAGATTAGGTTTAAGGGATTAACAATGGAAAGCAGCAGACATTATGCTATGAACAATACAAGCTAGGCAATATAGGCTCCATTAAATAGAACAAAACATCCATTCAGCAGTACAGCATACCATTAGTGACCCTAGTCCATTTGAGAGGACAGGGTTATACAGCATTAGAGCCAAACAGAAACAGCACAAAGCAAGGGGTAAATGATAAAGTAATACTATAAAATCTCTAAACAGTGCAATATATAGTGCTCAACAGACTAACACAGTACACTACGATATGTTCATGATGTGCAATAACTTGTGCTGATCAGTTTTCAAAACAAGTTTTCAGAATATAAAAGCCATGTGGTGCCCCTATAGAGACAAATGGGAAAAGAAAAATAGCTGTTAAGCCAGTAATTAAGCTAAAGGCTCTAGTAGGACCATTGATCCACCTTGAAAGTGAAATAAAGGCCTTCAACAATATATGTTCATTGGCGTCCATTTAATAGGACATCTGGAGAGCAGACTAGGCCAGCATAGTGCAACAGTCGAGCCCTGTATACTCAGACTAAAGTAATGCAACTGGTGACAACATAAAGAGAGACCCCTCATCCCAAAAAGCAGCTTACAGCTGCTAAGCCAGTAATTAACCTAAGCAAAGGGCAAATGACACAGTACAAAGCAAACAGTCAAACAGTACAGTATACAGGGCAAAATGGTCCCCAAAACCATGTAGAAGCTGTGCAGAGCTGTCATAGTTACAAATGGAAAAAAAATGGCAGCCAAACATGATTTTAAGCAGAAGACTTGAAGGGGGATTGTTATTCCACCTTAAGAGGCTATCCGGCATTCAGTGATGCACTTTGTTTGGTGTCCTTTTAACAGGACATCATTACACCAGGTTTCTGGTAGTGACAAGCCAGCAGTAGTCGGTCAAGCCCCTTGTACCAATACAAAATTAATGCAGCATTAGCCAGTGTAGAAAAGAGACCCACTCATCCCAAAAGCAGCTTGCAGAGGTTAGAAACACATGTTGCTCACAGATAAATGAAGCAGTCAGCACGAAACCAACAATAACCATATAACACAGTTACAAACATTGCACTGGAGTGATAGCCAACAGCACAAGGTCATCTAAAATGCTATAACACAGTTACAAGTAAAAACACAGAGTTTAGAACAAAGTTGCTTAGAGGCTTGCAAACGAAGACAGATATGCTGAAAAGACCTACCGGGAGGCAAAAACAAGCAGCCTAAACTGCAGGAACAGCACAGAGGAGCTGTGGATGCTCAGGACAGGATTTAAAAATGGCACCACAGTCTGCGGGAGATATAAGTAAACCCCAGGATGAAACTAGCTATGGAGGAGGGGATAGGTGGAGGAAAGGTGGTTGGACTAGAGGGGTAGAAGGTAGGAGGGACTAAAGGGTTGGAAAGTTGGTAGGAAGAACAGTTCCAGGAGGGGGGAGGGCTTAATAGAGGTGAGTATGGCAGAAAAAGTATCAGCAAATAGCAGTTTAAAGGCTGCAGTTGGAAGGTATTTGCTAAATATTTCCAGCCAGAAAAAGAAGGCTGCCTTTACAGAGGGTGGTTTAGCAGCGGGGAGAAGATATTTACAGTCTAAGGATATTAGCTCATAACCAACTGTTTGTGAAAAAATAAAATTTGTTGGGATTATAAAGAATATCTAGGAGTTATATTGGGAGATGCTGCCACCTAATAGTAGAAGGAGATAGCAAACAGCAGGGCTAGTTGGACCAGTCTTGGGTTTAAATATATTCTAGGGTAGTGATAACAGGAAGGGGAAAGTTCAAACAGTCTGCGGTAGGCTGCTAGAACGCACACACAGGAGGGCAGATTAACTCTATAGATAGTAGATCAAGTCTACATTTAATTAGTGTTACGCAACATTTACACAATCTTGTTGGGGGGGTCTTATCAGTAGTATTTTTCTAAGTACCAGGCAGGCTGGCCAATTCAGGGTGTCTTCAGGTGATGGCCGAAGGTATTCCTTTTGCATTTAAAGCAGGGAGGCAGCACCCAGGATGGATTACTGTAGAGGAGAGGGAGACAACACTGAGTTAGTTAATATTGAAGATGAAGAGGGGAAAGGTAGAAGGTAAGGGATGTTTAGCGAAGAAGGGAGGGTATAACAAAGCACCATAGTAGAGAGAGGCTATGGTTAGATGAGGCTAGAGCAAGTATGTAGAGGAAGATTAGGTTTAGGGGATTAACAATGGAAAGTGACAGACATTATGCTATGAACAATAGAAGATAGGCAATACAGGCTCCATTAAATAGAACAAAACATTCATTCAGCAGTTCAGCATGCCATCAGTGACCCTAGTCCGTTTGAGAGGACAGGGTTATACAGCAGTAGAGCCAAACAGAAGCAGCACAAAGCAAGGGGTAAATGATAAAGTAATACTATAAAATCTGTAAACAGTGCAATATATAGTGCTCAACAGACTAACAGTACACTACGATATGTTCATGATGTGCAATAACTTGTGCTAAACAGTTTTCAGAATATAAAAGCCATGTGGTGCCCTTATAGAGACAAACGGGAAAAGAAAAATAGCTGCTAAGCCAGTAATTAAGCTAAAGGCTCTAGTAGGTTCATAGGTTCATACTAGGCTATCTGCCCTGGGGCAATTATAAGCCTAGCCCGATTCTGTATGGCTTACGCCACCCCTTGATTTGAGTATACTGTGCCCTTTTTAAGGTTTAGTTTACTGTGCCTCTGTCTAATAGTGACACTGGAGTAATCCCTGGGACAAACCTATGATTCCCCCATCCACCTATCGAGATTCTTCTTGAAGAGATTCAGTGAGGTGCTCTGCCTCACATGAACTGGAATTCGATTCCAGAGCGAAGGGAGCCTCTGGGCTATGAACCTGTCCCTCCAGCAAGTGCTATTTATTTCTGTGCTGAGGTTCAAGTCCCTCGAGCATGTGGCTCTAAGGGATTTAGATTTACTGAGGTGGAGCATGTCCATTAATTCTGGATTTGACATAGCTTTGTATGTCAGGCATAGATCGCCTCGAAGTAGGCGGTATGCAACTGAGTAGAGCTGGAGTTTTTTTAACCGAGCAGCATATGGCATCTGTTTGAGACCCTTGAGCCTCTTGGTGAGATACTTTTGGGGTCTTTCTAATTGCTGCAGGTGTTGGGTAAGGTACATCCCAAAAGGGGCATTGTATTCTATGATGGGCCTGATGAGGGATGAATAAAGGGGTACGATTACCTCTCTTGATCTAGATGTGAAACCCTTCGTGATGAGGTGGGCTATGTAGAAGGTCTTTCTAACCACTTTGGCAATGTGGTTTTCAAAGGAGAGATTGCTATCAACTTGGGTCCCCAGGTCCCTAATAACTTTCTCTGTACTTAATGGGTTTCCGCCTATGTGGTAATTTGTGGGCACATTGTTTTTGCCAAAGGGTATTGAGCCACCTTGAAAGAGAAATAAAGACCTTCAATGATATATGTTCATTGGCGTCCTTTTAATAGTACATCTGGAGAGCAGACTAGGCCAGCAAAGTGCAACAGTCAAGCCCTGTATACTCAGACTAAAGTAATGCAGCTGGTGACAACATAAAGAGAGACCCCTCGTCCCAAAAAGCAGCTTACATCTGCTAAGTTGGTAATTAACCTAAGCAAAGGGCAAATGACACAGTACAAAGCAAGCAGTCAAACAGTACAGTATACAGGGTAAAACGGTCCCCAAAACCATGTAGTAGCTGTGCAGAGCCATTATAGTTACAAATGGAAAGAAAAATGGCTGCTAAACCTGATTTTAAGTGGAAGACTTGAAGGGGGATTGTTATTCCACCTTAAGAGGCTATCCGGCATTCAGCAATGCACTTTGGTTGTTGTCCTTTTAACAGGACATCATTACACCAGGTTTCTGGTCGTGACAAGCCAGCAGTATTCAATCAAGCCCCTTGTACCCATACAAAATTAATGCAGCATTAGTCAGTGTAGAAAAGAGCCCCACTCATCAAAAAAGCAGCTTGCAGAAGTCAAAAACACATGTAGCTCACAGATAAATGAAGCAGTCAGCACGAGGCCAACAATAACCATACAACACAGTTACAAACATTGCACTGGAGTGATAGCAATCAGCACAAGGCCATCTATAACCTATAACACAGTTACAAGTAAAAACACAGAGTTTAGCACAATAGTTGCTTAGAGGCTTGCAAATGAAGACAGATATGTTGAAAAGACCTACCGGGAGGCGAAAACAAGTAGCCTAAACCGCAGGAGCAGCACAGAAGAGCTGTGGATGCTCAGGACAGGATTTAAAAATGGCACCACAGTCTGTGGGAGATATAAGTAAACTCTAGGAGGAAACTAGCTATGGAGGAGGGGATAGGTGGGGGAAAAGTGGTTGGACTAGAGGGGTAGAAGGTAGGAAAGACTAAAGGGGTGGAAAGTTGGTAGGAAGAACAGTTCCAGGAGGGAGTAGGGCTTAATAGAGGTGAGTATGGCAGAAAAAGTATCAGCAAATAGCAGTTTAAAGGCTGTAGTTGGAAGGCATTTGCTAAATATTTCCAGCCAGAAAAAGAAGGCTGCCTTTACAGAGGGTGGTTTAGCAGGGGGGAGAAGATATTTACAGTCTAAGCATATTAACTCATAACCAACTGTTTGTGAAAAAATAAAACTTATTGGGATTATAAAGAATAGCTAGGATTTATATTGGTAGATGCTGCCACCTAATGGTAGAAGGAGATAGCAAACAGCAGGGATGGTTGGACCAGTCTTAGGTTTAAATATATTCTAGAGTAGTGATAACAGGAAGGGGAAAGGGCAAACGGTCTGCGGAAGGCTGCTAGAACGCACACACAGGAGGGCAGATTAACTCTATAAATAGTACAAGTCTACATTTAATTAGTGGTGATCAACATACATTTACACAATCTTGTTGGGGGGGGGTCTTCTCAGTAGTACTTCTCTTAAGTACCAGGCAAGCTGGCCAATTCAGGGTGTCTTCAGGTGATGGCCGGAGGTATTCCTTTTGCGTTTAAAGCAGGGAGGGAGCACCCGGGATGGATTAATTTACACAATCTTGTTGGGGGGGCCTGCATCATCCATTGGGTAGATACCTGCCTTTCTGATCAAATGCATACAGTAAGAAATAATGGGATTATGTCATCTACAGACCACATCAGTAATGGTGTGCAACAGTGCCCTGTTCTGTACCTGCACCACAGATGTACAAGTAGCTATCAAAGTCTTATGTATAGCCAAGTTTGTTATGACTGAATTGTGCTATCTACACACCTACAATGGCCATATCTTCCAGGAGGAGAAATACGCAACAAACAAATGTCAGCAAATATTAACATTATGCTTCTGTCAATGACCACCATCTGGTTGCAGTTATTTGGTGCTACATTAAAACTAATGTGTTGAAGATTGTCCATCCAAGTTCACTATCTCCAGCTTCACACAACTTCAGACATGGGAGTTTAGTCCATTCAGGATTACTTTCTCCAGCTTCATGCTATTTCAGACACGGCAGTTGAACTTAACTTTCCTGACATTTTCCAACAGGCATTCTTAAGAGAACGTCAATGCTTATTTGAGTTTCCTAGGTTTGTGTGGTTGATGCCATGTCTAGAGAATGCAACTCAGGCAGCAACAGGAGCACATACAAAAGACCGGTCTCTTCATGTGAGTTGCTGGAGTAAATAGCATCATGTGGGATAACATAAAAATAAAGTCTGTCGTTGGTCCAAGGTTCTCTTATAAGCATACTTGAGTCTGAACATAGTGATTGTTATGCACATTGAACCATTGGAAATATTGGGAAAAAGGTCTACTGTTTTTTAATCAAGTCCTGGAAAATAACTAACTTTCTCTCCATACCAGCTAGGGTTACAATAAGCAAAGGAGTTTTCTTTGCTCAACTTGAATACTGGCTACCAATCATAGCCACAGCCTCTGCAAAAGCTCATCCACTCCACAGTTCATTAAAAACAAAATCTGTAAATTCATGCTGCAGCTCACCCCCTCAGAAGCACCACTCTCTTCAAAGACAGATTGTTCCACTGACCTACAGCATTAAAATATTCCTAGGGTGTCTTGTTTTCAAACAATATCAACCAGATGCTTTCTAGCCTTTTGCCGCCATACTTCATAATAAAGCCAATCCATACAACCACTGTAATTTCTCCCAGCTGAATCTCTCACTCCAGACCCCCCAAACCAAACTACACTGTACTGATCACGGTTTCTCCATTCTTGTACCCAAACTCTCTCAATCTCTCCTCCCTCACCTAACAGAAATCTCTTCTTCCCTCACATTCAGAGCACAACTCAAAAGACACATCCATCTCTGACTGCAAGAGTTTTTCAGGTGGACATATCCTCTAACTCCTTCCTCACTTGCATTACTTCCACTTCCACACTCTATTCTTGCTGTTACTTACTTCCCATATTTTCTGCTAAAATTAATATTTGCTCATTGTTTCAACTGTTTGTAGGATTATATACTTTCTGTGATTACTCTGTTTGTAAAATAGTTCTGATGTATTCATATTCACTTATTTATTGTGAATTTCTTCACCCAGGCTGTGCTTAACAAATGTTCTGTTGGGTTATTCCAGTAAATGTACTAAATCTATAAAGTAAAATAAGTAGACATACATCTGCACAGAAGACAAATAAAAATGTACTACTTGGGTTTTAGATCCAGAAAAAAAAATTCCATTCAAGTCATTCAATTTCACTTAACTCTACCTCTGCCCAGCCTAGCAAGAGTACCTTTTTCAATATTTTACACAGTATCCACAGGAAAACTAAATACCTTCTCCTACTGTATAATGGGAAAGGAAAACACTAGCACCATGTGAGAATTTCTATATTTATCTCTTTTACAACACAAAGATTTCTTGAGACAAACTAGCATCACTATCACCACCACCACCAGCAACAAAGAACAACTGCCACATCCATCATCTTCAGGGTTCTCACAAATAGCCAATCCAAAAACAAGAGACGACCATTAAGAAAAAGCTTAGTTGCAAAGCTCACTTTGTATGTAATAGTGAGTCTGACTAGATGTAATAGCTATTTCTCCACTTTTTGTAATATCTTGAACTGCTTAGCCAAAAGTGATGTAAGATTCCATATCCCCAAAAACATTACTATTCCTAACCCAGTCAGAGCTGCCACTAAGGTGATACTGCACTCATCTGGTCCATTCACATTCCAGGTGGTGAGACCATAGAATGGCAGCACATTGCTATTTCAGGTTGTGCTTGGCAATGTTACACACCTGTTCCTTCAACTAAGCACTTGCAAGTAAAGTTTACCTGAAGCCTACAAAGTGTCATCTTACACTGATTCCAGGTGGTCATGACAGTTTGTTTAATAAAATAGAGACATAAAATAGAAACATAGTGTGTCTGATTGAAATATATGTTTTGAGCTCCACACCAGCATGCACAGTGGAAAGAAACCCAATGAACTTCAAATAGTTTACAGCTAGATGGTTATTCCTCTGGTAAGGCCACCACAGTTCAGATGGACTGACACAGAACTATTCTTCTAAATGTCATCAGAAACACAAATATTAAGTTATCACTAATGATCAGACAAAACTACAGTTTTTGTCAATTCTGGCATCTTTAAGGAGTGACAGTTAAGAAAGAAAAAAAAAGGCATATGGTAACATGAAAACACATTCAAAGATTATGAATGTTCTACTTACCTGTGAATTTATTAACTGCAGTAAATTCTCCTTTTGTGCCATCTTCTGTTACTGGTGACACCTTATATGTGTAATTTGTTCCTGGTGTAAGGCCTGTTATATTAGCAAACTTTGTAGTTACAGTGATAACTTTTGATTCTGGTCCCTGTATCGCTATCTCATACGACTTTACGTCACCATATGGACGTTCCCACGTCAGCATTGCAGATGTTGTTGTCACATTATTCACAGAAATGCTTTGTATCTTGTCAGGTTCTGTTAAGAATTGTAACAGTAGTTAGTTTTAGTCTCAGCCTTGAATTAATGCCTAAAACCTTTTTAATAACGTCATACTTGTTATATGCAACCAAAATTATTATGCATATGTGCTTTATCCAGAAAAGAAATAGAAATATGCTATTTCATGAAATAAAATGCCACAATTCTAATAAAGAAAATGAGATTGCACTTTGCCTATAACTGCACTTCTCAAATGTGGCTAATTTGCAATGACATCCCTCAATCTGTCTCAACATTTTGCACCATCACCCACCCAAAAAATGTATAATGTTTTAGAAGTTCTGAGTTAATAATTTAAAATGTTTTCCCAATCTTTCTTTCCTTTTATATGTTTGCTGTGTCCCCAGTTCTTGAGTTAAAAGGTAAAAGCTATGCCTACAGTTATGAAACATTAAAAAGCAGGAAAGTCTGTTAACTCAGTCAAACCTACAACGTTGACTTTGCTATCTTCTTCTTCATGCCTGCAGCACTATTTATGTGATGTCTTGTTTCACTTGTAGCTACAATATAAAAAGATGCCCATATATAGAAAAATTATTTCACTGTATCTTAATCATGACAGCCACTATTACAATGATAAAATATGAGAACATTTTTTAGTTTCAATACAAAAAATTATTTTAACTGAACAAGTTAAGACAAAAGTTGTTTTAATTGTAAAGTTTAAGGGATTTCCTCAGATTTTGGATTTAACATAACTCTTATCAGAACATATTTGATGTTCAGATTTTCATCAGTCGGGATTTTTTTTTTTAATTTAACATATTTATAATATATACACAGAAAGAAATTCAACATCATGTACTGTTAAACAATCTAAGGAATACCATAAATCATCTAGGTATTCTTTTAAAATCAGCACATTAAGAGTCTTGGTATTTCAACAGCAACATTTCAAGGCTATTGCAACCATTAAAAGTCTTAGCATAATTTACAGTTATTATTCAGATCACTTCTTTTTCAGTTTTGCATAGTATTACTGTTAAATTTAAAAATACTTTGAACATAGGAACTCAGTTTGAATTCCAATTTTTGCAATAACTTTTCCAGCAATTGCCAAAAGACTCTAAAATATTTTTGTTGTTTGGCATTTATAGATACAGGAAGTGCATCATTCATTATTTATCTAGTTAGATAATTATCAGTCCATAACATATTTATCTCTTTCAAGCACGCATTTAATTTTCGCAATCCATAAACAGGAGTCCAATCAACTTTTACATCTTTATTATATCACCAACAAACTGAAAAAGTAATTTTCCTAAACTTAGAGATTTTATATGTATGTATTTCAACATGAAAACTTTCTAGTATAAACTAGAAGTTTACTAACTGATTTAAGTAACAAACTTTTATTCTTACCATCTGTTGAGTCACTCATCCACTACTATCTAAAATCTTCCAGAATTTTGCATCAAAATTATTATTATTGTTTATAATTAACTTATATAACTTGGGCAAGCTTCCTTTCTATGTCAATTTACCCTCAATGATAGCATTCATGTATTCATATAATTGGAGAAGAGTTTTGTATTCCTCTTCAATTATCCATCCATCCACAACCTCTTTTTCCACCTTTTTGCACATGGGGTCAGGGTGTCACTTCAACGGTGCATTTATCCAGAGCCAAGCTTTACAGCACTGGGTGGCTAGCCCTGCCACCTTTGTTTAACCACACCACACACTCACATGTACACTCACACCTACGGCAAATTTAGAGGGTCCAAACTACAGACTGCATGTCTTTGGAATGTGCAAGGAAACTGAAGCTCCTAGAGGAAACCCACATGAACAGAGGGAGGCCATGCAGAATCTGCACAGAAGGCATCCCAGATGAGAATCAAACCTAGAAGCCTTTTGCTGTGAGGTGACCACACTATCCTTTGCACCACAAATGTCAGCCTCTAAAATTCCCCTGATGGGAACCCCTCTAAGAAAAGAACTAGTAGTAGCAGCAGCCGTGGTGGAATAGGATTATAAATGTACTGGAATTTGCTTAGTATGGTGTTGGTAACAAAAGTCAATCATATTATCTACAAATTAATTTAATTTCTTACTGATGGATAGTGTTATCTGATTAACAGGTTCATCCAACTTGTAATCTCATGAAATATTCTGGCCACTTAGCTTTTCCTTTTTCAAAGCAATCAGGACATGATGCTAATCCATTCCTTTTTAGTAAATTCATTTTAACATTGTTCAGAGATTCCTTAAATTAAGTGGTATGTGCAATGGGAAAACAATTCCAATTTGATATAAATTTCTTAACTGTTTTAAGAATTGATTTCATACATGCAGAGTCTAAAGATCAAAATAAAATTCCTTGTAAGGTAAATTTTATTAACCAGATGAAAGGACGGTTATATATTTCTAATTTATCATATTTGATAAACTTTAAGAATTTAGTATAATCTCTTTCTGAATGCTCTTTCATTGACTAGTAGAGTCTGTCCAGAGTATAATACAGAAAAATCTGCAGCAATAGAGGGAAGAATTACTGTGTCACCCTCAATTATCCTAAAAACATCATTCAGTAATTTTAAAATATTTAACGGAAGCAGAATATATATTTCCATACTTACACCATCTAACCCTGGAGCTATACCACTTTTTCCTTTCTTTAAAGCTTCTTTAACTTTTATTAGGGTAATAGGCTTATTCAACAGAGATATTTGTTGGTTATTAAGTTTATTAGTAACACTTTTCTTTAAACACTTATCAATTGTGTAATCATCAGGATTATTTGTTTTTTCTTTGTTAAGATCCTCAGGGAACATTATTGATGCACGCCTTTTTGCTCAACATCTTACTTCTATTAGCTAATCTATGTATATATTTTAAAGTCATTGCATAACTGTGTAATTTTATTTTTTCCAAACTATATCCACTTTATGCGTTAAAGTTGATTGATAGTTTGCCTTTAATTTTATCTAATAATTTCTTTGTTTGTTGTTCAGACCATGCTTTGCGTATTTCATCTTGTATTTCTAACAACTCTTTTTTATTTTATTACTAGCCCATATTCCCATTCTGGCTTTAATATGCATTTTTAAGGAATCCATAATATGATTTTACTAACCTGATCATTATCATTCAAAGATAAAAAGAATCTCATTTTTTTTCCTCAAGGTAACTATTAAATTCTTTATTTCATCATATATACAGGAATTCTATAAATAATATGAGATTTCCTTATATCCATTAATATATTAATACTTAGTGCATTATGATCAGATAAAGAAGAAGGAATAGTTTTAAAATAATTCACTTTATTAAGTAAATCTGTAGAGGCATAAATCCTATCCATTCTAGTGTATCTCCCGTGTGCATATGAATGGGTGAGTGAAGAGCATTAACTTACCTTCTACTTTTACTATTAAATCAACTAAATTATTACTACTAAATCAGTCAGGAATTTGAACTGACTGAGAATAGGTGCAAATTAATTAAGAAAAAATTTAAATTGTTAGAAACTTGGCATGCTCTGTATTGTTCTGATGCAGAAATGATTTTGAATTTCAGTAGATTTCTGCTTTAATTTGCCACTTGAGGAATAAACTGTTCACTCTTCAGCATTTGTATCAACAAAGGCTTGCTACCTTCTCCTCTGAGGTTTGCTATAAGAACTGAGGTAGTGTTACAGAAAGCCTCTGTGATCCTATAATGATCTCTAGGTACTAAATTCCTAACCAAGAGTTAGAATATGCCTTATACTTCCCAGTTTTCTCAAAAGTTTTATCTGTCTGGCTTAGCTGATATATCTGCTGTAACAGAAGCAGGAAATGAGATTATGCTCTGTGTTAATGACAACATTACCTATTTCTCACACATTCCAACAATAACTGAGCCATAACTGACAAGTTGAGCCAATGGTAATAGCCCCTACAGATTCACCTAAATGTCTTCACTGATACTGCAGTCATTTAGACTGCATGCAGTACCAGTTTTGACACATAAATAGATGTGTCAATACTTAACACTAGCAAACACCATACCACAGTGCTACTTATACCTCAGACATGAGAATGTATTCAGAACAAAAAAAAACTTTGTCTAGCATTCATTGCAAGTCACATCATTACAGGATGGACATGGTGTTCTGCACAAATAGAGTACATCTACAATTTTAGAAAAATTATACAGTCTGGAACTGTACCCTGGGTGTGAAGGGAATTTATTTATTTTATTTATTTTACATTTGTTAACTGGGTAGTATATGACTGGGCCATGGCACCTGTTTTTAGTTGAGACCCAGGGAGAAAAGCTCTACACACAATAGCAAAATCATAAAAGCAAAATTACATACATATAATAATACACATAATACAAAATAAATTATACAATGTATATTCAAGAAGACCAGAGATAAAATTAGTCACAGAGTATACTGTAAACAGCAATGTAGATAATGAATATTGATTGTATGAAATGGATTGACAGAGAAACATTCATGGTGACATAAGTCATAGCACATTTAAAGTATACATTGTTTACAGAATGGCTACATATTCTAAATGAGCTAGAGCTAGAACTCCTTTGAGAGGGGAATATAGAAAGTATTTAGGGAAGGGAGGGTGGATTAGCTAGAAGAACAGCAAGAGCAGATGAGTTGTTCTCTAGATTTGTTTTAAAGTAAGAGTGGTCGGGATAGCTTTGAATGTGTTAGGGAGAGCATTCCAAGCCTTGGCTATTTTATTAGAGTAGTGGCAGTTGCCATGGTAGTTGTGCGACTCAGTTATTTTTAGCAACAGCTTGTATGAAGATCTAAGGGACCTTGTATTGACTTGAGGTTGAACTAGGGAGGAAAGTGCAGGGCATTGGCTGGGGTTGTGTATGATTTGGTATGTGAAGGTAAGATGGTTTAGTGTTAACAGGTTGGGAAGCTCAAGCCAATTCAGTTGGAGAGCAAAACAGTGATGACATTTATGGGGATGATTGCTGGCAAATTTTGCAATTTTATTACACCAGGATGATAGGTTGTCTAGGTCAGTTTTGCGCAGGTTTGTAAATATGTGTGAGCAGTGGAGTAGGGTAGATAGAAGTTTGGGATCTAGCAGTGGCTAGTCTGGCTTAGTTTGTCAGGAAAGGTTTTGCATGGTAGAGATCCAAGTTTGGCATGGACATTTTTGATTGCCAGGGAAATGTGAATATTAAATTACAGCCTGTCATCTATAGTTACACCTCGGAGTTTTGTATGGTTTGTGGGTTAAATTTTGGTTCTATTATTGGAATGAATAAAGAGGGATGGAGACTGGTTACTGGATGGTTTGGAGAAAATCATTAGTTTGGTCTTATCTGGGTTTAGAATGAGCTGGTGGTTGGACAGGCAGGTTTCTATTTCCTGAAATGATTTTTGAGACTTCTCTTGGAGTTCTTGGATGGTTGGGGCAGAGCAGATAACGGATGTGTCATCTGCTTACATTATGATTGTAGCGCATTAAGTTGCTGGGTTTATAGTATTGGTAAATAGGATAAAATAGAGGGGGCCAAGTATGGACCCTTGAGGTACACCAGTGGACACTGGTAGCAGAGGAGAGAGATTTTTCTCCCATTTGGTGGCCTGTTTACGGTCAGATAGGTAGCTCTGAAACCACGTAAGTGTTAATGAACTGAGATAGTAAGTGGCAAGCTTGTTTAGAAGACGCTGGTGGGAGACAGTGTCAAATGCTTTTGACTTGTCAAGAAAAATGGCTGAAACTAGGAGACCATGGTTCATGAGGTGATGAATGGTGTCAGTAAATGATATTAAGGAAGTGTTAGTGTTATGCTTGGGCCTAAAGCCACGCTGTGACTGGGATAGTAGGTTGTTGTTGATGAGGTGATTTTGGAGTTTGTGAATACATTTCTCTAGGATCTTAGCTATGAGTGGGAGGATGGCAGTGGGACAATAGTTTCTGATTTCTCCGCAGGGGCCACCCTTGTGGAGGGTGATAATGTGCACAATTTTCTAGAGGTGAGGTACATATTGTTCAGAAATAGAGTGATTGATAAGGATAGATACAGGATAGGTGATAAATGGAGCAGCAATATTTAAGAATTTGTTGGGGAGTTGGTCTGCAGCTAGGCAGCATGGTTTGAGTTTGCTGAGGAGCTTTTTTATGTAGGAAGTCTGGACAAGTTTAAAGGAGAAACAGCTGGTGGTGCTAGAGACAGAGGGGGGATAGAGAGAGGTAGGTTTTGGTGGTTATCTAGGAGGGAGGTGATTGATTTAATAAAGTGGGAGTTAAATTGGGATGCTATGGATTCAGAGGTATTGCATGTGTAAGGGCTGGGGGTGGAGGTTTTAACTGGGTTAAGGAGGTAGTTAATAGATTGCTAGAATTTGCGAGGGTTGTGAAGGAACTTTACTTGAAAGGTTTGGAAGTAGTATTTTTTTTCATTTTTTTATACATTTCGTTATTTGGTTCCTTAGCTGCTGGTATGAGGTGAGATAATTTTTGTTTTTGGTGGACTGGTATAGGGCCTTAGCTCTATCTCTTTGTTTAATAAGTAGTTTAGTGTCATGGGAAAGCCAAGGTAGCTGTTTGGATTTGATACATATATACGTACATTGGAATGGATCCAATACTGTATTATCGTGTATACACAAGGCATGCTAACAGATAACAACTTATTATATCATACCTTAACATATCTGTGGTTATATTCTAAACATGCTTGCAAAAGTCCATAAAGTTTGCAAAATTGCACTATGCCCGGTGCTAGTTCTTATACTTAGATTCCTTTGCAAGATTTTCTTTTATTATTTTGCAATCCATGGAGGTTACCATGGAGGGGATGACATTTTGTGGAATGTGGATGAATTATTTCTCTCTTTACCTTATGTAGTTATTAATCGGTGCAGATCAGGTGATTAACACTTCTGTGTTATTGTCACCAGCCAGGTGCAGAAAGACCACATAAGCAGACAAAGAACAGATGTACAGGATACATTGATGGTTTGAAACTGGAGGCCTTCCTCTATGTTGGCATAATTGAGAGAACACAGAACTGTTGTCATTATGGTAGCCTCTCTTTAGTGTAATCATGAACCCCTCGACACTATATTTGTAAAGAATGAGATTCGGTGATATTCGCATTAAGGATTAAAGATTAGTGAGATATTATATTATATTGAAGCCCATTATATATGTCATACAGTATCATAGTATTTATGAGACACACAAGTATATATGGTATTGTTATTATCTGTACACACAAAAAGTAGTTTCTTGATACCACTTATTTGTTATATCATGTCTGCTGGACTGTATCATGTTTTAGGTCTAATGTTGTGTATGTGCAGTATGTTTAATGAAATGTCAGTCGATGTGTCAGTAAAGACAAATAGAACAAAGAACTGGCTTACTGCTGAAATGTTAACAAGAACATTCGACTGTTGGCAAAAAAATGTCGAACACTACCCATGTTAGCATTTGTTTTTAGGTATAAGTTTGATTATGTGTTGACATTTTTAGTATTTGTGACATTCTCTGATGTTGGCGTTATATTATTGTCAACGGTATGCACATTCATTGATGTGCGATTGACATTTTGATGGTAAACCTGTATGGTATATCACATATTTATGTTGAAGGACAATTTATTTAAAGCATATGTTTGACTTGTATTTTTAGATATAAAGATGAAACTTGTATATTTAGATATATTTGTGAGGCTCCTTTGGAGGGCTTTGTAAAATACTTTTGAAAACTTTTGTGGAAACTACTCTTTGGAAACCTTTTACACATTGTCCACATGTGTTTGTTATGTTTCTTTATGTGGCATATAAAGCTGTTTATATATAGCTAGTGTCCATAAAAAGCTAGACAATATAAACTTCCATATATAGGTGCAGCTGTGTATATGTATGTGTATATGGTGGCTGAAATTAATCACTATGATGTTTGGAGGAAATACACTTTTCTTTGTAAGTGTGTGTGTGTGTGTGTGTGTGTGTGTGTGTACTTAGAACCATAATGCAATCAAAGCCAACATACTCTAGTGCATTGCATTGGATAAAATAATTTTCTAATTACATGCATATCACCCATGAACACTGTTATATTGCTCTTTCATTCACTTCACAATCTTTGGAACACAATTGTGCAAGAATGTTTGGAATTCCCATATATATCCATACTATAAGTAAAGCCAATATACTTAAATTGTTCATTGGATGCAATCTGTTTTGTCAATAATACTTATCATTTGTAAATCACATAAGAATATTGTAAATGCTAACTCTCTTATTCAAATAAAATAACCTTTAGCTTGTCCTCAAAAATATATCCCCTTCTTAACTTGGAACATATGTTTTGGAAGTGTAATGCGTTGGTACATTAAAAAAAATTCCTTCAGAGTAGTCTATCAGAAATATTGGATGTGCAAATGGATGTAATTAAGGAAGTTAGATTTTCTGCTAGCATACAGGATCTGAATTACCTAGATATATTAAGGCCTTTTAAAGTTTAATTTTGGTGGCTGCCAAAAGGCAGTTACTAGAAATGGAAACCAAAGTCTAAAACAACTATATTTGAATTAGTCAATATTGTAACAGAGATAAAATAACCAGACGTGGGATCTTTAGAAAATTTATGAGCAAAGTAAATAAAAAATAAATAGAAATTTTGCGAACAATACATGCAGAATAATGTGTTGGAGGATGATTGAGGCTTATGGAGAGGCAGGAATTAAGCAATTTATGTATTGTTTGATTGATGACAATTGTATAAAAGTGCGTATGCATGCTGTATAATGTTTTAACTATAAAAATGCTAACATAGTTTATTTTTTGTTATATAAATGTATATCTGCATGTGTCTTAAGTGATAATTCAGTAAAGATATTTAAAAAAATGTAGCTCCTTTTGGATATCTCCATGTGAATCACCTTCTCTTGTTAAATCAGAACATAAATCAATCAAGTACCTATGTTTAAAGAATTCTAAAAAGTAAATCTTCTTTAATCACTTGATTGTCTAAATGTATATAATGTAGTCCTTCTCCAATAAACCCCATTGGCTAGGCTACCACCTATGCTGCTGACCCCTATTCCCACTTAAATAGTTTCTTTTTGATGAGGCAGTCCCTTTCCAGACCAAATATGATGGCAACTTTAAAAACAGCCCATTGCGGAAATTGGAATATCCATATAAATAAACTATATAACAAGGGAAGTAATTACTGAATATGTACAAGAGGTCTTATTCTGCCTACCTTACCAGCACACTTATCCAAACTAGCAAATAACTTAATAATGCCATACAGAAGCTTAAAATAGAATATGATCTTAAAATAGCCACTGAATGCAAAAATATTTACAAGTCTTTCTTTAACTATGTCTGGAAGTTGAGAAATAACACCCCACAATGTTTGCAGCTAGTCCATAATAATACTACTCAGCTTGACCCGTAGGAAATTGCCAATGTCCTAGTTGACTAACATAACGCAAATTATACTCCACTCAAAGTTTTAAGTGTTTTTAAGTGGAATTGGTGGCAGGACCATTTGTTTGTGGAGTTTTATATTTTGATGTGCTCTGCCTTTGGTGACGCTACTTCTTCTTTTGCCTGTTCATTTTTTGGTGGGAGTGTCACACATCCACTGCATAGTGGAATCAGCATTACCACAGCAGCCAGCATTGGAAATGGCAAGCAGGAGAATCCATGCCAATAATTTAATGGGTTTATCTAACCCACTTCTTAACTTTGACTTTGAAAGTGGTACTTTGGAGCTACCAACAAACAGGGGAGACACCTTGTTATTTGAGAGCATTTATAAGGAAGTAGAGAATGCAGCTTTTAAACGAAAGCGACTACAATGGCAACGCTTTCATAAGGAGGCGTGCCTTCACCATCACATTATTCCACGAGGTTTAAGAGTAAGATGCATGCCAACTTATGGAAATATGTATCCTGAATTGCTTGCTAAATGTCAAAGGATTAATATAGAAACTAGTTTCAGTTACATGAAACTTTTGATAGAATTTTTTAAACCTCAGGAGGTTGAAGCAGCAACCCTAATTGAACAAAAACAGAATGAACTGGAACAAATGACATTATCTGATAACAATTTGATGAAGCTAGGCGTGCTGCAGGACAGGCTTGATGCTTATGATACCAAGTTAAAAGGAGTGAAAAATGGCAAACTATCCAGGGATTTTAATAATTTTTAGGAAGGGTCACCTGTTTGAATGGCCGAAAGATAAGAAAACAACCATACAGACCAGGACTAATGTAAACAATGGAATAGTAGCAAGCCATGAAAAGGAGGAGACTGTCACTAGGAAACCAGCGAGAATTGTAGTAGAAGCAGAAGTGCATACTACACCCAGGCAAAACAACAGAGAGGTTTCAACAACACATGAAACCGTGATACATGCTCTGGAGACTAATGTTAGCTCGGTAATCAATACTAAGAGCATAGAAGAACTATCTGAGCAGGGTGAAGAAAATATATCCATTTTGAATAATAACAAGAATTTGGATATACAGAATGCCATTAAACCCAAAGATGGGGTGGTACATTTACCGCTTTACCAACAGATTCCTTTTTTGTTGCAGAACAACACCCTGAGGGAAATACGACTGGGAGAGAAAGAAACGGAGGTTTCAGGAATAAATGATTTCCTTGTATTTAATATATCGAGTATTTTATTAACAAGAGATCAGACTTGACTATTAGAGAAAGGAATGAGTTTCATAAACAACTGCAAATAAATAAATAAATAAATACCCTCCTTGCGTTCACCAATGAGTGAATTTATTCTAGATCTAAAATATTTTGGGAGGAATGTGACTTTAAGGTATCTGTTCAGAAAAACAAACAATGATGAATCTCAAACTAGAATTGGATATAGGAAACCAAGTACGTTTGTCCCTGTATGTCATCCGGTTGTCGATGCCTTCGTGCGATTATGTGAAAATGAAGTGGCTGAATACAGACAGCAAAGGGGAAGTAAACATTAACACAACTTAACTCTAAATGAGAAGAGAGCACTATCTGAACTACAGAATATGAAGGGCATCATGATTAAACAAGCTGACAAAGGAGGGGCAGTTATAGTTATGGATATGTCATTCTATGATACCAAGATGAAGGAGATGCTAGTGGATATAGCCACCTACAGGAGGATTGATGAAAGAGAATTGAACACCATTATACATAGTGTACAAGACATGCTTTATGACAAGCTCATGAATGGATCGATAAGCAAAGAGCTGTTTGATTTTTTTGAAGTATGTCATCCTACTATACCTAGCATCAATGGAATGCCTAAGGTGCATAAGAATCTACATGACCCTCCGATGCGACCAGTCGTTTCAGGAAAAGGATGGATAACTGAACCCCTTTCTATTTTTATAAAAGGGGAGTTAAAGAAATTGCTACCCCATGCACCTGCAGTGATCAAGGACTCAGCTGAGTTCTTAAGTAGACTTTACAAGAAACTGCAACAGATGAATACTTGTAAGAATTTATTATTGATAGCTATGGATGTGAACAGTTTGTTCACATCCGTACCCAATGATTTGGGGATTGAAGCGATCAGAGACTTTGGTGTGAAGCACAAAGCAACCAATGATATCCATTTACTATGTAGTCTCTTGGAATTGGTCTTATATAACAATGTGTTTCTGTATAGTAGTACTTACTACTGGCAGAAGTTGGGGGTAGCGATAGGAACTCCATGCGCAAATAGTTATGCCAATCTGGTCCTAGCAAGATGGGAAGAGCTATGGAAAGCGGATATTAACAACAAATGGAATAGAAACATAGTTTTCTATAATCGATTTGTGGATGATGTCTTTCTCTTATGGGATGGTGATTTAACCTCCTTGGAACATTTTGCACAAATTTGATCAACACAACTTCATTTTTGAAGTTTGAAGTGACATCTTCTAATACGAGATAGAATTCTTGGATGTTAAGTTAATGCTAGATGACACAGGAAGCATCAATACTAGAATGTATAGGAAACCTGTATGGCGCAATCATTTACTGCACAATACTAGCATGCATGCATCCCAGGCATGTTCTTGACAACATAGTGACTAACCAACTAACTCAGGTGTCCAAGTTCTGCAGGAGGGATAAGGATTATAGGGAGGAGCAAATTAAATTTATCAATGAAAACACCAAGAGGTGGGGATTTAGTAAACCGAATAGAAATTGAAGAGATGAAGTAGATAATAAATTTGCAATCAGATCAGTCACCAGGTCTGAATGCGTTTGTCCCTTTAAAACGTGCACTAAAAGGGAAAGCTTTTCAGCACTCAAAATGACATAATTAGTAGGGTGTGGATGCTGCTATGGTTAATAAATGCATCTAAGTGAGTGAACACTAGAAAATGAAGGTATTTAAGAAGAAGTTTCACTAACAAACATTTGAAAAAGGTATTATACCGAAAGTGCTTATCTGGTTTATGAGCCAGTGTGTTTATTTTATTTTATCCTATCATCGTATATTTATTAACGTTTTTAAGTTTTAAGTGTTTTTAAGTGGAATTGGTGGCAGAACCATTTGTTTTTGAAAGTTGTAACTATTACACAAATTCCACAGACACAGACACCCAGTATAATTACTATGGTGCAAGTCCCATCACACTCACATATGCTAATAGCCTCACACCCATGGGTCTGGGTAACATACCAAATCACCTGGTTATTAGTAACAAATATAGCCTGTCAGCCAGTACCACATCACAGAGGGATAAAGTCCTGACTGCAGCCCAGGAAACCCAAGTTTGATTATTAGCTCAGGTGTCTGGTACTGTCAGGAAAGGATAGGTGAGCCCATATTGAGGTTTGGTTAATTCCTGGTGAAGCTAGGAGATGAGTGAAGGGGGTGGTGTCTTAAGGGAAACTATTGAGCAAATCTGGCAGATTCACTATGGAAGGGGGCAATACACCAGCATATCCACGTTGCATATACCTGCTTGGATGCTAACAAATGTGCACATCCATTCCTTGGTTAATGTGAATATGCGTAGGGAGGGACAGTAAGGCATAAATAGAAAATACCCCTCAATAGCATATGACACTGAACCACGGGCCTTAGTCTCCTCACTGGCCCCAGAGCAAATCTAGGGGAGATAAGGAGTGCCTGGTATACCCTTTCAATGAGGAGTATCCCTGATGCAAATCAATAGCCATCTGTGAGAAGAGAATCCTATCTGCTGCCCCATGATAAATATAGATAATTGGATGAACATCCTTAAATTCTCCTCCAATGTATGTCAATTTCTTTATGGCTGAAAATAACTTTTGTATGTGGTTTATTGATTAGGTTGAATTAGGTCACACACTCCATTTCCCTGCTGTGAAAGGTAAGCCCAGTGATCCAGCAGGAAAAAAAGCACTGTAGCCCTTAAACATAACTTTGTTCTTTTGGTCACTATCCACATTGTGAAACAATAAGGAAAGATAGGAAAACTGAGAGTTGCCGTGTAAGTCTGTTTATCAGTCTTATACCCCACCCGGTTATTGCTCATGAAGAAGAGACTTAATTTCTTTTTGTAAACATGAACTTGTTAATTCAGTTTGATTGCTTTTATATAAATGTAAATTTGCCTACGTCAGAAATAATAATTCAATAAATGTGTTTAAAAAAAAAAGATACTTAATTTCTTGACTAAAGGAATCTGTTCTATTCCTCACCTAAAACAGCAATCCCTATTTCCTTGGAGTACCGTGGCCACAGATTTGGAGGTTCTCATCTGAAACAAGCCCCATTCTGCTCTGCAGAGAATTACTTTAGGACATACCCTAAAATGCACTTACATTGTATGTTATGAAAAATGATAATGGTAGCACTGATACAAAAGGCATTCAGAAAGGTTAAGAAGAAAACATGTTTGCATCAGACAAGAATGTGTGGTATTTGGTGATGGAAATCAATAGGATGTGTGTTCTATTCTCACATAGTGCATTTAGATACATTTTTCAATACTGACACTATAATGTAGTATGGAAGGGGGGTGCTGCATTCCTGAGTGTGCTACCCATCAGCTGAAATGTCAGAGCTAGGCTGCATCTCTATGAGCTAGTGATAAGTTAAGTGGATGCAGAAGATCCCACAGCACTTATCAAAAAATGGTTGGGGGAAGGTTCCCATTCGCCTGGTCAAATATCTCATAGTTACTATGAATACCTCCTTGGTCCTCCTGTGAAAAGAGGCCATTGGCCTAGTGGGGCTAACCTACTGACCAAAGCATGAATAAAAAATAAAAATAAATAAATTAATAATAATGATTACTTGTTACTTTTCTACAAAAGTAGAAAATCAATGTTTTTACCTAGTAAAATTTAACAACATGATTGTAAAATCATTTTTTTAAATTCCGACAGCAATGCTGTTTCAGTCTGAAGATTAAATGTACCATTTGAACAGTGTATGGAAATACTACATTTTGGCTTAGTGCAGTCTAATTGAGATGCAAAGCTCTAACACTGTACTATCAGCGAGAGCTGACTGGAGATAATGCTTTATGAGGTTTATTGGCTGCCAGAAGAAAGGAACAGTCTCTTACCACCATAACTACCACATCATTACCACTAAATAAGTGTTCCAAGCAAGTGATTCAGCAACAAGATTCAGCACAAGTCTGCAAGTGGGAATCATTTTTTGCATTTTCCATTTACAACCAGAATCATTTAAAGGAGTTAGTCTCTGCAAATGTTAAAGACAACACTTAATTCTCCTTTGAGAACTTAGAGGGCACTATTACACATGAAGAGCTGGATGACTATTTAGTATCTATAGACAAAGATGAATTCAAGAAAACAACAAAAAATAGGGGCGTGGCCAAGGATGAACACAGGATAGCAGCAGATTTCTTCAGCTCCACCAATTTCACTGCACTGACAGGAAATAATTACTTTAAAAATTAATTTATGAAGTAATTTTCTTTCTAAATATGTTTGTTTTATCTATTTCTTGAACTATATCTAAAAAAGAAAGGAAATTTTAAAAATATTCCTGTCAGAAATCACCTTGGAAATTTTCTTGTCAGTTTCTCTGTTTGAAATGAGTTCCAGTAAGACAAATTCTCAAGACTCCAGCATCAAGAAAGAACTTCAGTCTCTGATATCTACAATCCAGCAACTTACTGCTAAGATGGATAAACTGGATACTAAAATTGATACCTTCATAGAAAAAACTACAAAACAAATAGACTTGTTACATATAGACTTGCAACAACAGAAGATCCAGATTGCAGGCATAGAAGAGACTGTAAATGACATGGAAAATAGAATCCAAGAAACGGAAATCAACATTGAGTTTTGCTGAAACAAAATACACATCTACAAACAAAGCTTGATGACCTGGAAAATAGATCTAGGCTTAATAACATTAGGATTTTTGGACTGCCAGAAAATATTGAAGGTAACAATATTACTTCTTTTTTAACAACATGGCTCCCTAAAACTTTAGACTTACCAGAAGCATTCTCTTTTGGTATCGAAAGAGCACATAGATCTATAGCTAATACTAACTCTAACAAAACTATCCTAGATCAGTTATAGTTAGATTTCTATCATCTTTTGATAAAGAGATGGTTCTTAAATCTGCTTGGGATAAAGATCCTGTTAAGATTAATGAGACAACTGTGCGTTTTGACAATGACTATTCTTCCTTGGTAATAGCTAAAAGAAAAGTTTTTCTGCCACTAATAAGGGAGCTTAAAAAAGCACAGTTTAAAACATACCTTCTGTTTCCTGCCAAGCTAAAAATCTTCCTCCGTGATGGTCCTAAAATTTTTGATGACTTAGACTCTGCATTACTGTTTATCAAAAAAAATAAGATTTTGGATAAAATAGAGGAAATGGAATGGGCTAGTCCTTCATTAAAGAGATTGGCAACTGAAACTTCGTGGAAGACTTCAGAGAAGAAGAAGAGACTAAAAAACAAATGATTTGTTCTATGTTTTTTTTTCCTTTTTTTCTCTCTTTATTTTTCTTCATTATTAATCTTTTTAAATATAGTTCCTGCATTTCCAGAAAGCCACAAATATTCTGAAAAAGATTTAATCAAAGTTATTTTCTGTGTGCAAAGAAATGTTTTGTTTCATAATCAGTCAAAATATCTGAGGAACTAATAACAAGCTATTATTCAATTTGTTTCTCTTTCTGAAAAAGAGAAGTAAGGTTAGTAATTTGATACATTTTTTTCTTTTTTTTCTCCTTTTCTTCTTTTCTTTGTTTTAAACAATGACATTTTATTTAAATTATGTAGTGGGTAAGGGGTGGGGAGGACAGGGAGAGAAGTGTAATAAAAATATGATAAATGGAATAATAACTTATTTATTCCTTGTAAAAAAGTGTATATGTTGTTTAAATGCTATTGCTAATTATACTTTCTTGATTACATTGCTTTTGCTTGTTTACAAATAATCTGGCATGCTTTAATTAATAATAATTAGAACTAAATAATAGTAAATAATATGTTTTATTTCCATCTTTATTAATATAAGCAGTAAGTAATATTCCATTGTAAATACTTTTTATAGCTTCCTTTTACATTTTTTCTATCTCTGCTTTACTCTCTTTTATTTTCTACTCTCTTTTTCTTTTCTTTATTCTTTCTCTTTATTTTTTTCTCATATTAATATATAGAAATGCTTTTGATCATACAGGCACAGTAAATAATAAGATTTGTATAAAAATTGAGTTGGGGCAAAAATATTGAGTTTTATTACTTATTAATAACTTTGGGCTTAATTTCACTTGCATAGAGGCTGTAATAACCTGTAAAATACTTTGCGAAGGTTTTGTCATGTTTAGATGCATTTATACTGCTAAATGAATGTTTGTCACTAGTTTTTAACAAGATTCCCGCCAAAATGTTAAGGGAGACAATTTGGGATGTGGGTTGCCTCGTGAACAGTGTCCTCGAGTTGTTTTAAAAGCTTCAACTCTCAGAATTCACTCAGAGAAGCTGAAAGCAGTCAATTTGACCTTTGACCCCAGAAATCACACTGACACATCGCAGATTCAGGAAGAACACTCTACCAGGAAGTAGAACTGCTGCAAATGTGACTCTGTGAAGGAAAATGAACTCTTTAACATTTAAATGTGAGTTATTTTATATAATTACTTAAATATGTATGTTATAATTTATAAAATATGTCAGTTATAATGATTTTAAATGATGCAGTTTATTGTAGTAAGCAAATGTCTTATTTTAGAAGGCATAGAAAGTGAAACATTTATACAAGTGTTTTTGAAAGTTTACTTGACTGCAGCATACTAATTTATGTTAAAAATTTATGATCTAAACATATACATTACTATAACTCATTTGATTTATCTGATTGACAAGCATAAATAACTTTATGGCTCTATTCTGGAAGAAGTTGTCATGTGATATATTTTAAAGCAGCAGTATAGATATACAAAATACAGATGGCTTTCTTTACAATAATGCAAGTGTTTCTGAGAATTTGCATAACTATGCAGTATGATTTATAACAATTTCTATAAATATAATATTTTATTCTACTGACAATAATAAGTATGAGAAAAAAGCTCATATACAAGTAATTCAAGGTTTTTTTTGGAAGCTGTTAACTGCATTTACATGACAGAAAATAGATGCATCTTAATATATGTAATGTCTGAACCATATTAGCCAAAGTTTTCGATTTAAATGAATATTAGAACTTATTTTTACACACTTTGAATAAATTAATATGTAAATATGCCTTCCTTTTTTTTTTTTTTTTTTTTCTCTCTTTCTTTCACTCTCTCTCCCTCTCTCACGTCTTTTATTTCTCTCTCTCCTCTTGGTTCCTAATATCAAGTTTATTTGAATACAAGTGTATTATATTAAACAGATGTATATAGTAGTATGAATAGTTTTTTAAAAAAAGTTTATCTTAGTTTATATGATGCTGTTTTATCAAATGTGTAGTCTTGTCTTGCTAGCTAATCAAATTGAAAGTTGTTAATTTAAGTTAAATATAACTAGTATTAAATTGATAAGGTGGTAGCTGAGTTACTGCTGCTTAGGGTAGGGGGTTAACTTGAGTGGTATATACTACTCTAAGTTGGAGTTTTTAACTCCAGGCTGGGTGCAAGGTTTAATCCTTACATTATTTTCACTTGTTCATTGTTGTATGTATATAGTTCTGACATCCACAATACATTTTGTAAACTCATTGTCACTACAAACAAAATTGAATCTTATACAAAATCCCATAAGAGATTCAATAAATACAGCTATATTTAAAGGTACACCTAAAGGAGGAGATGTAACATTACTTATTTTGTTAATTGTTATTTTGATCATAAGATTCTTATGTTTTAAAAATGCCAAATGATATCTTTAAAAGGAATTTCTTTAAACATTAATGGATTGAATAATCCATGTAAAAGGGCAAGCCTAATAAGATACATTAATTTACATAAGGCCAACTTAGTCTTCCTTCAAGAAACTCATCTCTTGAAAAAAGATATTGATAAACTAGCCACAAACAAATATACAGTATTGGTTAGTTCAGAGCACACTCAGAAAAAAAGAGGAGTGGCTATTTTATGGAATAAAAGTATGCCCATTCCTAAAACCATTAAGTCTTATCAGGATGATAAAGGAATGTTTTGTATGGTTACAATACAAATTAATGGGAAGACTTACACATTAATTAATGTATATTGGATACCTGGAATTGGTATTAATACAGTGAAACACCATCTTGATAAGATCATATCATTCTCTATAGGAGATATTATTTTAGCTAGTGACTTTAATTGTATACTACATGAAAGTGACACTACCACTATAGGAAAAAGAAGAATTACATCTAATGAAAAACATTTAAATGATTTTGCTAATTCTTATCATTTGAATGATATTAATAATCAGATAAATTCAAAATCATTACCATACACCTTTTTTTCTAACAGATACAAAACTTATTCAAAAATAGATAGGGTTTATTTCTAACCAGATGGTAACAGATTTAATTAACTCCAAAATCATTTCATGTCCTATATCTGATCATAATTCAATTGTTTTTGAGTTCATGATAAAAAATACTCACAATGTTCAGATCAAAAGGATACCAGCATACTTAACTCAACTAAAAGACTATAAAGAATATATACTTTCAGAAGTACAACATTTTCTAGACATAAATAATACTCCTGAAGTCTCCATTGTCTATGTTTGGGATGCCTTAAAATCATATCTATATGGACAAAGTATCAGATGGTATTATAATAAAAGGAAATCTTGGGATAAGGAATTGTTAGATATTCAAAGTAAATTAGACTCTTATAAACATAATAATAAAGAAAATATTATGGATAAGAAAGTCATTGAAGAAATAAACAAACTAAATGAGAAATACAAATAAATTTTAACTCATAAAGTTAAAATAACTTTAGAGAAATACAAGTTTTTGTCTTACTCAATAAGCCCCAAATACTTACATAGACTTAAAAATAAAACAAAAAGGTTGAATAAACCAAATCATATCAAAGAAATCTTTTCTCTAAGGAAAAAGAAGAATGTTTCTAGTCTACCAGAAATACTAGATGAATTTAGAAATCACTTTCACAAAATTAACCATAATAACATTAACATGGAACATAAAGATAAAATAAAGGAGTTTATAACCACAAACATGAATAAAAAGCTTAATAACAAACAGATTAAACTATTGGACAAAAGTATTTCATATACAGAGGTTATTACACAAATAAACAAGCTTAAATCAAACAAAGCACTGGGTAATGATGGTATTATACCAGAGATATATAAAATCCTTTCTAAAAGTACATACTCATTAATACATAAGGTTTTTATTTTGGCCCAAACTGAGTTAATAACCCCCCCATCTTGGCAATACAAATTTATTTCGCCAATTTTAAAACCTAATAAAGATCCAACTAGATGTACTTCATATCGACCCATCTCATTACTTAATGTTGATTATAAAATGTTTATGAGTATTTTTGCTGATAGATTGAAGACAATCATCCCTGGCATTATAGATATAGATCAGACAGGCTTCATTGTAAATAGAAATACTTTTGATAATATAAGAAGAACTTTAACATTAATTGATTTTGCAAATAGGAAAAAGAAAGATTTAACACTTATTAGTCTTGATATAAGTTCAGCATTTGTTTAGTAAGTTGGGACTATCTGTTTACCTTACTGAAGTGCACAAACTTCTCAGATGCATTTGTAAATCTAATTGAGCATTTATACAAAGGAACATTGGCTTATATTAAGGTAGGAACATATGTCTCACAAAAAACAGCCATTTTTAAAGGTACAAAACAAGGGTGTCCACTCTCTCCACTATTATTCACTTTAATAATGGAGCCTTGGGCTAATTTGATCAGAAACAGTACTGACATAGAGGGTTTTAAAATAGATGAAAATACAACATCTAAAATTCAACTTTTTGCAGATTATGTTCTAATTAGATCAGCAGGATCTAATTCTTCTATGCAGTCTCTATTTGATAAAATTATGAATTTTAAAAGTGTTTCTGGTTTAATATTCAATGAAGAAAAAACTAAAATACTACCTATATATACACGGAAAAATATTCTCATTAGTGATTTTACTAAATATGTACCCAATTCAGGTCAGATAACTTATTTAGGTATAATATTATCTAAAGATATTAAATTTATTATATATAATAATTATAATACCTGTTTACTTAATATACAAAATCTTTTTAATACCTGGAATAATATGTTTTTTACTATGGAGGAGAGACTTACAATTATTAAAATGATAATATTCCCCAAGATTTTATACTTAATACAATCAATAATACTTCCACCTACAAAAATAATTATCAAGAAACTGAATACACTAATGGTAAATTTCCTATGGGCACCTAATAGACCCAGGATTGCATTAAAGAAACATACTAATAGCTGGTCTCAAGGGGGTATTTTTTTCCAGACTTTAATTTATATACTATCTCTTCTATTGTAAAAGTCATTACTTTATTAATAGATCAGTCATATGTTGCAAAATGGAAAGATTACTGGGAGTTAATTAGTATGCACTTCATGAAAATCTCCTTAACACATAAAAATATGATTGTAAATAACTCCATGTTATGGTTACTAAAGGAATTTTGTACTTCACCTATTACACCTAAACATATAGTTAGTTACCCATTAAACATTATTATTAGCTATTGTAACTTTATATTCATGCACCCTAAATATAGGGAATGGAATTTTATTATATTCCCTATAATGTATACTCGAGGTATGCTTTTGTCATCTACTTCTGAAGGAACTCATTTAGCTATAGATAATGATCTAAAGTACTGGTATCAGTTGATATCTGATAATAAAGTTAAAAATCTAGATTTCTTAAAACAAGAATTTGATCTAAGAGAAACTTGTTGGTTAGAGGTTCAGACCTTTAGACAACATCTCATTAATAAAATAGATCTAATGTCTATAACAGTTAAAGAATCTATTCCAACACTGACTGATTACTTGATATTAAATTTACAATATAAAGTTTCTGATAAAGGTAAGCTTTCATACATACATAAAATTATCAGACAAGAAACTTTTTACAGTGTAGATACATACTGGAATTATTTCACTTCCATTAATGGGGACCCACCAAATCAACAAGATAAACAATATATATTGGAATCTGCCTATAAAACTACGTCTTCCATTGTCTGGAGACTTTTTACATGGAAATTTTTACATAGATATTTTTATACACCTTTGATGATGAATAAAATAAATAATAAAGATAATCTATGTAAAAGATGTAATGTAGAAATTAATGCTGACTGGGCTCATATGTTTTATGACTGTATAAAATTGAAAGAATACTGGAAGTCAATTAATGAATTTTTGCAGGCTCGTTTTACAGATAATTTCATTATTTCTAAATCTCTTATATTATTCAACACACCTGTACCTCAAAGTGTTAAAAAGGTTAAGCTTCCCTTGTTATGGTCTATTCTAGCAGTGGCTAGGAAAATAATAACCAGAAATTGGATTTCAGATACACCTCCTTCGTTCAATGAATTTAAAAATGTTATGAATATAGTGTGCCATATGGAAATAAACACAATAAGGTCAAGAACAACTAGAAAAACATCTTATTATATTGTATGGGATAATTTACAAAACCTGTTAAAAAATCTTAATTTCAATAGCATGGTATTTTAGTTTAATTAATTGATCTGATTGTAGTGGATGTCTTTGTAAATACTTTGGTTGTTTTGTTGAATGTTATAATCATATCTATTTTTAATTACTTGTATAAAATTGTTATGATATTTCTCTTGTATGTTAAAACAATAAACTTGTTTTTTTATAAAAAGAAAACAACAAAATTACATTTCTGATGTTATGTTTTGGTATGGTCTGTTAATACATGTTCTTGTGGCATGTTCTCTCCTGCCATATTGTTTGCTTTCTTGACTACCAACAAAACAGCTTTAGCACTGCAGAAACTGATGGGAGTGATTGCTAACTGAGATCTTCCTTATAAGTAGCTGAGTTTAAAGTAGAAGAGGTTAGAACTCATTCATCACAAATGAGTCGTAACTTGTCAGTTGATTTTTCTCACAGGAAATCATAGCTGGCATGGTTTCTCTTTCAGTGTCAGCAGTGATTCAATTTTTTGAAACTGGTCTTCCCTTTATGGTTGCACAGCTGAAAAATTATCGGTATACAAAAGTAATGCTGCATGTGGATTTATGCTGGTGGAGGTGAGAGGAGTTCCTAACAAAAAAAAAAAAGGCAGAAAAAAAAATGCGTTTCATTCTTTTTGTCAGGTTGAAGCATCAACCACTAATTTTCTTAAACCTGAACTTCAGATTGTAGTTCCCCATGGACATACAGCTGTATCTGTATAGGGCAGATGATAACATGATGTGTGTAACTATTCTATTTGCATATACATCAAAATGAGAACAGGAACAAGGGTAACAGCAGGGGACTCAATTCACACTGCACTACAGGATAGTCAGATAGTGTTGTGAATTTGACATGTATATTATTTTTTGCAATAGCCTGAAAAAATAAAATAATTAGTATAATCATTTGGGGCAATTCATAAAATTATAGCACAAGATAACTATTTTAAAGCAGTAAAATATCACTAAACATAACTTTGTTATGACAATTTCTGAATCAGAATTCAAAACTGGGGGAAATACGTCAGAAACTTAGGGATTTATAGACCCGTTGATTCAATGTTTTGTTTCTTGTACAGAGGAAAAATACAAAAATCTCACAACCTACTGAATATTGCTAAACCTTCATAATTCTACATCTCTTCCTACCACCTCTGTTGCTGCCATCTATGATCTACTCAATACCCCAAAGTATTCATCATAATCCTTAAGTGTTTTCTTATACATGCTGACCCACAGCCACACACAGAAGTATCAGTTCACAACTATTTAGTCATACTAGCAAAAATCTTTTTAAACTAAAATAACTAAAAGCAAATCCTAACTTCTTCACCATCCACAGCAAAGTCATTATAAATATTATATAAACACTAAACTTAATAAATTAGGCTAGTGTAGACATAAAAAGCCAGAACACTCTCCAAAGATTTAAATAGTCCCTGGCAAAACATCTAAAAGTGAAATATGTTTTAGTGCTTCTGTAATAAAGAATACTATGTTTACCCACTCGATACCTCAACCAAAACTATACTTTAAGTTAATACTGGAATTATAGAACATATATATATATATATATAGAGAGAGAGAGACAGCTATATATGACTATATATATATATATATATATATATATATATATATATATATATTTTAATATATATATATATATATATATTTTAATATATATATATATATATATATATATATATATATATATACACACACACACACACACACACACATATATATATATATATATATATATATATATATATATATATATATATATACAATTTTCAGCTGATGCGTATCTGAAAATGAAATTCAACCTTGTAAATATTGTATACATGTTATAGTGTCTGGTTGTGCAATCAATGTTACTACTTTTAACTTGTCATCTGTTTATTGATGTGGTTTACTTTATCTGTTCAGGATTTTCTCCATATTTGGATTTGGCATTGTTCATACTATCTCTGCCTATAATTTCCTAGGACTATGTTGATACTGTCACTGTGAATTTGTGATGCTGCTCCTATGAGTTTGTTCATTCTGTTATATCTAATCAGTTGATCATAGCCACAAATGTATTGAGTAGTTGTGCAAATGTAATGTTGTTATTATCAATATCCAGCCCAGTATGGTCCCTGGCTTTGCCAGTAGGGGGGTAGCTCAACATTTAAATTCAAATTGGGAAGATAGAATACCTGTTGTTTGCCTCAAAAACATCAGAACAGAATGTTGGATTGCTACCTTGGCATGTGGGGGTATCTCTCATCCCATTTGTAGGGCAAGGATCCAGCAACGAATCAAGGCAGAGAGAGAACACAGAGAATTTTCTAAAGAACACTAAGCCTAAAGTTTGTGATGCTGCTAAGTTTACTTCTAGGAAATTTGGGACCATTTTTGCTGATCACTAATCAGGTGTGTGGAACATGGATGTTCATCTCATGTTCCACAAATCCTTAGAAATCCATATGCACTGTTTCACTAAAAGAAGTATAGGTAGATGGCGGATATGGAGGGGAAGGTAAACGATATGGAATCATGGAGAACATCTATGCCCCATGAAGATGCTAAATGTTCTATGTTAATCTTTTGGATAACTGATTAAAAGTAGTCTCCCCTACTAAGTTTGGTATACTGCTGGGAGACTTTAACTTAGTACTTGATGTTAGCAAGGATAGACTTTATGGAAGAAAAGCAAATCATTAGCATTGCCAGGCTTTACTTACATCATAATGCTTCTCTTTAGAGCACATATCTCCTTAGGGAGCATCATCAACAAACACCCTCCCCATAAGAACGGGCACAACCTTCCTTTCCTGCCACTTTCTCAGTCACCTGACCCACTAATCAAACCCAGGTCACCTAGGCTATAATCAGGGTTTTATCCCTCTATGCCACCAGAGTGGCTAAGAATAAAAGATTGTTAAGGTTCATAGTGTCAGCTGATGTAGCTAGGCTTAAAAATCAGGACACAATATTGAATAGGTTTTGATGGGATGATTATAAAATGACTCTTTGGAGTGAATTTTTGCCGTGGAAGGCTTTAGGAAAACAATAAGGGATGGAATGCTTGACTTGAAGTCCAGGGATACAACAATTTTCAAAAAAAAACAATAATCACCAATGGGTGCTTGAAAAGAGTGCTTTCTGCAGAAATTAATCTGTTAAAATTATCCTTAGCGGAGGCCCAACATTTAGGGAAAGTTCAGCTTTGGTGGCTGAAGAGAGAAGGAGATCCCAAATGTATAACTTGTTTCTTTAAGCAGCTAGCCCCATATACTTTCATGTCAATTGTTTTTTTTTCTGAGTTTGGGGATATTCTAACTAAAGGTGATGAGCTTAGAAAGGTCTTCTGTAGCTTCTTTACAAAGCCACTCATGTCGAGTGAGAGTATTTTTGAAACTTTTCAGTGGCAAAGCTTAACCTTGTTGATACCTTTGGGAAAAATAATTATATGGCAAAGATCTGAAATGTTGGGACCTTGTATAGCAAGGCCTGTAATGTGGAGATTGAATGACTGAAAAAATAGACATATACTATGTCCAAAGTTGTCATTTCTAAGAATATTCCCTTTTCTCTGAGGTACGGCAATCTTGGAGTTACTATATATAAGTCTGTGGTGTGTGGAGGGAGAAGGGGGCTTGCCTCCTTCCAAAAAGACATTTAAAGGAGAAAACCAATATTCAAGATTTGCTCTTTTCCTACATTTTTTATCTTATTTCTTTTTTGGGAGTGTCAGTACTTGACATGTTTTTTAAGCACCAGCTTACCCAACAAACATGGAAGTCTTCTACAATTTTAGTGAAGTTTCTGGTCTAATGTATAACCAGTCTAAATCAGTAATGATCCAGTGAGGTGAACCAATTTATCAAAAGGCAATTTACATGTAACAGTCGCTAACTATCTGGGTGTAAATTTGAAGAAGTCCCTGAATCAGTTGCTGGTGATATTCTGGAACTTCCTGGAATATTTACCAATTTTTTGCCTAAGGTGAGTAACTTTTCTAGCTCTGACAAGATAAGGGTGGCACAAGTCATGATTCTTGCACAAGTGTTATATCTGGGTAGGAATGTCTAGTACAGATTACCTGCAATGCCTTATTAATTATGTAGTCTTAGGGATGGAGGGAAGAAGAATTTCAGTAGTAGTTGCCTACATTCCCAAAATGTATGGAGGTTGACGTCTTCCTCACCTAGCAAGTTATATGTTAGTATTTCAAATTATTTGGATCATTAGATGGGCTCTATTGAGAAGAGAAGTTAATGTGAATAGGGCTGAGATGGTGGCAGGTGGTGATTATTTAGCACATTTGCCTTTAGAGTGGTTATGGCAAGTCTATAATGAAACTACTGAAGTCAGTGGCTTATCTTGCTGAAGAGGACAAACAGATTTCTAGCATTACCCTTTAGTGCTCAGTAATTGGGCTCAAATCATGATGAAATAGCTCAGAATATGGCTCAAACATTTTTCAGTCATCAGGACATTTGTAGAAACAAGAATGGTTTGCCTATAATAAGATGGGTCAGGTATGGTCTAAGCATATATTACAATCCAAAAGGGCCAATAAAGTGTTACATTGGCACAAAGGGAGAAAAATCCTATCTGGTACAGCAAGATTGGAAAATAAAACTTGCGAGTGTTTTACATCCGTTCACTGGGGCTTTGGTGTTCGTAGCTTTGGTACAGCAAGATTAATTTATGATGACATACGGGAAACAAAGTCTGAAGCACTCAAGCAACTGATAATCGGGAAGTGGAAAGCCCAAGAGAAAATACATCTGACTAAGGATCAATTGGATTAAGTGAGGTAGGCCATTACTAAACTTAGGTGATGGCCCAGATATCAATGGAGAATAATATTTAGGGCATACCTCACATGATCTGAGCTTTGGAGATCCAAAAGGAAGCAAAGCAGTAACTGTTAGGGGTGAGGAAAGAAGGTTGCTGACAATATCCATGTGTTCTGGAGTGCCATAGGATTTGGAACAACCAGGAATATCTGAGTTGCAAACTGGCTACAATTTTTTAAAGTGGCAACCCCTTTAGACTGGAGGATTAGAGTGTTTGTTATTGTACCCAGATTCCAATCTAATCTCCTTCACTTTCTAGAAGTCTATTGGGTTTTGACCAGTGTTATTAAGCTTCTCTATGCTAAACAATGGAAATGTAAGGGGAGCTCATCTAATGTACAAGTCTTGCATGTTTTTAAATGTTTTGGCAAGTTGAACAGTGTTCTTTAGTAACAACATGTGCTATTAGATCACTACAGGCTATCTGAATAGATTTAAGTGGACTGCATAAATGTATGATTAATGAGTGCTTTCTTTGAGGGGGGATATGATTTTGCATGAAATGCTGAGCACTGCGTATATTGTATACAGTTACTGTATTTCCTTTTATCCCTGTATTGACTTTCTGTATTCTGTTTATAGTTATCTTTTATTAAAAATAATAATGCTCAGTTTAAAAAATGCTGGTTGATTCCACACCAAGTACTGCTATAAACAGAAGCTGTAATCACATAAAAGTGAACACATAATTTGTTTAAAAGGAAACTTTATTATGAAACATACATCAGTTGCTCTTTAGCAATCATAAAATTGGATTTTGACTAGCATCAACCATTGATCTAAGTTATATTTTTATACGGGAAGAGACTTTATGTCTGGAGGCACATCATGAGTTAAGCTTCAATAATCTGAAAAGTAATTCTTATAGTGCGCAGTATCAGAGCTACCTTTGCCATACCTCTTGGCTGTATGACTTTTGACATTGCATTTTGATTTACCAAGATGTTATTTTATTTTTTTTCTGCAGTGCATTATCATGGTGGGAAACAGAATTGAAGTGCTAAAGACCAGGTGAGATTGAGAAGCCAGGGCGAAGTAAGAGAAAGTATGCGTGAGACTAAGAAGGGGTCAGAGAGGTGCAGAATGAGTCATACTGATAAAATTTAACAACACCTTTTCTACATCTAAAAACATCTTAAGTTATTTCAGGGAATCGTGCCAGGTGTTATACTAGTTCCAGGAACAGGCATAGATCATACATCAGCATAAATGTAGTTTTGATTGCTGACCCCGAGGTGTGCTGCAAGATTCATGCAGTATTAGAATGAAAATAAAGATGATTGTAGACATACCCAACAGCTGAGAACAGCCAGCCAAGTCTTTAATTACTGAACGTGGTAGCTAAAACAAATGAAATATGAACCAGTTTATTTTATGTATTTATTTATTTACTTTTTATTTGAAGTGAAAATGAGGCTTGACATTTTGAAGCAATGGCCAAGCAGAGCAGAAAATGCAGCTGCTGTTTTGTGTGCACAAGTATGTGTGCATGTGTGCACATGAGCATGTGTGTGTGTCTGGGTGTGGTATGTGTCTGTGCATGAACATACATGCTTATGTGTGTGGTTTGTGTGTGTTTCTGTGTGTTTCTGTGTGTGGTGTGTGTCTTTGCATGAGCATACATGCGTGTGTGTGTGTGTGTGTCTGTGTGTGTGTGTGTGTGTGTGTGTGTGTGTGTGTGTGTGTGTGTGTGTGTGTGTGTGTGTGTGTGTGTGTGTGCGTGTGTGTGTGTGTGTGTGTGTGTGTGTGTGTGTGTGTGTGTGTGTGTGTGTGTGTGTGTGTGCATGTACATGTATAAACGTGCATTTATGGGGGTGGGGGTTCTATTGCATCTTGTTTATTTCCAAAAGACTGATAGGTGTGGGGGAAGATTTATACACCATTGCCAGGATTCAGTAACAATCCTGGCAGCAAGAAGAAAGGCTGTGGCAAAAATGTCATTTTAGCATGATCACAGCAACCAGTGATTCATATACAAATTGGCTGCAATGAAGCACAACCTGGTTATTGGCTGATTTACATGCTTTTTAATCACTCAGAGACCAATAGGTTGGGAACTGCTGATTGAGGGCTCAGTGTCTGTTATTCTAAAAGTGTATTAATTCTGGTTTAAGCACTTGGGCTTTCAGGCCAGTTATTTTACATTAAGAGGGTTCGTGGTCTGCACTCTTGTGGGAGGAGAGGCTGGACTCTGCCCTTCTGAGCTGGGAATTTCTGGTTAAAGGCTTATAGTGCATGCATATCTGAACTGCTTCTTACTGAAGTTGGTGCGCCTTGTTTGCTGTGGCATAGACTGGATTCGGGCCTGCTGGATCTAGCGTTGTTTGTGTAACTTGAGCACTAATCCAGACATTCTCTAAAGTATTCAATTGTATTTATTACTGCTTGGTTGTAACTTGATTAAAGTGTAGCTATCATTCTAAGTCTTTTGGATTAAGCACTTGGGCTTCAGACCAGTTGTTTTACATTAGGAAGGTTTGAGGCAAGCACTGTGGTGGCAGGACAGGTAGCTTTCATCCTTCTAAGTTGGGAACTGCTGATTGAGAGCCCAGTGTCCAAGTGTATTAGTTCTGGTTTAGTCACTTGGGCTTCAGGCCAGTTATTTTACATTAAGAAGGTTCGTGGTCTGCACTCTTGTGGGAGAAGAGGCTGGACTCTGCCCTTCTGAGCTGGGAATTTCTGGTTAAAGGTTTATAGTGCCTGAATATTTGAACTGTATCTTACTGAAATTGGTACACCTTGTTTGCTCTAGCATAGACTAGATCCAGGCCTGCTGAATCTAGCTTTGTTTATATGCTTGTTGTTTGTTTGCTTGTTATTTCCCTGGAAGCTAATTCCACCTAATACGTGGCTTCTCAGTGCTTCTGTGGATCACTAGTGATATCTGCATTGCTTACTGTACTTATTTCCTTGTTTCACTTGAAAGAAAGTTACTGTTTGTCGTTTTTGCATTTAGTTACTTGTAACACATTGCACTCAAGTTACCTGGCACTTGCTCACTAAAGCAATTATATAAGTCAGCACTAAAAATTAAAAGCACTACACCCTCACTCCCCACTGGCCCTTGTTTTCAATTATTAAGAATTCCCAATATTATTCTAGCATGTCCAAAGTTCAGTTGTCAATCTCCTCTCCAGTCCAGCTTGTGAATCTGGGAATCTTGAGGCAATGTTATAACTGCCTCATGTACACAGACAACCCTCTCCTCCTCCCACATAACACAAATACTTGCGAGAGATGCAGCTATTTAGCCAAACTGGAGGCTGAGCTCTCTCAACTCAGGACTGGCAAGACCAGACAGGAGGAGAAGGCAACTACAGACACCACAAAACCAGCCTCACATAATGCTACCACACCACTGAATCAAACACATAAACACACAAAGACATACTCAGAGGCTCTGAGTAAAAATTTACCTAAACAGCAGAGGCCTCCAAAGCAGACACCCAAACAACTGCTACCTCAAGACACCCCACAAGCAACACATAAACCACAAAAGCAGTGTGCAAAGCAGTCACAGCCCTTAAGGCCAAATACAACACCAAACATACTTGTCATAGGTGACTCCATAGTCAGACACACTGACGTCCCACTCACCAGGCTGAACAAGGAGAGGGTCACAGTAAGCTGCCTATTGGGCGCTAGAATCCGCCACATAACACAAGCACTCGGGTCACTCCACGGCAAGTACAAATATGACACAGTCATTGTCCATGCTGGTGTGAACGACCTGAGACGTACCTCCTTGGACTACATGAAAAGAGACATAGAGGAGCTCTCTAATTATGTAGCCCAGGCAGGTATGACACTGACCCTGAGCAGTATCCTTCCTTCACCAAGAATGATGCCACAATATAGAGACAAGATGATCAGCTTTAACAATTGGCTTAATGTCTGGTGTCATTCAAAGGGGATCCAGTGTCTGTCTGCCTGGGATGACATGCTTGACAAGCCACGCTGCTTCGCAAGGGACGGCTTGCAACTGTCACCCCTGGGATTCCGGATATTCGCTAAGGCTCTTGCCACCCCCATAGTGTCTTTTTTAGGCAAGGCTCAAATTCTAAACCTACCACCCTAGAAAACAAGAATGGGAAGAAACTGAGGGTAATGCTGCTCAATGCCAGAAGTCTAAATCTCAAAATGCACTCACTCGAGGCCCTTCTCAGTATGGAGAACATCGATGTCTGTACTGTAACTGAAACCTGGTTCAAGGCTCCTGAGAGCACCCCGGCACTATTAGGTTTTACCTCATATCATGCGTTCCGGCCCCAAAACCCGGACCACACCACAAAAGGAGGGGGTGTATCCATATTCATAAAGGATACCCACACCTCCAGGTTGGTGGCAATGCACGAAGCTTCGGAAACCATCCAGGTGCAACTAACCATAGGCAAAACTGCTCTACAAATTGTAGCATGCTACAGGCCACCCTCTCAAACTCAGGAACCCCACACAGCCTTCCTGAAGACACTGGAGGGTATAAATGTATCTCCAAACACCATCATATTGGGTGACTTCAACTACCCGAATATAGACTGGGAACATTACTCAAGCCCTAACTTTCTAGCCCAATGGTTCCTGGAGTTCATAAATTCAAATGCCATGGAACAGCTAGTCACTGTTCCCATGAGAGGAGAAAATGTACTAGATCTCATTATCACAAACATGGGGACAAAATGCTCCACACCGGAAGTATATCCCTCATTGGTGAGATCTGATCATAAACTAATCTCACTGGAAATCCACATCCCGCCCCCACCCCAAACAAAAAAGACCACAGTGAAGAACTTCTCTAAAGCAAACTTCACACTACTCAAGACTGGTGTGGTATCCTTCAAGGCCCCTGAGACAGTGGAAACCACAACCCAAGCTGCGGAAGCCCTTACAAATGCCTTCTATGAACACCTCCAGGACTGCATGGATCAGGCAATCCCAAATAAAACCAAGACTCTTTCCACAAAGGGCAAACGTCCAGTCTGGTGGACCCCAGCCATTAACAAACTTTACAATAAGAGGAGAAAGCTATTACATTATAGAACAAAATCCATAAAAGGGAAGTCACCCCTGATCATTATTAGTAAAAAAATACGAGCACTCATAAAATCAACTAAGGCCAATTTTGAGAGAAAAATTGCCATGGATTCAAAGGACAATCATAAGGCCTTTTTCAGCTATGTTAGGAACCTGGGTGGAAACTCCCAGATATGCTCAGAATTAGTCCAAAATGATACAAAATCACTGAACCCACAGACATTGCCAACATACTGGCAGACAGGTTCAGTGCAAACTTCACCCCCCCCCCCTAAAGGAGAGATAACTATCCCAGCAGAGTGTAGCCTCCCAGACATCTCAAATGCGCAGGTGAAAGCTGCTCTCTCTAAAGCTAAAAACACAGCATCAATGGGACCGGATGGTGTCCCCGGCTGTGTGCTACACGAGCTAAATGAGGAATTAAACCCGCACATAAGGCAGCTGTTTAATCTCAGCCTTACCACAGGATACGTGCCCAAGGAGTGGCGTACGGCAACTGTGGTCCCACTCCACAAAGGCGGTGCCTCTATGGACCCTGGTAATTACCGCCCCATAAGCTTAACAAGTCTAGTCTGCAAAGCTATGGAGAGATCATAATGGAGCTCATAAACAAAGATATAGGGGACTTGCAGACATTGGACCCGACCCAGTTTGGCTTCGTCAAGGGCAGATCATGCCTTTTGAACTTGGTCGACTTCTTCGAAACAGTCACCAAGGCCATTGATGAGGGAAAGGCAGTCCATACAGCCTACCTTGACCTTGCAAAGGCCTTTGACACAATACCCCACTCGGGTATTGTAGAAAAACTTACCAGCTTAAATGTAAACCCATATGTCACAAGATGGGTTGCAAACTGGCTTAAGGACAGAACCCACAGGGTTAGAGTTGCTGGCGCTATGTCAGACTCCAAGCCGGTCACAAGTGGTGTCCCACATGGCTCAGTCCTTGGCCCCCTATTGTTTGGCATCTACTTCTCAGAAGTACAGGCCAACATGGGAGGACTTTGGCTGACAAAGTTTGCAGACGACTGCAAACTGGGCCATAGTGGAAAGTGCATCGGACACAGATATCCTTCAGAAGGGACTCACGGAAACAGATAGCTGGTGCCAGAGCCATGGCCTGAAGTTAAACACCAAAAAATGTATAGTCATACCCTTTGGGAAAAACAAGGTAACCCCAAGCTACCATATAGGTGGCAATCCACTAAGCACAGAAGAGGTTATCAGGGACCTTGGGACCCAGGTTGACAGTGGCCTTTCTTTTGACACTCACGTTGCTAAAGTGGTTAGAAAGACCTTCTACATTGCCCACCTGATCATGAAGGGATTCACATCCAGATCTAGTGAGGTCATTGTTCCCCTGTACTCTTCACTTATCAGACCAATGATCGAGTACAATGCCCCATTCGGGATGTATCTCACCCAACATCTACAGCAATTGGAGAGACCCCAAAAGTTCCTCACCAAAAGGATAAAGGGACTCCAAAATCTGTCATATGCTGCCAGATTGAAGAAACTCCAGCTCTATTCAGTTGCATACCGTCTGCTCAGAGGTGACATGTGCCTGACATACAAGGCCATGTCCAACCCGGAATTAATGGACATGCTCCACCTCAAAAAATCCAAATCCACCAAAACCACTAGAGCAAGCGACTTAAACCTTAGCATGGATATAAATAGGACGTGCTGGAGGGATAGATTTATCACTCAGAGACTCCCTATGCTGTGGAATAAAATCCCGATCCATGTGAGGCAGAGCACCTCGCTGGCTCTGTTCAAGAGAAATCTTGACCTGTGGATGGGAGATCGTAGGTTTATCCCGGGAATCATCTCTGTGTCACTGCTGGACAGAGGCACAACAAACTAATGGGCACAGTATTTTTTCATATAAGGGGTGGCGTAAGCCACAAAAATTTGGGCTAGGCTTATAAATGCCTTAGGGCAGATAGCCTAGTATAAACCTATGAACCTATGAACTTAATACCACTACCAGGCTCTTTTCTGCTATTTTGCACTAATTACCACAATCAGTAAGGCTTTGTCAAAAAGGTGCTTTTAGTGTGATCACAGAAACTAATGATTCCGAGACATATTAGCCACAATGAGAAAAAAAAGCAATATTGGCTAATTTGCATGTTTCAGAATCAATTCATGACTATTATAAGTGCTAACAGGCTCTTTTCTGATGATCTTGTGATAATCGCTGCTAGAGGTGCATGTATTTTATTAGCACAGGCACTCCATCAGTCATTCTCTCAGACACATGCACGCACTGAAACACACACACACACACACACACACACACACACACACACACACACACACACACACACACACACACACACAAAGAAACACCATCTTACCTGTCCGAGTTACAGAACATCCCAGAGGTTGCCTCTTAGTTTTCCCCAGTCCTCATAAATCACAAATGATTGCAGTCTATCAATAATGCCAGTCACCGAGTTTTATTCTTCAGAAGAAGAATGCATCAAGATGCAACACCTGTTGCTCTAATAAATGTTTAAGTGGATTCGATTAGAAAAACATTTAGAAAGACCATCAGGTGTTCTCTAGTGCTTTCCCCAGATTTGCCCAGAATTCTTGATCATAGCCCCCTGTATATTGCTGAGCATTAGAGTCAGTCAATATTGCCAGACATTATAGTTTCATAATTTTTGGTATTCCATGCATCATGCCCCAAAACCCATATTCTGTTGGCTTCTTCAGTGGGTTGGGGTATTATACAAAACTGTGCTGTCCTCCCCTATAGATCTTTTGTGCTGCACAACAGTTATCATTTGGAAGTTCACCTTTTTCATTACATGACAGTGCTGTCAGAAATATTGACAAATATTAGACATGTCCGAACTAAAATAAAAACAAAGCAAGCAATCAAAAAATCTACTCTTTCATATACATGCATCTGTCAACATTCCTTAATCTCTAAATTACACAGCAAAGTAAACCAAGAGACTGCTTAGCTATGTTACATAAAAGGTTAGGACTACCAGGCATTTTTGGCCGGAGCTGAAATTGTTTTAGTGTACCTATTACACTACACTACACAATGAAAGAAAAGGCATAAAACATAGCTGTAACCAAAACTTTTATACAATAATGTAATTTTAAAGGCATGTTTTTACTGATAATATCATACAATTGGGTAGCTTTATTAAGCTCCAAGTGCTGGAATGTATGCAGAATAAGCAAGAAATATTCTTAGAGAACTATAATGGTACAATTTTTTTGCTGGTAGTTACCTTTGTGATAACACTGAAGCTGGTCAGTCAGTTTATGTTACCATCCAAGGCAGACACACCTGAGTGATCTACTGCTTCTCATGTGGATGAGCCTAATGTTACTTCATCATTTGATCTGACACCAAAACTCACAGGTGAAGCCAAAACAGAGGTCAGGTAAAATATTGTAAAGGTTCTGTGTTCCGCATTACATTCATAAACCTTTCTTTTCCCAAGTATTTCAGCATATCTTATGAATAAGAATGACAGCAAAGCTGTTAGATTGCTTTTGTTTGGTAGGAAAAGGTCCAGCTATAGTCATTCTTCTCCCCACACACAATAGCAACTTCTTCCAGCTTATTTTGTGATTGTTTACAAGATGATGACATTATAAAGATGCAGAAAATAATGAGATGTGTGCACCACTTTGGGAATGATTTTTCTCTGTTCACAAAGCTCTCCTTTTTCTGCTAAGTGTTTATTTGGTTATTTAGTTTGTTTTTTCCCATTCCTTCCTGAAACTTGCATCCAGCTCTGGAATCATTTTTATTCTACACACTGCATAGCTGCTAAAGGTATATCCTGGCTGTATTAATCCGGTGCTTTATATTGTGATTGCCATAGGTTGAATGACAGCTACTTTGAAAACTGAATGACTAGGAACCTGCAGCTAGAGGTTTACTGGGCTAGAATCTGTTTACATATGACGTTGCTAAATCCCGATAATTTTTTAATGTAAATGTTGTACCCCAGCATACTCCATTAAATATTGAAGTGTTAAGTGGTACATTGCATTAGAGAAGATATACCAAAGCAGGAGTGCAGAGGTGGGGGTCCCATTACATTCTGCAGGTATTGCTAAAGGGAATCTCTGTGTGACTCTGTTCAGAATTGAATTTGTTTCTTTACAATGTACCACATTTTGACAGAAAAAGAGTAAATTAAAACATGTTGATACCCCAAATATGAAGGCACAGGTGCATGCGTGTGTGTGTGTGTGTGTGTGTGTGTGTGTGTGTGTGTGTGTGTGTGTGTGCGTGCGTGTGCATGCGTGTGTGTGTGTGTGTGTGTGTGTGTGTGTGTGTGTGTGTGTGTGTGTGTGTGTGTGTGTGTGTGTGTGTGTGTGTGTGTGTGTGTGTGTGTGTGTGATTGTGGTGGGAACATACATGCTGTCAGCTTACTATTTGTATTTTATTGCAGTCTAGTAGCAGAAATGCACAAAGTTACTAAATCTGGCTTTAATTGCTTGGTGTGGAGGATATTTGTTGGGCTGTGACAGTCTGGTCAGAATATGCCTGACAGTGACTGATTACTGACACAGTGGTGCATCATTGTCCTCTCATAGCACTTAGTCTCTTGGCTGTGATTCCTTCTGTGTGTAAGCTTTCATGTACTCCATGTCTATGTGTAGATGTGACACAGTTCTGTGTTTTCCAGCTTCAGACCTTCAGGTGTATAATGTATACCTGTGGCCATTTTTATTGATTTATTTACATTTGTTGATCGGGAGAGTCCGACTGGACATAGGTCCATTTTCAGTGGAGGCCCGGGGAGAAAAGCTCCACCTTAAGTATTATTTGCATTATACAGTTAAAAAACATAGCATTTAAATATAGACATTAGTCCAGTTAAGGACACAAGACAAGAAGAAAACAGATGTAAAACAGCTGTAGAACATAGTACAATTTTAAAATATGGTGACATATACTAAACATGGTTACAAATGTAGTTGAGATTCATCAGTGAACAATTGATACAATCTGTTTTTGAGGTACATAACAGCCATTAGCAGTTGTTCCTACAAGAAGTTAGTATTATGTGGTAGGTAGCTGGGAACATGAGTAGCCAAGCTTGCTAAGAGTAGGTTGTTTATAGGAGGTTGAGAGAGGTAGTGGGTGGGGGGAGTGGATGGTATTAGAGGGGGGGGGGGTTGCAAGGGTATATCTGACATGTTTTGAAGTGTGATTTTAGTAAGGATTTTAAGTGGGTGCAAGAAGTTACAGAGGTAATTGAGGATGGGAGGGAGTTCCAGAGTTTGGCTATAGTGCAGGAGAATAATGCTTCTCCAGCAGAGTTAATGGCTCTTGTGACCTGTAGGAGGTTTTTTTGGCTGGATCTTAGTGGTCTCGTGGTTATGTAGGGTTGGAGTAGATTCTGGAGAGATGGGATCTTTAGTGGTTGGTTTATTAGTTTGTGGGCGAGTGTGAGTTGGTACCATTGAAGGAGGTGGGGGAGCTCTAGCCAGCCCAGTTCTGCTAGTGAGAGACAGTGATGAGTACGGTAGGAAGCCCCTGTGGCAAATTTGGTGATTTTGTTGTAGCAAGTTTCGAGCTTATTTAGATCGCATTGTCTAAGGTTAGTAAGTATTGGAGAGGCGTAGAGTAGGGTAGAGATAAGATGAGAATTTGCTACCAAAATTTTAGCTGCTTTGGTAAGTAGTTGCTGATTTCTATATAATGCTCTTAGTTTTTTGTGCACTTTTTTAATGGTCATGGAAATGTGAATGTCAAAGTTCAGTTTATTGTCTGTTTCTACGCCTAGTAATTTGGTGTGTTCTGTAGGATGGATGGTGGTGTTGTCTTTTGCTGTGATGTTAAAGTGAGAGCTGTCTAGGGTAAGTTTGGTTGGTTGGAAGATTAGTAATTTTGTTTTGTTTGGGTTGAGTATTAGTTGGGCATTGGATAACCAAGTTTCAATAGAAGAAAATGTTTCCTGTGTGACTTTTTGCAGTTCTAGTAGGGAGTGGGCTGTGAAGATGATGGTTGAGTCATCTGGGTATTGTATGAGTGTGCCATGTGTTGTGGCTGAGGCTAGATTATTGGTGAAAATATAGAAGAGTAGGGGTCCCAGGATGGACCCTTGGGGAACTCCTATGGAGACTGGTAGCTGGGGGGGATAGGTTGTCCTGCCAAACAACTGCTTGTTGACAGTCAGATAGGTAATTCTGAAACCAGTTGATGACTGGTTGAGAGAAGGATAAGTTATTGAGAAGAGAGATGAGTTGTTTGTGTGGGACCATGTCAAAAGCTTTAGAGAGGTCTAGGAAGGTAGCTGAGGAGAGATAACCTGCATTTTTATTTTGTAGGGTTGTGTTAGAGAAAGAGAGTAAGGTGATGGTGGTGCTATGGTTAGGTCAGAAACTGTGTTGTGTGTTGGAGAGGAGGTTGTTAGCAAGGAGGTGATCTGAAACTTGAGAACAAATGCATCCCTCTAGTATTTTGGAGAGTGGCGAGAGAATAGCTATGGGGTGGTAATTGGTTAGATCTGTGGAGGGGCCTCCTTTGTGTAGGGGAATTATGTGTGAGACTTTCCATAGTGTAGGAACATAACTTTCTGACAGAGATCTGTTAATCAAGAGTGATACGGGGTAGGCTAGAGTGTCAGGTGCAAGTTGAATGTATTCACCTGGGAGGTTGTCTGCTGCTAATCTGGTGATTTTAAGTTTAGTCGTTTTATTTTGGAGGTAGGAACAGGAGAGAAAGAGAAGCTAGTTGGGAGATTGTTAGTTCTAGTTGATGGTGGGGGTTGTGTTGTCTAGCTAGTGATAGTACGGTTTGTGTGAAGTGATTTTTGAAAGAGGTAGCAATATTTTTGAAGGAGCAAGTTAAGTTAGTAGTGGGTGCACTTACTTTACCTGGGTGGAGGATGGAGTTTATTGAGGACCAGAATTGTTTGGGGTTATGTTGGGAGGAGGTAAGTGCAGACTGGTAGAATTGGATTTTGTCCTGTTTTATAAGCTTTTTTGTTCTATTGCATAGTTCTAGGAATTTTTGCCTAGTAGAGGGGGTTTTGGTTTTGCACCAGTTGTCCCACACTTTATCCCTGTTTTTCATTTCAGACTTCGTGTCTTTTTCTAGCCATGGGGATTGTTGGGCTCTAGTTTGGGAATGTCTTATGGGGGCATGGTAATTAAGGATGCTTAGGAATGTTTTATTAAAGTAGTCAACTGCGTCATCTAGTCTGAGGTATTTTAGAGGTTGCCAGTTACAGTCTTTCAGGGATGAGCTGAATGAGAGAGGGTTGAAGTTATTTTTTTTTGTGTGTATTTGACGGTAGATGATGGGTTTTGTTTATAAAGGTGTTTTCTTAGTAAGAAGGTTGGGGAGTGATCACTGAGGCTGTCAGATAAGCAGCCTGCTATATATGACTGGGGGCTCTTATTGACTAGTATCCAATCAAGGGTAGTGTGTTTATTGGAGTTATTTATCCTAGTAGGTGACTGGACTAGTTAGGTGAAGCCATGAAGATTTACATGATGGGTTGGGTGGTTGCTAGAGCAGGATTGCCAGTCAGTGTTGAAGTCTTCTAGAATTAAAGTTTCATGGGGTAGGTGGTGGGTAGTCCAGCTGAGGAGGTTTTCAAGTGGAGGGATGTTGTGGCCAGGTAGGATGTAGCAACCTATTATGTTTAGGGTTTTATTTTGGTTTATTTTAAGGTTGTATATATTATTTCTTCCTTACCTATTTGGGGAGCTGCTAACTTTAAGATCTGGATGTCTAGATGCTGCTTAAATATTATAGCTATACCACCTCCTTTTTTGTTTAGTCAGTCTACTCTTAGTATATTGCAACCAGTAGGGAGGATTTTCTCATTAGTAATGAGTGGTTTTAACCATGTTTCTGTAAGGATCACTACATCAGGGGAGTAGAAGTCTATGGTGGCATGGAATTCATGCACCTTGTTGCATATACTTCTAATATTTAGGCTTATCAGAAGGAGGTCGGTTGGCTTTCTATTGGCTGTGATTTGGGAGATGTGGTTTGTAGTCTGGTTATGAGGGGAGGGGTTGGAGATAGATGTACTAGGATTAGGATGGATGTCTCCACTGAGTGCTAGGTTGTATATGGATGAGATTAGTTTTATCAATTTCTGCATATGCTTGCTTATAAGTGAAGTTTTTTTATTGTGTTCTGTGGGCAATAGGTATGGTGGTAGGGTTATGTTAGGTTGTGGGGTTGTTTTTAGCTTAGGTATTGTGGTCTGTAGTCTATATAGAGGGTGTATTGGGAAGGTTGTTGACCTGATGAGAGAGTAGTAGAGTAGTTTTATTCCAATCTAACACCAGAAGAGCATGAAAAAGGTTACTATCTTTTTAAAAGGGTAGGGAGGCAGGCACTATTCCCAGATAGGATTTATATAGCCTTGCATTTGTCACCTCAGTTTACTGGGTACTACTATTTTGCTAGCTTGAACATTAAGCTTTATACACAGTGTTTTTCTCTTGGAAGAAATATAATAAGACTGGATTCCTTTCCTTACCTATGATTGTATTCAGACCGTCACCAGATGAAAGTGTTAAAAAAGGCTCTTAAGTTGCAAGTTATTGCATCTAGAACCCTATGACTCCTAGGTGCCTAGCAGACATGTTTATATCATAACATCAACAGCTTAGGTTGCCGAATCCTAACATATTGACACCTAAGCATCGAAAGCTAAATATAGAGAATGGCCACATCATCAAATACTTTCCTCAGGAAAGAATTTGGGTGGCCATCTGTAAACAAAATAAACAAACACGCCCAAATATAGTGGGGGGCTTCACTCCCCCCCCACACCTCCCTAACTATATATAACAAAATCTACATTGGGGAAAGGGCAAATCCCTGATAACGGCCACGCAAGTTCTTTCCCGAGGAAATAATTCAATGATGTGGCCATTCGCTATTGTAGGCATTTGATGCTTAGTTGTTGATATTAAGCTTTCAACAACCTATGCTGTCGGCAATTCAATATGAACCCTAGCAGACCCCAGGCCCCCAGCTTATTTCCATTATTTTCACTACACTTGGAGTTTTGGGTGGTTAGGCTGTATAAAAGAGTGGCAGAAAATGTTAAAAATTAAGACAAACTATGAAAATATAAGAAAAAAGTAAATAGTGTAGATGATGTGGGGCTAGGATGTGGTGAAGGGCACTGGTGAGGTACACGGAAAACAGTGTACAACAGGACCTCATGGAGTTCTTTGTTCCCCAGGAAGGCATCTACATGACCAAGCAATTCAAGAAGGTGCTCAGTAGTGTACAATTGCATGGGCATCCCTACCATGTTGTGGTAGTTAGCCAAATCACTAGGCACCAGGGATTACTTTTAAAGTGCCATAACAGCACCAATAGTAAAATGAGGATCAGAGGTAGTAGATGCCAAACTGGTAGCGATGTTAATACAGGATCAAGGTGGGGGTGGGATTTTCTAGATACTAGGGAATACTCCTTAAAGTGTCATAAGACATAGACACAGATATGGTAACAGGGATCAAAATGTGAGCGGAACCACTGGACACCATGGCTTACACTCTAATGTGCAGTAATGGCACCAGCTTAGTACAGGGATCAGAAAGGTGGGAGGAACCATTGGTCACCAGGGAATACATTTTAAAATGCATCAATAGTGCCGATGGTAGTACAGGGACTGACAGCTGGGACAACCACCAAAACACCAGTGTGTACTTTGTAAAGTGCCATAACATTACTGACATTGTAACTGCAGTTGAGGTAGGAGGAAACCACTAGACCACTAAACCACTAGACCACCAGGGATGACTCTTTAAAGTGCTGTAAAGACACTGACATTGTTACAGGTGTTGGAGGATGAGGGATATACTAGACCACCAGCACCTAATAAATACCTGCCATAATGGCAGTAAACTATTACAGGGTTGTGTGAAACAATGGTAGGGTAGTTGGAGTTGTAACAGGTATATGTGTGTGCATGTGTATTCATGTTTGTGTTTGTATACTTGTGTGTGCAGTTACATGATCAGCAGTTTACTATTGCAATGTGCAGACCAGCCAATATTTGCACATCATGATATTAACTGCATATTCAAGAAATATGTACATTAGTCAATGATGAGGTATTTTCTCATTACGCCCAGCATGTTTCAAAATAACAAATGGGTATGCCACAGAAGAAGGGACTTTCTATCAAGAGCCATATGGATCTTGCTAGGAATTTTAATGAATTAACGGGGTGGTGTCATACAGAGGATTCAGTAACTGTCAGAGAGAGTAAAAAGTACTGAAAGATGAAAATCATGACTCCAACTAGAAAAGTCTAGAATATTGTCCTGTATATATTAATAAAGACTTGTAGAAATAAATGAAAGGTCATAGTGCATTAAAAAGCTAGTGAAATGGTATACTTTCATGCCCCCTAACTGTAATTTACAAATATTTGGAAAAGAGGAAGTATCAACATGAGTTATGAAAACTAACTTCTTGAATATGAGAAGGACAAACGTTTGCCAGTCTATAATTCTAGGAAACTACTCAAGGCAGTGCCCTTTATGATTTATTCTGCACTATCTTAAGGAACTTAAAATGTCTCTGAAGTTCATAGAAAATATGTACAGTGTTAGCAGTGATTTAATATGTTGAGTGGAAAGAAATACTTTCATATACTTCATGCTTAGTTGATCAGTTCTACATCTGTTTTTAATAGATAAGTGCATCAATGCAATACAAAATGCTTCATAAGATTTTTTTTCGACAGCACTTCAACACTACAATACTTCAATAAGCTTTTGGTTAAAATAGCAATATCATTGTTTATTTTGTTATGTGAAACAAATTTACCAAGATTTGTGCATAGAAGCACACCCTGGACAGTATCTGAAAAAAATATTGTGATATCTATCCATCTATACATACATGCTCAGAAGCATACGCACACATATGCACACAGGTACACACATATATACAGATATGTGCATGCACGCACACACACACAAACGTGCAGGCACACAGGAATAGAGACAGTATGAGTCATATTAGGAGATTATGAACATTTTACTTACTGGTGAATGTGGAAATTTCAATAACATCTCCTTTTGTGCCATCACCCCCTACTGCTGCTATATTAAATGTGTATCTTGTTGCAGATGTAAGGTCTGTTAATATGGCTGACTCTGTATCAGCCATCAGAACTTTAGGCTGCGGTCCTTCTATCTGGATCTCATATGAGCTTAGGTTTCCCTCTGGATGTACCCAGTTCAACTCTATTGATTTTGTTGTCACATTACTCACAGAAATGTTTTCAACACGGCCAGGATCTGTTAAACACAAAACAAAATTTTACTTGCATATATCAGCAGGGTATAATGATTTGCATGTTTTTCTTGATATTTGTGCTGTTACATATTAAAAATCCTTGTGCACATAGATCTTTATTAAAATACAAACTCAGTTTATATTGTTTCATGAAACAAACTGTTGACTTCAAGCAAGTTAACAAACTATTTTTGTCCATAACCATACAATATTTAGAGGTGAAAATGTAAAGAAAACATAATGATAAAAAATACACACTCTGAAGGTTTGGTTTAAAAATGCTTTGCATTTAATCATATCTCTTTTATTTACCATGTCAAAATATGACTATTTGCTTTCCTACATTAGTTTTTGAATGGACCACTTCATTATCTTGGGGTTCAGCACTAGTTTATGTGATGATGGCTTTTAAGCAACTTAATAACCATGCACTGATAAGATTCATAAAGTATTTGCATCTGTTCCATGTGCTTTTTACCACAGTTACAGTAGGTATTATGGGTGCACATGGAATCCTCATTCAGTGCCAAAACTATGCCTTTGTCTCCATAGATTTCATTGCACTGAGAGAATGTAAGATGCTTTAAGTCACAGAAGGCTGTGTACAGATCCAACACCTGCTGGTAGAGCACCATGAGCAATGCACATTAATACATAATGTTCGGACTCTTAGCTAACAGCTCTGTACTTCCTCACTAAATCCAACTGGACCTGAACTATTTACACCTGTTACAACCAAAATTCATTTTCTTAATCTCACCATGTTCTGGTAGCAAGTGGTATCCTTGGCCCCTTTAACACTCAGCAGTTCCCTCAGAGCTATATATAGCCTAGAAGTAGTGGATACACAATTCCCAGAATGGCAGTGAGTAGACCTCTGTCATTCCCATGCCTTTTTGTAATAGTTGGAGTACTTTGTCTGCCATTCCATCATACGTTAGGGATCAGTGTTCCTAGCTTAATGCAGTCTCATGTAAAAGAGACTGTAACTCTAGTATGCCTCCATTACCATCCTAGCCATAATCAAAGTCCTATGGCTAGTCCTTCATCCATTTTACTTGCAGTCAAGGCTCCTTATCTGCTACCTCCTTCTCCTAGCATTAATCAACAGCTTGCATTTAACCTATATATCCTGCTATTATGTACACAACAACAGTATGTCATTTATGGGGACAAGTGGTCACATTCTTGCAGTATTCATTTTTATATCTCTAGTTTCATGTCACTACACTACAGCCTGAAGAGTGATGAAAGTGAAATAGTGGATTTTATTTTATTTCTTCATTCTTCCATTCATGTTATTAACTGGCCAGAGATTAATTCATTCTCTACAGAAAATGGTCTGCCTAGTAGGATCATCCTGGTGAACAAATGTAAACAAATATATAAACAAATTTAAGCCACACCTGGACCAAAGGACTGATAAAAAACTAACATGCAGATTGTAAAAAAAAGGGGCATTTCATTTAAAGTGTAATGTAAAGCAAACAATAAATATGTGGTTAAAAATGATATTTAAGAAACATAATACCAGTAGGTAAATTAGGTATAAAGTATTATTTTTATGTAATTTATCTATTTATTAATGTTGCTTTTGTTTACCAGGTTTGTTTGACTGCACTTATGAAAACAAACAAAAAAAAAATGTATTTTATTTATTTTATTTTTATTTTACATTTGTTGACCGGGCTAGTCTAACTGGATGCATGTCTATTTTCAGCAGAGGACCGACCGGGGAGATAAGCTCCACTTGAACAGATTAACAAAAAGATAAACATAAAATGGTTAACATATAAATGCATGTACAGAAATTATTTGCAGATTATTGCATAACATTTCAATCATTGAATACAAAAAAAAATATTACAGAACATTAGATAAATTTGCTAGAAACTCTATTCTCAAGGAAATTTTTTTTTTTTTTTTTTTTTTTGTGGATAGAGTAAGGAACAGATATGGAATAGTCCATGGAAGTAAAAGTAATGGTTGAGAAATACTGGGTCAGCAGTGATGATGATAGCAATGCCACTTTTGATTAGTCTGGGTTTGTACAAGAGCATAAGCAGTGTGTTTTAAGGTAAAGTTTCAAAAAACTTTCTACTTTTTTGTAATAGAGCACATTAAAAGTGGTATTAGAGGGGGCCCTTGGGAGGACACTATAGGTTATAAGGAACTATGGTGGCAAGTAACATTGGAAGCAAGTAAAACCCCAGGTTTAAAAGAATATGTATCCATACTACCACTTTTAAAATTAAAGGCAGCTAAACTATGAGGATTAGTGCAATATACAAATTCAACATTAGGTGGTACTGTTTGGTTAATAAGTTTTTTCCTTTTATATAATAAGAAGCCTCCCTAATAATAATTTATTTAAAATGGCTTTTTATATAATGTATATAGAATATGAAAATATACATATTTATTTTATGAAGTTTTTTAATATATTTATGAAATTGATTGTCTTTATAAGCATGTATTAATTTATATCTATTTTTTACTAAATGTTAAACTTTAAATGGAAATGACATAATACTTCTGAATATTAATGAGCCCAAAGGTTTATTTAATTAGTGCATTTGAAATCAATTGTAGGTTTTTATTGGTTTGTGGTTTTTAATTAATGTATAAAAGTGATTTGTTTATGCTTAGATAACATCTGATGAAGTCCAGTGGTTAGGACGAAAACGCATATATATATTTTTAAAAAGCGTTAATGACAGTGTGGTTTTGGTGTGTTTTTGGTGGAATATTAAAGCTGTGTTGACCAAGTCGGAGGTTTTTCACTCTCTGTGCTTTTGCACTCCCATTTATTTGTTTTTGTACTTTTGGAGATTTTTCCGCTTTTTTCGTTTAAAAGTTTCAAAAAAACTTCTTAGAAGAGGCCAGGGGAGAAAGTTCCAACATATTACAAACATTTTAAAACAGACATTCAGACATACATGAATGGTCATTAAATATATACATTAGCAATTGCACATTCATATTCTAAATAAATAGGGTTGCCACCCCACCGTTTTTTCTGGACTATCCAGAAATCAAACTGATTCTCCGGTAGTCCGGAAAACAATGTACAAACTCTGGTATTCTGTTTTGAAAAGGAAGCGTACTATCAGAGTTTGAAAATTGGCTGATTTACTATGCTTTTTTTACAGAAAAGCATAGTAAATCAGCCAAAAGTAGGCAGCAGAAATGAAAAAAGAGGGCGTGCCACACAGAGTGATGTCATTGTGATGTCACAAATGGGCGGAATGTAGGTGGGAGAGGGCATGGGATGGGCAGGGTTAGTAGTGTCGTGAGGGGTGTGGCTTTACTCCAGTTTTAGCCACGAAGGAAGGATGGCAACCCTATAATTAAATTACATTCATATGAAATAAAAGCATCTGTTACTGTATAAAAGATACATATGCATTGACAGATGTTGCACATTGAGCATCTGAAGAAGTGTATTACTGGGTTTTTCTAAAAGATAATATGATAATGTGATTAGTGTTTAGAAATTCAAAAAAATGGAGATGAAGGAACGAACTAGGTAGGACAGAAAATGTTAATGTTGTAGTTAAGATGTGTAATACAAAGCAATTTCACAGATAATTATACATATGGCTATCATAAGGTTTCTATGAAAAGTATAGTTGTGGGGAGGTAAGCAGTGTGTCAAATCTAGGAATATAAGCTCATAGGTAAGTACCAGGCCAGCTGTCCTTGTGGGCAACTTTAAGCCGAGCCAACTTCCTTCAAAGATGAGAATCAAACCCTGTAACTTTGTCTGTGAGATAAACACCTAAACCTTTATGCCAACACCCAACCTACCCTCACATATATAGCTGGGGCATGCTAATAAAACTATTCAGGTATTGGTGAAGACTGGTTGGTGGGTATAGGAATTTTAGTGAAGACAAATGGATTGATGATATGTTAAGCTGAAGATAACAGCAGTATTTATCTGGGAGATCTACAGGAGCGGGTACGGGACGTATTGGCCCCTGCATTAGCACATTGCATATCTAAATCTGTAACACTTTGAATACAGTTGATACTACTGTTACGACTTAGTTAACAAGGCTTTATAATAGTTTATAACAATCATCAAGAATAGGGAAAACCTATGACAATCACACACAAAAGTATAGAAAGTAACTCGCCATTAAACAGAACAAAATATTATTCGCATTACTGGTCTGTAACCTGGTACAATCATAGAGAATTCACATTAGCAAAGTAAAACAATGGAGTACTGCCTGGAGAATAAAAACAGCTTTAATAACAATTAAATGCATAAAACTTCAAATATACTGAGTAAATCTTTAAATACGCTAGTTAAATATGTTAACTTCCTATGTAAAATTCATGATTGATTTCATTGTTAACATGTTAAAAACTATTGTTAATTAAATTAATTTTACTTAGATATTAAATAATATGTTAACTAAATTAACATTTACATATTAAAATGTTAAACAATGGATTAAATTCTTATCTAAAATTTCTAATTTAAACATTAATGCTTTTATTAAATTTAATTGGGGTCAGATAATCCTGAGTCAAACTGTCCAATAAATATTCTCATTGACAATGAATGTGAATTTTAATATGAAAGTGTATCCAGTTGCATTGGGGTCAAACTGTTCTGCTTCCACAAGATCAGATCTATTGATTTCATAGGTGAAGTTTTAGTCGTATTTTAAATGACTTTGCATTCTTAATGGATTTCAGTGGTACTGGGATGTGGTTCCTTAGTTTAGCTACATTATACAAATGTAGAGACTCACCTGCAGTATTAAATGATTTGGTTATAGCTATTAGTGATTTTTCTCTCAAGAATAAGATTCTATTAGAGGAGTACTATTGCATTACGTTGTTAAGGGCAGTGCAATTTCTTAGCTTACAGAGACTTCTGCCTATTGTTGTTAGCAGAAAAAGAGCTAGGTGACATGATAGGTCTAACCAGTTTCATTCTCTGACGTCTAGGCAGTGGTGTGTTCTATTGTTATAATTTACTGCAAAAAAATTAGATATTTTATTATAACATTGCTCAAGCGTTGACAGTTGTGAAACTTGAAGGGTAGTAAAGACTGGGGCAACACAAAGAAGAGATGGCAGTAAGTAAGAAAGTAGAGGTGACACTTCTTATGGCTATGTCAGTGAGGCATATTTTTACTCTGTCTAATGACCCTAGCTTTTGATGATTTTTTTTTAATGCCCTGTGACACGTGGTGGTTGAATTTTAACTGGTCATTTAGGATGACACCCAGTAATTCTGTCTGGTTTACTTGCTCTATCATGGTGTTGTTAACAAGGATGACAGTGAATGCTGTTGTTTTGGTAGAGATTTGTTTTTTGGTATAGAGCAGTAATTTAGTTTTTATAGACTATAGCAGTAGTTCTGAAATAGTTAGCCATATTTCAACTGATAAGAATGATTGGGGTGTAAGGACTTGGGGTTTAGACAGAGAGAGAGAGAGAGAGAACTGGCAATGCAGATTAGGGTCAAGTAATCAGCAAATAGGGTAGTATTTTTTGTAGCAGTGTAAATGTCATTAATTTATATATTAAAAGGTATTGGGTCTAGTATAGTTCCTTGTGGGACACCAATAGTCACAGGCAAGAAGATGGAGAATCATTTGTCCATCTCACTGATTGTGCTCTGTTTGAGAGTTAGTTATGGAACCACTGCAGTGAAGAGCTGGTGAGCCTTTAAGTTGTGAATTTCTAGTGGGAAACAAAATCAAAAACGTTTGATAAGTGTGCTTGCTTCGGCAGCACATATACTAAAATTGGAACGATACAGAGAAGATTAGCATGGCCCCTGCACAAGGATGACACGCAAATTTGTGAATCGTTCCATATTTTGGGGGGCGTGGCCAAGGATGAACACAGGATAGCAGCAGATTTCTTCAGCTCCACCAATTTCATTACACTGACAGGAATTAATTACTTAAAAAATTAATTTTTGAGTAATTTTCTTTCTAAATATGTTTGTTTTATATAGTTCTTGAACTATATCTAAAAAAGAAAGGAAATGTTAACAATATTCCTGTCAGAAATCACATTGGAAATTTTCCTGTCAGTTTATCGGTCTGAAATGAGTTCAGTAAGACAAATTCTCAAGACTCCAGCATCAAGAAAGAACTTCAGTCTCTGTTAACTATAATCCAGCAACTTAATGCTAAGATGGATAAAATGGATACTAAAATTGATACCTTCATAGAAAAAACTACAAAACAAATAGACTTGTTACATATAGACCTGCAACAACAGAAGATCCAGATGACAGGCATAGAAGAAGCTGTGAATGACATGGAAAATAGAATCCAAGAAGAGGAAATCAACATTGAGTTTCTGCTGAAACAAAATACACATTTACAAACAAAGCTGGATGACTTGGAAAATAGATCTAGGCGCAATAACATTAGGATTTTTGGACTGCCAGAAAATATTGAAGGTAACAATATTACTTCTTTTTTAACAACATGGCTCCCTAAAACTTTAGACTTACCAGAAGCATTCTCTTTTGGTATCGAAAGAGCACAAAGATCTATAGCTAATACTAACTCTAACAAAAACTATCCTAGATCACTTATAGTTAGATTTCTGTCATCTTTTGATAAAGAGATGGTTCTTAAATCTGCTTGGGCTAAAGCTCCTGTTAAGATTAATGAGACAACTGTGCGTTTTGACAATGACTATTCTTCCTTGGTAATAGCTAAAAGAAAAGTTTTCTGCCACTAATAAGGGAGCTTAAAAAGCACAGTTTAAAACATACCTTCTGTTTCCTGCCAAGCTAAAAATCTTCCTTCCTGATGGTCCTAAAATTTTTGATGACTTAGACTCTGCTTTACTGTTTATCAAAAAAAATAAGATTTTGGATAAAATAGAGGAAATGGAATGGGCTAGTCCTTCATTAAAGAGACTGGCAACTGAAACTTCGTGGAAGACTTCAGAGAAGAAGAAGAGACTAAAGAACAAATGATTTGTTCTATGTTTTTTTTTTTCTCTCATCATTTTACTTCATTATTAATCTTTTTAATATAGTTCCTGCATTTCCAGAAAGCCACAAATGTTCTGAAAAAGATTTAATCAAAGTTATTCTCTGTGTGCAATGAAATGTTTTGTTTCATAACCAGTCAAAATATCTGAGGAACTAATAACAAGCTATTATTCAATTTGTTTCTCTTTCTGAAAAAGAGAAGTAAGGTCAGTAATTTGATACATTTTTTTTTTTCTCCTTTTCTTCTTTTCTTTGTTTAAACAATGACATTCTATTTAGATTATGTAGTGGGTAAAGGGTGGGGGAGGGCAGGGAGAGAAGAGTAATGAAAATATGATAAATGGAATAATAACATATTTATTCCTTGTAAAAAGTTTATATGTTCTTCAAATGCTATTCCTAATTATACTTTCTTGATTATACTGCTTATGCTTGTTTGTAAATAATCTGTCATGCTTTAACTAATAATAATTAGAACTAAATAATAGTAAATAATATGTTTTATTTTTAACTCTATTAATATAAACAGTAAGTAATATTCCATTGTATATACTTCTTATAGCTTTCTCTTACATTTTTTTTATTTCTGCTTTACACTCGTTTATTTTCTACTCTCTTTTTCTTTTCTTTATTCTTTCTCTTTATTTTTTTTCTCATATTAATATATAGAAATGCTTTTGATCATATAGACACAGTAAATAATAAGATTTGCATAAAAATTGAGTTGGGACAAAATATTGAGTTTTATTACTTATTAATAACTTTGGGCTTAATTTCACTTACATAGAGGCTGTAATAACCTGTAAAATACATCGCAAAGGTTTTGTCATGTTTAGATGCATTTACACTGCTAAATGAATGTTTGTCACTAGTTTTAACAAGTTTCCCGCCAAAATGTTAAGGGAGACAATCTGGGATGTGGGCTACCTCATGCACAGTGTCCTCGAGTTGTTTCAAAAGCTTCAACTCTCAGAATTCTCACAGAGAAGCTGAAAGCAGTCAATCTGACCTTTGACCCAGATATCACACTGACACATCACAGATTCAGGAAGAACACTCTACCAGGAAGTAGAACTGATGCAAATGCGACTATGTGAAGGAAAATGAACTATTTGACATTTAAATGTGAGTTATTTTATATAATTACTTAAATATCTATGTTATAATTCATAAAATATGTCAGTTATAATGATTTTAAATGATGCAGTTTCTTGTAGTAAGTAAATGTCTTATTTTAGAAGGCATAGAAAATGAAACATTTATTCAAGCGTTTTTGAAAATCTACTTGACTGCAGCATACTAATCTGTGTTAAAAACTTATGTTCCAAACATATGCATTACTATAACTCATTTAATTCATCTGATTGACAAGCATAAATAACTTTATAACTCTATTCTGGAAGAAATTGTCATGTGATATATTTTAAAGCAGTAGTACAGACATACAAAATACAGATGTTTTTTTTACAATAATGCAAGTGTTTCTGAGAATTTGCATAACTATGCATATGATTTATAACAATTTCTATAAATGTAATATTTTATTCTATTGACAATAATGAGTATGAGGTTCATAGGTTCATAGGTTCATACTAGGCTATCTGCCCGAGGGCATTTACAAGCCTAGCCCATCGTTTTGTGGCTTACGCCACCCCTTTAGTATGGGGAACTATACCCATTATTTTGCTGTGCCTCTGTCTAGCAGTGACACTGAGGTAATCCCTGGGGTATATCTGCGATCTCCCATCCATTGGTCAAGATTATACAAGCAATTCAAGGTTTTTTTTTTTTGGAAGCTGTTGACTGCATTTACATGACAGAAAATAGATGCATCTTAATATATGTAATGTCTGAACCATATTAGCCAAAGTTTTTCATTTAAATGAATGTTAGAACTTATTTTCACATATTTTGAATAAATTAATATGTAAATATGCCTTCCTTTTTTTTTTTCTCTCTCTTTCTTTCACTCTCTCTCCCTCTTTTACGTATTTTATTTCTCTCTCTCCTCTTGGTTCCTGATATCAAGTTTATTTGAATGCTATTTGAATACAAGTGTATTATATTACATAGATGTATATAGTAGTATGAATAGTTTTTAAAAAAAAAAAAGTTTATTTTAGTTTATATGATGCTGTTTTATCAAATGTGTAGTCTTGTCTTGCTAGATAATTGAAATTGATACTTGTACATATATATATATATATATATATGCATTTTGTAGTATTTGTGTACATATATATATATTTTGTAAGACTACAGTCAATTTTGCAGCGATTAGTTAGCCTAGTTACTCCATTATATATGTAGCTTTTGTTTATTAAAGTTACCAATTGTAACTGAATATATTTACATTTCAAGGCTTTAACAAGCTTATGTTGATTATCAGTAGTTAGAATTTATATTAGAATGCATTACCGTTAGTTCGGTACTGAATAAATTATGCTGCTACGGTTAAAATGAGTTTCTTATTGAAACTGAAATTGAAGTAATTGGCGTCTTCATATATATTTATAATTCTTAAACATTAGTTAATTTAGAAATAGATGTACCCTTCATAACAGCACTATATTTATGGTTCAATTTTCAAAGAAAAAATCTTTTTACAATTTATGCTTTAATGTCAGATATTTCGTGCTCAATGGTTTTAAATGAATACTTATGTTTTTGTAGGTTTGCAGTTGGAGATCTTTCCGCTGAAAAAATTTTTTATACCTATAAGTGTGTGAAAGTACAGTTTCTATATAACTTGTGATTTTTTAACTGTCTGTTCTGTTTTGTGAGCACAATATGGTTAGACATTATGCAATGAACTGCTTGCCGATTTTACATTAGTCAGTCTTAAAAGAACCTTTTGGAGTTAGAACTTTTTGTCTGTTTGCTAACAGTGTTTCTTTAATTACTGATTGATGCAATTAATTAAATGGGGTTGGTTCTTAATTGTTATATTATTTAAACTATGTGTGTGGGGTTATTCATTGTCTGAGGAAGCGTGGCTGTGACCACGCAAAAGCGCTTACCTTTACCCACTGTGTTTTAGATTAAAGAAGATTTTTTATACAATTACTACGTCTACTGATCTACTTTTTGGATTATTGACTGCAATTTTGCTTGCCATATGACTACATCGTGGTTGAGATCAGGTTTCTGTGTTTAGCATTTTTTGTTATATGTATATAGTTTTGACATCCACAATATATTTTGTACACTCATTGTTACTACAAACAAAATTGAATCCTATACACAATCCCATAAGAGATTCAATAAATACAGCTATATTTAAAGGTACACCTAAAGGAGGAGATGTAACATTACTTATGTTGTTATTTGTTATTTTGATCATAAGATTCTTAAGTTTTAAAAATGCCAAATGACATCTTTAAAAGGAATTTCTTTAAACATTAATGGATTGAATAATCCGTGTAAAAGGGCAAGCCTAATAAGATACATTAATTTACATAAGGCCAACTTAGTCTTCCTGCAACAAACCCATCTCTTGAAAAAAGATATTGATAAACTAGCCACAAACAAATATACAGTATTGGTTAGTTCAGAGCACATGCAGAAAAAAAGAGGAGTGGCTATTTTATGGAATAAAAGTATGCCCATTCCTAAAACCATTAAGTCTTATCAGGATGACAAAGGAATGTTTTGTATGGTTACAATACAAATTAATGGGAAGACTTACACTTTAATTAATGTATATTGGATAACTGGAATTGGTATTAATACAGTGAAACATCATCTTGATAAGATCAGATCATTCTCAATAGGAGATATTATTTTAGCTGGTGACTTTAATTGTATACTACATGAAAGTGATACTACCACTATAGGAAAAAGAAGAATTACATCTAATGCAAAACATTCAAATGATTTTGCTAATTCTTATCATTTGAATGATATTAATAATCAGATAGATTCAAAATCATTACCATACACCTTTTTTTCTAACAGATACAAAACTTATTCAAAAATAGATAGGGTCTTTATTTCTAACCAGATGGTAACAGATTTAATTAATTCCAAAATCATTTCATGTCCTATATCTGATCATAATTCAATTGTTTTTGAATTCATGATAAAAAATACTCATAATGTTCAGATCAAAAGGATACCAGCATATTTAACTCAACTAAAAGACTATAAAGAATATATACTTTCAGAAGTACAACATTTTCTAGACATAAATAATACTCCTGAAGTCTCCATTATCTATGTTTGGGATGTCTTAAAATCATATCTATATGGACAAAGTATAAGATGGTATAATAATAAAAGGAAATCTTGGGATAAGGAATTGTTAGATATTCAAAGTAAATTAGACTCTTATAAACATAATAATAAAGAAAATATTATGGATAAGAAAGTCATTGAAGAAATAAACAAACTAAATGAGAAATACAAAGAAATTTTAACTCATAAAGTTAAAATAACTCTAGAGAAATACAAGTTTTTGTCTTACTCAATAAGCCCCAGATACTTACATAGACTTAAAAATAAAACAAAAAGGTTGAATAAACAAAACCATATCAAAGAAATCTTTTCTCTAAGGAAAAAGAAGAATGTTTCTAGTCTACCAGACATACTAGATGAATTTAGAAATCACTTTCACAATATTAACAATAATAACATTAACATGGAACCTAAAGATAAAATAAAGGAGTTTATAACCACAAACATGAATAAAAAGCTTAATAAACAACAGATTAAACTATTAGACAAAAGTATTTCATATACAGAGTTTATTACACAAATAAATAAGCTTAAATCAAACAAAGCACCGGGTAATGATGGTATTATACCAGAGATATATAAAATCCTTTCTAAAAATACATATTCATTAATACATAAGGTTTTTATTTTGGCCCAAACTGAGTTAATAACCCCCCCCCATCTTGGCAATATACATTTATTTCACCAATTTTAAAACCTACTAAAGATCCAACTAGATGTACTTCATATCGGCCTATCTCATTACTTAATGTTGATTATAAAATGTTTATGAGTATTTTTGCTGATAGATTGAAGACAATCATTCCCGGCATTATAGATATAGATCAGACAGGCTTCATTGTAAATAGAAATACTTTTGATAATATAAGAAGAACTTTAACATTAATTGATTTTGCAAATAGGAAAAAGAAAGATTTAACACTTATTAGTCTTGATATAAGTTCAGCATTTGATTCAGTAAGTTGGGACTATCTGTTTACCTTACTGAAGTGCACAAACTTCTCAGATGCATTTGTAAATCTAATTGAGCATTTATACAAAGGAATGTTGGCTTATATTAAGGTAGGAACATATGTTTCACAAAAAATACCCATTCTTAAAGGTACAAAACAAGGATGTCCACTTTCTCCACTATTATTCACTTTAGTAATGGAGCCTTGGGCTAATTTGATCAGAAACAGTACTGACATAGAGGGTTTTGAAATAGATGAAAATACAACATCCAAAATTCAACTTTTTGCAGATGATGTTCTAATTATATCAGTAGGATCTAATTCTTCTATGCAGTCTCTATTTGATAAAATGATGAATTTTAAAAGTATTTCTGGTTTAATATTCAATGAAGAAAAAACTAAAATACTACCTATATATACACAAAAAAATATTCTCATTAGTGATTTTACTAAATATGTACCCAATTCAGGTCAGATAACTTATTTAGGTATAATACTATCTAAAGATATTAAATCTATTATATATAATAATTATAATACCTTTTTAATACCTGGAATAATATGTTTTTTACTATGGAGGAGAGACTTACAATTATTAAAATGATAATATTCCCCAAGATTTTATACTTAATACAATCAATAATACTTCCACCTACAAAAATAATTATCAAGAAACTGAATACACTAATGTTAAATTTCCTATGGGCACCTAATAGACCTAGGATTGCATTAAAGAAACATACTAATAGCTGGTCTCAAAGGGGTATTTCTTTTCCAGACTTTAATTTATATATTATCTCTTCTATTGTAAAAGTTTATACTTTATTAATAGATCAGTCATTATGTCGCAAAATGGAAAGATTATTGGGAGCTAATTAGTATGCACTTCATGAAAATCTCCTTAACACATAAAAATATGATTGTAAATAACTCCATGTTATGGATACTAAAGGAATTTTGTACTTCACCTATTACACCTAAACATATGGTTTGTTACCCATTAAATATTATTATTAGCTATCGTAACTTTATATTCATGCACCCTAAGTATAAGGAATGGAATTTTATTGTATTCCCTATAATGTATACTCAGGGTATGCTTTTGTCATCTACTTCTGAAGGAACTCATTTAGCTATAGATAATGATCTAAAGTACTGGTATCAGTTGATATCTGATAATAAAGTTAAAAATCTAGATTTCTTAAAACAAGAATTTGATCTAAGAGAAACTTGCTGGTTAGAGGTTCAGACCTTTAGACAACATCTCATTGATAGAATAGATCTAATGTCTATAACAGTTAAATAATCTATTCCAACACTGATTGATTACTTGATATTAAATTTACAACATAAAGTTTCTGATAAAGGTAAACTTTCATACATACATAAAATTATCAGACAAGAAACTTTTTACAGTGTAGATACATACTGGAATTATTTCACTTCTATTAATGGGGATCCACCAAATCAACAAGATAAACAATATATATTGGAATCTGCCTATAGAACTACGTCTTCCATTGTCTGGAGACTTTATACATGGAAATTTTTACATAGATCTTTTATACACCTTTGATGATGAATAAAATAAATAATAAAGATAATCTATGTAAGAGATGTAATGTAGAAATTAATGCTGACTGGGCTCATATGTTTTATGACTGTATAAAATTGAAAGAATACTGGAAGTCAGTTAATGAATTTTGCAGGCTCTTTTACAGATAATTTCATTATTTCTAAATCTCTTATATTATTCAACACACCTGTACCTCAAAGTGTTAAAAGGTTAAGCTTCCCTTGTTATGGTCTATTCTAGCAGTGGCTAGGAAAATAATAACCAGAAATTGGATTTCAGATACACCTCCTTCGTTCAATGAATTTAAAAATGTTATGAATATAGTGTGCCATATGGAAATAAACACAATTAGGTCAAGAACAACTAGAAAAACATCTTATTATATTGTATGGGATAATTTACAAAATTTGTTAAAAAAATCCTAATTTCAATAGCATGGTATTTTAGTTTAATTAATTGATCTGATTGTAGTGGATGTCTTTGTAAATACTTTAGTTGTTTTGTTGAATGTTATAATCATATCTATTTTTAATTACTTGCATAAAATTGTTATGATATTTCTCTTGTATGTTAAAACAATAAACCTGCTTTGAAAAAAAAAAAAAACGTTTGATAAGTTTAGTAAGCTGATGGAGCCTAGGCTTCTGGCATTTCTATGAATGTTGACAGTTTTACCAAAATTCGGTAAAACAGTAGTTGTGCTGTGATGAGGATGAAAGCTATGCTGGGTTGAAGATGAAGCTGGTTATCTATTAGATAGTCGATAAGTTGTTTATGAATATATTGTCCAAATAGTGTTGATAGACACAATAAAATGGCAATTGTCCTATAATTTAAAAAAAATCTGTATTGATTCCACACTTGTGCAGTTTAATAATGAATTATTTTTTTTCTATATTGAGGGGCCTTTTTTCAGATATGGATCTATTTATCAGAACTGAAATTGGATATGCAATAGCCTAAGCTGCTATTTTAAGATATTTACAATGTAAAAGATACGGTCTGCTTCCTTCTCCGGACATCCAAGCAGCACGAGTGTTCCTTATCCCAATCCTTTTTTGGCTTCTACTTTTGTATGGCTGATATTTACAATGTAGACTGTCAGCGGTAGTTGTAGTAGCTTTAATTTTCTGACGTATTTTTATGCTATACGTGGGAACTGGTTGGAAAGAGAAATGTTGACAGGTCACGTGACTGTTTAGGGAGATCGAGAGCTTGATTAGTCATCTTGTTGGTTATTGACTGCACTGCCTGTATAAAATGGGTATTAAATTGATTGGTTATGGCATAACTTTGTATCTATGTATTTAGTGCTGGCTGTTGTCCTGGGTTTAACAGATTATTGATTGTGACCTGTTAGTATGTATGTTTTCATTGGCTGAGTAATAAGCTTTCTTATTTTTGGTGATGATTTGTTTTGTTAGGTTTCTTAATGGCTATATGCTACTAAAGTAGAAGCTGTTTTTTTATACCAGAGCCTCCATGCTTAGTCTATTTCATGAGTTGTTTAGTTGCTAAGGATAGCCATAGATCAGCTCTTTTTATGGGGGGGTATTATGTTTAGAACACCTATGAAGATTTTATTGAAGTCATAAACAGCATCATCTATTGGGGAAAGTTTTCAGTGGCTCACAGTTAAGAAGATGTAGAGTGTATTAATAAGTGTGTTGAAGAAAATTAGTAAATGTTCTTACCTACTTGTATTGATGTGTTTCAGTGCTATTGGATTACTACCTTATGGTGTAGTATGGGAAGTGATCACATAGGTTGTCTGACAAAGTTCCATGGGATAATACTTTATTCGCCTAGGATGCTAGGATCCAGGCAACGTCTGATTGTCTGGCTGTGACTTTATTATATCTAGTTTGTATGGTTACAAAAACTGTAGAAAACAGGACGCTCTCAACGAAAATACTGTTGTAAGCTGCCTTTAATTAAATAAAAACTGAAGTGCGATCAATAACATACACTTTTCGACAAGTGAATACTAAACTTCTTCAAAGCTTGAACAGTGAAACTCTCAAACGGATTTACATTTAAACCTTAAATGTAAATCCGTTTGAGAGTTTCACTGTTCAAGCTTTGAAGAAGTTTAGTATTCACTTGTCAAAAAGTGTATGTTATTGATCGCACTTCAGTTTTTATTTAATTAAAGGCAGCTTACAACAGCATTTTCGTTGAGAGCATCCTGTTTTCTACAGTTTTTGTACTCAGTTTCTTTTTCGTTGATTAGTAGTTTGTATGGTTATCAGTCTGATGAACTTTGTGCAGATGTATGGATTTTCAAACTGTATGGTTTGCCAATCTATATTAGCATTCGCCCATTATTATGATTTCATAAGGGATTTTTGAGGAAGTCCACCAGGGAACATCTTTCAGTGTTTTAGCTTTATTAAATGGGGGTATGCATAGTTTCATGATTGTGATTATCTTGCAAGTGTTTATTTTTAGCATGGTTAGTAGGATTTCTGAGTTAGATACAGTTGGTGAGATATGGAAAAGAGGGAGATATTTACTGTGTTTTTCTAGAAATTAGCAATGCTGCCAGCTTATTTGTTGCCACTGCTTAATCAGATAATGTTATAGCCTGATGTGGCAATTTCTTTTATTTTTCATTTCTGGCCGAGCCATGTTTCTGTGGCAGCTATGATGTCTGTAGTGTATAGCATAGTGCTGAGTATTAACACCTGACACATCATCAGTCCTATCATCAAAGATGCTTCTGCATAAATTCTCACACCTAAAAATGTTAGAGGTGGGTTTAATAAGGTTTATTATACAATGGTCAATAAATTATCATCTAATAACACAGATAATTCCTTTATAATTTACATATAAAATACAGCTTTTATTTCTTCCTATAATGTCTATAATTGCTTTAGTCCTAGTGATCTTTCTTTTCTTAAAAATACTTAGAAGGAGTCTTAGAGCTGTGGCAGACAGAAGACTGATTTTAGAAGACTTTAACCCGGAGAGGTGCATGAGCACAGACAAATGCCCTTTAGATGTTGTTTGAGAAATAATTTCAAGGGGTTATGGTTATCTATTTGTGTGATTTGATTAGGAATTGGGTTCCACAGCTTCGAAGCATAGTTTGAATATAATGAGTCATATGTTGTGCGGTTTGATTCTATTACTTGTAATTGTGTTTGTCTCTGGAACAAAGAAATCATCTTGGTGAGTAAAAGGTAATATGGCTATTTATAACTAGACAGTTTTGAGGCTTATGGATAATTATGTGTGTTGTAGTTAGCTAGGAATAAAAAGAAGTTATGAACTCACCATAATGTTCCATTTGTGTGTCCATTTTCATTCTTCCTCAACCAATGGGTTGGGTTTGATCTCTTGGATCCAACTCGGCAGTTGCTAAAGCTCATAGCAACCAAAGACTCTCTAGCTTCTCCCTTGCCCACAATGCACCAACCCCAAGTACCTCAAATCTTGTTTGCTGATTTTTTACTAGAAAAATATATTTGCAGTGCAGAGAAAGGATAAAGGGGGTGAATAACTGACATGCAGTGAAATAAGGAGAAGAATATATCTGGAACGTAATATAAAGGACAACGATGACCTCTAACCACTTAATCTTCCAGGAGTCTTCAAAGGATGGGGGTTGGTAGGTGGGGAGTTTAAGAAGACAGATGGAACAGTATGGTGAGTACATACCTTCTTTATCTGATGTCGTCAATTTTAATTTTATCCTCAACTAATGGGACATAGTCTCCAGCTACCTAAGAGCTGGGGTGGACTCAAGGAAGGATATTTCTGAGCACCATTGAACCAAATGACAATCTACCTGTGGAGACCAGATCCTATTTGTAATGAGTAACAAAGGTATGGGGTGTAGCCCAAGTTGCTGGGGCACATATATCATCCATGGATGCTCTAGATTGGAAAGCTCTGGAAGTTGCCATGGATCTAGTTGAATGAGCCCATAAATGTTTTGGTAATGCAATACCCAATTTCATATTAAATAAATGAAATACAGTTAGTCAGCTATCTTACTAAAGTTATTTTGGCAACAGGCTTTCCCAATTTGACTTCTCTAAATGAAACAAACAATTGGTCAGTTTTTCAAAGTTGGAGAAGTAAATGAGGCTAAAGGAAGGGAAACCAAATCTGTCAATGCCAGTAAGGTGCAATGAGGATGACTTTGCTCTTCAACATGGCAGCTTTCTGTAGGAAGTTTTGAATTAGAAGGATTGGTGGATAAGCATACAGCAGACTGGGGGGCCAATTGTGATGTAGAACATCCCTAATTGATTCCCCCTGTGTGGGGAATTAGGGCAAAATAGCTGCTTCATTTTTTGTTTAGGGGAGAAACAAAAAGATCACAGCAAAGCTGGCCTCATTGAAGAAAAATCATCTCCATCAGATCCTTGTTGAGAGACCACTCATGAGGTAGAAGAATGCACCTGCTCAGTTTGTCTGCTATCAGACAGGACTTCCCTGGAATGTGCGTTGCTATGAGAAAACAGTTGGATGAAACTGCCCATTGCCACACTATGAGTGCTTCTCAACTCAAGAGGTAAGATCTGGTCCCTCCTTGTTTGTTGATGTTCCAAACTACTGACATATTGTCTGTTTGAATTGCAGTTGTCCCCAAAGGGAGACCATCCTGAAGGGCCTGCAATGCTAAAAGCACTGCTCACATTTCTAGGATAGATATGCAAGTTGGCCTCTTTGGGGGACCAAGTGTCTTGGACTGTTTTTCCCAAAAAATGCCCAACCCCTCCACCCCAATTGGGAAGCGTCTGTAGTCACTATGGGCTTGGGCTAAGGGGGAATGAACGAATGGCCTTGCAGAACCTGACCTGATGGAATCCACCACCTCAGTTTTCTCTTACATATCTGGGTGATTTGTATCAGAATTGACGTGGGTTGATACAGTATCAACCACTGTGTTGTTAGCATTCACTGTAGAATCCTCATGTAAAATCTGGCTAAAGATACTAGTGTTATTGCCGCTGATATTGATCCTGGAGCTTGAAGGACCAAGCGAGCTGAAATCTTCATTCTGCAGATCATTTTCCTGACCTGTGATCTTATGGTTTGCACTCTTGAGGGAAGCAGCGAAGATATCATTGAGTTTGTATTGAGCAGAGCTCCAATAAATTTCAAATTTTGAGTTGGTTCTGTTTGAGACTTTTCATAGTTTATGATCATCCCCAGATGAGAACATGTCTGAAGAACCTGATCGCTTATCCTTATTAATTGATGCCTAGTTGAGGCGGTAATCAGCCAGTCATCCAGATAGGGAATATACAGAATCCTTGCAGTCTCAAGTGAGCTGCTACTACTGCCATGCTTTTGGTGAACACCCTGGGGGCTGTAGTGAGATCAAAGAACAGAACTCTGAACTGGTAATGACTAGCTCCCAGACAGAAGCACAAGTACTGTACCTTCTGGGTGGTCTGTTCATCTTTATGTGATAGTGTGTATCCTGAAGGTCTATTGAGAACATCCAGTTGTTCTTGTCCAGAAAATGGAGAATGGACTGAACCATGACCATCTGGAACTTGGTCCATTGAACTGACTTGTTCAATTTGCTGAGATCCAAATTAGTCTCCAGTCCCCTGTTTTCTTTGGCACTAAAAAGATTACTCTTTTTTCTAGCAGTGTTTGTATTTTGATTGCTGCTAACATTTCCTTCTGACTGGGTGGAGCACCAGGGATGTTTACTGAGATGGGGGAGGAAGGGGAAAAGGATATCATATAGCCTTTGGAAACAATCTTCTGCACCCATGAATCTCTTGTTATGTCTAGGATTACTCTGTGTTGCAGGGATAATTGGCCCCTGATTGCCTCCAGAGGTAGATGACTGGGCTTCCTTTCAGGATCATTACTAGGGTCTGTCAGAGAAAGAATCTGTGGACTCCTGGTTTTGTGGGCCACCTCTGCCATGGGGGTTCCATCAACTATTGCTGTTCCCTCCTCTGCCTTTGGAGGAACTTCCATCATGTGTGTCCTGGAAAGGACACTAGACTTCCTGAACCACATCTTTTGACCACCTCATTGATTCCTAGAAAAGGTTCTTTGAGGGGTCGATAAATGTATGCCCACTGCAGAGGGTCTTTCCATCTTTCTCACATCTGGATAATGTGTCTTTCACTTTGGGGCCAAACCAAGACATGCCCTCAAATGGAGCATTGACAAAGAATTGAAGGCTCCATAAAATCAAATTTGTGCATGTAGGCATGCCTCCTGATAGAAATGCCTAAACCCATTGCCCTTGAGTTTCCTTTGGCTACATGCAAAATGAGCCTCGTGGAAGAATTGGAAATTGATTTTAGGGAAGCCAACTGAGAAGTCTCAGAGGATTGTATTTCTTTAGAAACTGATCCTGACAGAGTATTACAGAGTTCCTTAATCAAATCTCTCTGTAATTTGTTGAAATGTGCCAATTAGTTCAGTGATCTTAAGGTGAAGGTCACTGAAGCATAGACACACTTCCCAAAACTGTCAATTACCTGACATTCCTTGTTGGGGGGATGAACAGTGGAACTCTCCTTTGCAAGTTCCTTTTTAGTGTCTGCTGCCACGACCATGGCATCAAAGGGCACCCTTTCCCTCAAAAACATTTTGTCCACAGGTGTTGCCATAATTCTGTCTGGTCTCTGAACTATTGGATCACTTGTGTCTGGTTCCTTCCACACCCATTGAGAGATCCAGTCAAAGAACTTGTTGGTAAATGGAGTCACCCAGGAGGTAGACAGGCCAGTACCAAAAGCCTCCAGGAGTGCAGACCCCTTGGATGAAGCATTACTGGGCATCCAGTCACCTCTCTGCTTAAGGATTTCCAGGATGTCTTCAAATGAGACATCTTCTGGAGGGAACCATTGGGACCCTTCACCTTCATCAAAGTCTGTATCTTCTGTGACAGACTCCTCTGGGTAGTCCAAATGCTTCCTGTTACATGTCTTCTTCTTAGGGACTTCCTCAGTGGTATGCTCTGGGAAGGAATCAGAAGAAGTCAAGATATCCTGTAGAGATGTCTGGGGTTTTTGCACTAGCTGTTTCTGTGGAAAATAGTGATGAGACTCTGAGTGCAGAGACATCAGGCCTGTAGACTTCAGATCTAAGGGGGTAGGATCCATCTGAGCTGCTGTGGCAGACAATGCTCTCTTCATAGCCTCAAAGTCAGATGACCCCAGAGAGGGAGAAGACCTTGGATCCAAAAAGACAACCTTTTGGAATACTGTCCCTCCTGCTCCAAAGGCAATCCCCATGGTAGAAGCCAGAGCTGAGCTAACCTGTGCTGAGGCTCTGAGATGTAGAGAAGGCTCTGACAACTTTGGAGTCAACTCCAACACTTCAGATCCAATGAGAGGCTTTTGCTGTGACAGTTCTCTGAATCCATCTGAACCAAAGTGCACAGAGTGAACTTTGGATCTGAGGATAAAGGTATCCTTAGATCCGAGACAGACAGAGCTAGACGGCTTGGATCCAAGGACTCTGAGACAGCTGTAGGAGTCAGAGGAGGAACTGTTAAAGGGGGTGTGGTAGAAAAGTGGAACTCATGGCCAAAGGGTGTAGAAGCCAGTAAGGCACCCATCTGTCTCTGCACCGACAGAAACTTTCTCACCAATCTTTTTAAATCTTCTTCTGTTGGGATCCTGGAAGAGCAACTGAAAAAAAAACAGAGGGGGACCAGGGTCTCTCCAAAAAAGGTGAGGGCACTCTGTAGGTTACTGGGTCCACAGATGGTGAATAATTCATCCTTGGCAGGTAACTAACAATGTAAGACGTAGCTGGATCTGGCAACTTTTTCATTGGATCTGAAGATGTTGGATCCAATGATTTTTTCTGTTTAGAACCTGACATTGGGGTCATCTCCGATAAAGTTTTCTTTTTCCTTTTAGGATCCGATGATGAGGTCAGATCTGAATGAGTCATCTTTTTTGAATGGTCTGAGTACCTGAAGGAAGAAGTAGATGGACCAACAGAAGGAGATTTTGAGTCTCTAGATTTTGGTGCTCCAGATAAAGCCTCTCCAAAAGCAGAAGGAAGCATACCCATTAGAATTAATTTATTTTTCCTTTCAACAAGTACCCTGGGATTAAACCCATGACAGATCACACAATTCTCTTGAAGATGAAGAGGACCAAGACAATGTATACATAAAGTGTGGGCATCAGATATTGGAATCTTATGCCCACACTTAGGACAGTTTTTATACCCATCTGGGCCGTAAAACAGTGCACACACTGCCAACCAAACAAACAGCACTCAGAAAGCTAAACTCAATTTTTTTTATATTATATATATTTTTTAAGAAAGAAAAAGTACAGAAATAACAAAGAAATACCAATGATGGTAAAAATACTAAGAGGAAAGGAATACTAGTAATAATATTCAAAGGTATACACTGTACAAATTTAAGAAAATAATATTTTGGAGAAAAAAGGTAAGGGATAGAAAGAACCTGAGGAAAATAAGGCTTTAACTACCAGAAAAATAAAACTGCTAACTTAAACACTTATCTGCTCAAGAGTAATGGTCACAACATCTTTCGCATAAAGTGGCAAATGAGATCTGAGGTACTTGGGTTTGGTGCATTGCGGGTAAGGGTGAAGCTTGAATGTTTTTGGTTGCCATGAACTTTAGCAACTGCAGAGTTGGATCCAAAGGATTGGATCCGAACTCATTAGTTGAGGATAGAATAAAAATTGCCAACATCAGCTCTTAGTTTATGAGGCAGTTCAGTCCAATCTAATTATTTCAGAACCAAGTAGGGAGGTGTGCTATATGGGAGATTAGCTGTGGATTTAGCTGCTTTATTGTAGCATTGTTCTAGCTTATTTAGTGGTATAGTTTGTAAGTTGGTGTAATTAGCAAGTGCAAATAGGAGTGTAGGGAGAAGCTAGATTTGGGCAATGGGTTTTCTGACATTGTCAGTCAGGTATGGTGTAATTCTGTAGAGGTTTCCATGTTTGTGTTTTTTTTAATTGCTTGTTTTATCTGGTAATCAAATGTCATGTGTTCATCTATATACATGTCAAGTAGTTTGATGTGCATTACTAGCTTTATCTTTATACGATTGGATGAGGTTGCACTGAAAGACAATTTCTGATGAGTTTAATGCTTTATAGAAAATAAAATTAGTTTAGTTTTCTTAGGGTTTAGTAGGAGTGTATAACTGAATGATTCTTGAGTCTGTTTGTGCATTTTTTTTTGTGGTTTGGTAAGGTGTAGTCTTCAGCACATTGTAATACAGATGCATGCATGCTTGCAGTGTGGAGGTAATTTATGAAAAGTCGAATAGCAAGGGTCCAATGACTGAGCCTTGGTGGCCACCACCTGATACTGGGAGAAAAGATGCTATGCCATTTTGTCATTTGACTACCTGTGATCTATTTCAAAGGTAGCTATGAAAACAGGATAGAGATGACACAGCAAGGATGTGGGTAGAGATTTTATCTAGAAGCTTTTGATGTGAGGCTGCATCAAAGTCCTTTGATAGGTCTAAAGAAAGAACAGGGACTAGATTTCCTGAGTTTCTGTGCAGGTTTACTAAGTAGATGAAACTGAGAATGTCACCAGTGGTACTGTGGTGAAGTCCAAAGTCATGTTGAGTTGGACAGAGTGAGTTATTTTCTATAATACATTTACTTAGCTGCGATTAAATAGATTTCTCAAGTGTTTTGGCAAGGAGATGAGAATAATTATTGCTCTGTAAGTTGTGATTTTGGTACAGTTTCCTCCTTTGCTTAATGGAAGCATCTAGGACTTTTCCCATACTGTTCATACATAGCATTCTTTGAGATATCCATTTTTTTAAGAAAGATATTGGCAAGGCCAAAGTATCTGCTGCTATTCTAAGGTATTCAGCAGGCAAGTTGTCAGGGACTACAATGGTTGGTTTTAACTTCAGATTTTTTTTTGTTACAATTGAGGTGTAAAATGGGTGGATGGTGAAGATTTTTGTCACATATATTTGTGTAGGTGTTTGGAGTGGGATGGGTATATTGAATTATTGATTAGAGAATCTACATGCTGTATGAAGTGTGTGTTAAATTGGGTAACATTGCTAAGCAAATTTAAGGATGTAGATGGAGGTGGTTGGCAGGGTTGCTCCGGGTTCCAGAGTTGTGTTATGTCTGACCAGATTTGTTAAGTGTAGGTTTATGAAGTATAGTTGCTTTTCAGCTTCAATCAAATACAGTTTTTCTTATGTATTTGAAATTGTGATGATGTAATGTTTGTTATTTTTATTTTTTCATTGTTTCCTAGACCTTGTGCCTTTGGGACATAACTTGTTTAGTGTGGCTGGAGAGCCAATGTACAAGGTTTACTTTCACCCTTTTGGTTCTGATTGGATGTAGATGATTTGAGATACTTAGGAAAGTTCCACTGAATTCAGTTACAGCTTCATACGAAGAGAGGGTAAACAGGTTATTTTATTTTTACGGATTTACGTTGTTAATGAAACTTTCTTTATTACAGGATACCAAGTTTTGTACTTGATTATAACAATGCTGTTTCTGAATATGGATGTGGCTTCTTATAGCAAAGATAGGTAGTTGGTCTCTCAGTGTATCTGGAAGTGTGTCTGAGGATATTATATTTTTGGAGATGTGGTGAGAATTGAGCCTAGGACTGATTCTGTGCTACTGTTGTTGTTATACTGAGTGTGTGTGGTGATGGGTTAGGTAAGACTCTATAGATTTATAGCAGCGGATGATGAGTTAGAGTTTAAGTTTACAGAGAGCAAATTAGTGTTAAAGTCACCATGTATTCTTATTTACTTGGAGGATGTTAGAGGTGATTCAGCAGAAGAGGTCTTCTGTAGTGTTGATATTTTTGCTCAGTCCTATCTTTCTAGTGCAAGAACTCGTGTCACAATTTTTCCTACTGAAAAGTTGATCTGATGAAGTCGAGTTGGTAAATGACAGGACTTATAAATAATTGCTGATTTATTCCAGTGACTAGAGCTGCTCAAGTTTATTTCTTCAATAATTTTACAGAAGAAGAGGAAGAATTAGCATTTTACTGTAGCTTATAATTGTAAGTTTGAGACTTATTATTTGTTGTTTTCAAATAACAAGGAAGTGAAGGCAGTCTACTATTTCCACACTATAGGTAGCTAATCTTCACATAGCTAATGTTTTGGTTTACCTGTTTTATTTTACTGTCTAACTGCAGAGATCTTCTAGCTGTATTAATCTGTGACTTCGGCCTGCTTGTCTTTCCTGAATTCCACCACCACGTCATTACACAGCACTACTTCCCTTATTATTGGTTTTGCAGTTCTTATTTTAGTCACTAAGTGGCACTTCAAAGTTATCTTGAGAATCTATGCTAGACACAGAGTTAGAAGAATAGATATAAAAATTATTTAGTATTTATTTACTATTTCTTCAGCAGCTAAGAGGACTGGTCCCTTGGCCCTTTTCAGCCACAACTCAGGCTCAAAGAGCATAATATGCATCACGGTCCTTATAATCAACATTATATACTGAATATGTACATGGTAGAATTCAGAACATAACTGTAAGACTCAATGCAGATAGGTAAGATCAAAGGATCCTGTTAGAGTGTGTGAGGGGATCAAAAGAAACATATTTATTTAATGTATTGCATTTGTTGACCGGGAATGTCCACACTGGGCCAGACAGTGCCCATTTTCGGTGGAGTCCCGGGGAGAAAAGCTCCGCATAGATATTCATTCATAAAATTTGATAAACACATTAACAGTACAATGCTTACAATATGATAGAAGACAGGATAACAGCTATATTAGATATCTGCCAGAGCACCAGTGCATACAATACATTCAATGTGTTAACAATGCCGGCAGTAACTATGTTAGATTAAACTGCCAAAGGTCGGGTAATAATGTAAAGCATTCAAATTGACAAGAATCCACATAACAGTTGTTTCAGATTAGACTGAAAGTAGTTGCCACTGAGATAGGCATCATAAACGTGTTAAAAATGTAACACAGTACTTTTGTAAAGGGCATAGAAAAAGGTTTATTAGTTCACGAGGTAATAGAGAAGGTAATGGAGGTGGAAAGGGGAATAGGAGGGGAAAGGTCAAAGAGAGAGAGGTCAGGTTATAGGCTGTGAAGTGTTAGCACAGGGGTATGCTGGGTTGGAGATAGTATGTTGTTGTCAAGTAGGTAGTTAAGGAGGGAGAAAGGTCAAAGAGCGAGATGTCAGGTTATGGGTTGTGAAGTGTTAGCACAGGGGCATTGCCAGTGGGTGGACAGATGAAGTTTCAAGGATTTTTTAAAGACAGAAGGATTGCTAGTAGATCTACGGGAGGGTGTGAGAGAGTTCCAAAGTTTAGCAGTGGAGAAGGAATGGAGCCATTGTCCAGCAGTGAGGTTGGGTTTGTCTACCTGTAGGAACATTTGGTTTTCTAAACGGAGAGGCCTGTTAGGGTGGTAAGGAGTAAATAGGTTGGAAAGGACTGGACAACTGGACGGATCAGTTTATGGGCAGTAGTTAGTTGAATATAGATGAGGTGGTGGGGTAGTTCTAGCCAGTTCAGTAGCCTAAGAGAGGTACAGTGGTGAGATAAGGGTTTACAATTGGTAACAAATTTTGCTATTTTGTTGTACGCATATACAAAATTCAAGCTAAGATATGCATAAAATATAGTGCAATCATAAATATATAATACATATGCCCCTATATACATATGAAATATAACTGCATAAGATGCAGCATTAAGAGGCTGAGATAAGTTTCTTAAATGAATTCTATTATTCATGATATGGGATGGAAACTTGTAATAGCTTCTAGATTTTTGATGTCAGTAGGCATGTGCTTCCTGGTAGTAGGTCCCATTGAAGAGAAAGCTATCTCAACTACGAAAATTTAAAATGGAGATTACAATAGAAATAAATTGTCCTGTGTATTTATTAGTATATAATGGTTGCCTTGTAATGGTAGTTTCACTCTTAAAGGGGAGCAGTGACTGCATTTTAGTACCTTGTTAATTAGAGCACTTAGAAGGAAAAGTAGCCCTATGAAGCATTGAAAGCCAACTGGAATTTTATAGCAAATTGCAATGGTGCATCCGGAAGTTTGTTGATAGAACCAATCAGTAGATTCTATTCTTAGCAGTCTCTATTCTGTGAGTATTGTGGACTGAATACATAACAAAGAAAGCCATATTCCAGGCCGGGTATTAAAATATTTGTAACAATGGCCCTGCGAACAATGACTGAAAGGATTTGACTGAGCTTGTTGCATTGTTTTAAGTGAGCAAGGATTTTAATAGCTAGAAAATCTGTAGGTATAGAAAAAGGAACAGGTAGGGTCAGATATTAGGCTTAGGTACCTCTTTTCAGTGGCATTAGGTATTATGTTCCCATTAAGAACTGTTAAGTGAATGGGAGGGACAGTGAGTAATTCCCTGGCTGAGGCAAAGACCATGCCATTGGTTTACTTAGCATTAATTAGTAGATTGTTAGTAGCAGACCAGGTGCATAACTGAATGAAATTGCCCTGTAACTTAGATTGCAGGTCAGACTAGCTAGTACTAGGCTGCAGGAGCAGCATAACATCTGCATACATTACTAATCTATGCTTTGATAATTGTATGGGGAGGGAGATCATTAACAAAGAGAGAGAGAAAGAGAGAGATATGAGAAAAAGATCTAGCACAGACTTTTGCGGTACTCCTGTATTAAGTTTATCAGCAGTAGAGGATGAGCTATCTCTATGGACTTGGAAGGATAGGTCTTTTAGATCAGTATGAAACCAGCAAATAGTGTGGTCTCCAAGCCTGAATTTTTTGCGTTTGTTGAGAAGAAAGAGAACTGTAGTAATAAGTCCTTTGTTCAGGTTTCAGTAAATGGTACCAGGGCAGCAAAGGTACTGAAGGCATACTGAAAGCCATACTATTCATCACCTAACATGCCATAGCTGTTAATGTGCTTAAGTAGTTGCTTTTATAAAAGTTTTTCAAATATTTTGGTGACGGGCACAGGGCAGAAATAAATCTATAATCCTTCAGCCCATTAAGAAAACTGACTTTAGGCAGAGGGTTTATAACTGCGTGCTTAATGTTTTAAGAAAACAAAATGTACTTTTGTGTGTGTGAAAATAAAATCCACCCTCTCTTATGATTTTACATATCTCTAATACTTGCAGTTATCGGAGGTCCAAAACACATACAATTTTGTAATGTAACTTAATGTTCTAACAGAAAAAAAAATGCCTCTAAGCCCTAGAAGTTCCAGCAGAGGGCTTGTTTCACATAAACCGAATGTACTATTTAACAGCATATGCTCAGGATAATTCTATTACCTGCTGCTAATTAGACCCAACCATGTTTTACAGAACAATATACTCCTAGAGTGAATGCAATAACAGTTTGACAGGGCTACCACAGTATATTTCAGGCTTTGCAACATCGTTCAGCATCTTACTTACACAGAATTCCAAAACTGGACATTGACAGCTTTCTTAGGTCTATCAACATGCAAATATTTTGACCGAAAAATAGGAGCTAGGCACTCCAAATGCCAGATATCTATAGGTGTTTCTCAACAACCACTGTTAATTCAGTCTCCTTACATTCCCACCCTCATTAGAATCAGTGATCAGTCAGTTTGGCCTGTGTTAACATACTTATCATGACTCTAATTTACTGGAAGTGACATCCACAAGTATATGAAATGTCTTCATAATACCTTTATGCAAATATCAGACATGTTTTAACCTAGTTCTATTGCATATGGAATTGGTCATAACTGGAAAAGGCCTTTGGATGACCGTTTTAATATTGTGACTAACAGCTTATTAAAATAAATAGTAACATAATAAAAACATGCTTTTTAAGTTTCTGTTTTTTCCTGTAAGCTGCAGACAGGATGGTGCAAATATTCCTGCCGTCCCCGTAAAATTTCAGCAAGTTGGACAACAGTATTTTGCTTTATATTTAACAGTCCAAGCTCATGCATATCCTAAACCAAAGCTGGTTAAAAAGAAGAAAAAAAGGAAGCACTAAACAAAGCTAATTCCTGAAAACTACTGGAATAATATATTAACCATGCAATAGGGATAGTGAGGTAGACCACATGATAGATGTCCTTCCTTATCACTGTCGCAGTAATCATCACATGTGGGATATCATGCCAAGGACAGCCCAGTGTCTGGCAAGTATACTAAAGCCTTTACACTCCCTCATCATCATACATCAGGAGTATGCTCTCCATGCAAGTGTGGAACATAAAGGTGACGTATATGCATGTTCAATACTCAGAACTTCCTTGCCTACAGTCTGATCAACACACTTGAATGTTGGTCTGAAACCCTTTCTGTGGGCTGGCTTCTACTGAGCCATCTAAAGATAAGTGCACCACTGTGTTTCTTTCTTTTCCTTCTCACTTCTCTTTGTGTACTGAGTTCATATCATCTAAGAAGGAAAAATGTCCATGTGGGAGGCAGATTCCCTATGAAGATTGTCAGAAGAAGTGTGTTCTGTTTAGGTACTATGCATAATCACACCCATTGTACTATTTGTCAGACCTTTGTTCTGAAAAATCTTCACAGCCATCTGTTTTCTTTGTTTACCTGTCTTGATAACCAGCATCTCAAGCTTTTGACCAGGGTACTATGGCCAACTCTGCCTGCCCTGAGATACAGCTGTCTCTCAAGAAGAAGACTAAAAACTCTCAGTCTGAATCTGCTGCTACCCAGCCTCCACTGGATGCCTCTCTCAAGGTGGATGAAGCGTGTGAAGACTGTCCACTGGGGACATCTGTTTCCTCTGCTGTGAACTTGCCATAAAACTGCCTTCTTGCACATCCTTTGAAGCTATGTAAGTATCCCCCATGGACATTGAGGGGGGAACTATGGCTGATCATTTCTGAAATGCCTATTGCACCCCCTTAGAATGACACCAGAAACTAACCCAGTTATGAAAGTCAGTCATCTTTTGTTCGGGCATCATCCTTGGAGAAGTTAAAATGCTGTGCAATGCTTGGTTCATATACTGTAAGCCTGGGACACATATTACAATAGCTCAATGGTGTCTCTCTTGGTTTAGTCTAAGGTGGTATGTCTCAGGTCATTTACACTCACAGAGACGATGACTGAGCCATTCTGGTACTTGTGGTCTAATGACCTGAGTGCATGTATAATGTTTTGTCCAGTCCATGTAGAATTTCAGCTGTCTGTGAATATTCGCAAGAATGCAAAATCCCCCCCCCCTCAGTTCTGTAGATTCTAGTTACAGAAGAGGTTCCTGCTACCCTTATAGTGTCTAGGCATAGCTCAGAGCCCCTTAGGTTGGTCAAGGCAAAAGTCCCCTCCTACTGCTAAAGACCCTTAGAAAGAATGGCAGGACTTTACCCAGGGTTTGTTCAGCACCCTGATCCCCATGATCCCCTCGTGGATTATCTGTTTTGGCTTCTCCTTGATCTTCTACTCCAGCCAAAAGGGCTAGGGAATCTGATTCCTTGGATGTGGTGATATATTCCAGAGTAGAATCCATGTCCTGTTCCTCAGAATACCCCTCACCCTTAGACTATAGATCAGAGAAAAAGGATTTCTTCAGTCCTCATTGTACTTTTGATTGGGGGACTGTGGTTTGCATGATTTAGCATTTTAAGTGGGATTGCTCCCAGATCTCTGACATTTAAAAGAGGTATTATGAGATTTTACAACTGGAATCTCCTATACTGTTCCTCCTATTTTGCATGCATTGTTGGATACCATTGCAGCTGCTTCTTTGTCTCCTGATTCCAAACCTCTGGACTGCAAGAAGCATGGTCACTTTTATAACGCACCTCTGGCCTTTAAGTACCTTTAAGAGTGTCCTTCTTTAGACCCTGCTGTGGTTTCTATTTCTGTTGACAAGCCATTCAAGCTTTTATCCTCGTCCAAACTTCTCTCTTCTGTTAAAAACAGTAGGACTATGGAGAGGTTGGAAAAAAGGTTTATGCTTCTGTTACTCTGGCCTTCAAGTCCATAATTTATCAGACCCATATGGCCAGGTATGTCATGGCCTTTTTGTTTCAACTTGGGGGGGGGCAGTGTCAGACCTTCCTGTCTCTGAAAGCAAGACTTCTACCCTATCAATATTGAGTTCCACTTCACAGGTAGACCATCACTATAACTAATGTAGTTATGATACAGCTGATGCATCTTCTAGAGTTGCTGTTTCAGGTTTAGTTTTGAAGTACCACCCTTGGCTTTACCTCCAAGCATTACCTGATCATAGTTCAAGCTCCTAGATTCTGCTTTGGACAACCAAAATCTTTTTTGTACTACTGCTGCTGCTGACCTGTTTAAGATTCTACAAGACAAAGTTAAAGTTATGAAGCATCTTAAACAACCTTTTGCTTCTCCTATCCACAAATTTCTGAGAAACTATTTTTCTAAGTCTACCTTTGTTTGCAGGCAACCTTGTCAGTCTTCTAAAGGGAAAAGGGTTCTCAAGTGCATGTTTTCTGAAAAACCCACACAGACTTCTAAGTCTCAAAAGTCCCCTTTTCAGGACAGATCTGTCTTCATCTGACATATTTTCCCCTCCCCTTGGCAAGGTGCCCCACCTTTCAGCTTTTCCTGTCTTTCCCTGCCTGGCAACAGATTACTTTAGACTCTATAGTACTTTTCATTATCCATCACTGTTATTTTATGGTATGTAATTTCCTTGCCCACTTCTCATGTCATCTTCAACCTTCTCCAGACCAATTTCCTCAGTGTTCTGTTATCTTACAGAATCTATTGGATCAGGGGATCATTCAAACTATTCCAGCATCCCTATGAGGAGCAGGGTTTTAATCCAGAATGTTTCTGTTTCCCAGAAGAAAAGGTTCATGGAGACCTATCCTATACCTCGTCTTTTTCATTGCCTTTCTAAAAAGCCCTTCCTTTTGGATGCTTTTGCTCTAGACTCGGTTTCCTCTCTTGCTTCCACAGGCATTTCTAGTCTCTGTACAACTAAAGGATGCCTATCTTCATATTCTCATTCACTATCTCTTTGAGAAGTTTTTATTTGTCTCTGTTAGTTCCTCTCAATTTCAGTTCTTTGCATTGCCCTTTGGTCTAACTATGGGCCCAAGGGTAACTACCAAATGTCTAGCCCCAGTTGTAGCCTTTTGCTGGCTTCAGGGAGTCCAGATATTCCCATATATGGACAAACTGCTTCTTCCAGCTCCCTCCCAATCCAAGCTTCTTTATGATCTACACCGCCATGTTTCTTCTGCGAAGTCTAGCATTCACCATCAATCTCAAGAAGTCAGTTTTGACATCCTCTCAAGATCACATTTTTCTGTGTTGGAGAATCCATACCAGCCCACTGTTGGCTTCACTTTCTTCACCCAGCGTTCTGTCTCTGACAACCTACGTCCAGTCTCTGCTTCCTCTTTTTCTCAGTTCTGCAAGGTCATGTCTGAGAGCATTGGGTTCATGGCATCTACCACTTCCATGCTTCCCTTTGCCAAGCTTCATATACAGAAGATGCAGGGGTACCAAAAGATGGTTTGGCTCCAGCATTGCCACCCTCGTTTATTTTTAGTTCCTTTGCTACCTTGTCTCGAACTCAAGTTTCATTGGTGGCTTTGGCAGATCTCCCTCAATCAAGGCCTGCCTTTTCAGACTCCTACCCGGATGCCAAGGCTATTCACAGGCACTTTCAACTAAGGGTAGGGAGCCTCTTCAAACAATCTGAAGTTTCAAGTTCTCAAACCCACTTATTTGTGGTCAGACGACATCAACATAAAAAAAAAGATTATGCTGCTTATTCTTTCTCTACAGAAATTCAATTCTTTTTGGTCTCCAGGCCCTCTAAATGTCTTTACAGGTAATACCACAATCATGTGGTACATCAACAAACAGGGGGCAAAAATCTCCTTTGCAGACTAGCTCTTCAGGCCTGGGATTTTGTTGTCCACCATCAGATAACCCTTCAGGTGGTTTATGTTCCTTCAGAACACACCCTTGTGGAAGTCTCTCTGAGCAGGTCTTGAACACAGCCTCATAAATGGATACTTCACAGAGAGGTCTTTCTGAACATAGTACATTGGTGGCATATTCCTCAAGTGGATTTTTTTACCTCCCCTCTGAACAGGCAGATTCCTTACTTCTGTTTCAGAGTTCCAAGTCCTCTGATCTGAGAGGTAGATGTCGTGTCCTTTTCTTGGAAGAGAATGTTCCTATATGCTGCCCTCCTCCTCCTCTGCTTCCCAGGGTCCTGTACAAGATCATGAATGACACCCACAGTCTTGCTGGTGACTCCCTTTTGGAAAAAACAGCACTGGTTATCCCTTCTCCTTCACCAGTCAAGGGGCAATCATCATAAGTTCCTCACAGAATAGATCTTCTCATACTAGACAAGGGGTCTCTCATTCACACTCACTTGTCCACTCTTAATTTGACACTTTGCATTATAGGGTTTTGATCCCCCTTAGACACAATGTTTCTGAGGATGTGCTTAAGGTTTTGCAGGAGGCCAGGAAATTCACTACCAGAAAATCCTATGTGGCTAAATGGAAGAGATTTTCTGTTTGGTGTTGCAAGCATCACCAGAATCCCTTCTCAGTAGGAGTCTCTTTGGTCCTTTCTTACTTGTGTGAACTGCTTCATGCTGGCCTAGCATATTCTTTTGTTAAAATTTTAGTTGTCAGCAATTTTGGCTTGTCAGCCCTTGAACCCACCATTGGCCTCACATTTTGAGGTAAAACACTCCCCTGTATGTATCCTTTTTATCAGGTCCCCAAGAAAATCTTCTCCTCCTAAGGACCTTGATTTTGTCCTTGAAAAAACTGGTTCAGACTTCTTTAGAGCCTGGTTCTTTTCCTTCTTCCTTTTGCAAAACTCCACCTGGAAGGCTGTTTTGTTAGTTTTCTTACTTCACCCAAAAGAGTTTCTGAACTTCAGGCACTGATAGTGATTCCTCCCTCTTTGTTTTTCCATTGTGACAGTGTGTCTCTGCATACTAATTCATCATTTATGCCAAAAGTGGTCCATGAGTAATCTCTTAATCAGTCTATTCAGCTCCCTTCTTTTTTTTCCTTCTCCACAATCTGCTAGTGAGAAGGCTCTTCACAACTTGGATTTACCTAGACAGCTGAGGTATTATTTAGATAAGACAAAGGCTGTCTGTAAATCTGAGTAGCTTTTTGTTTCTTTTCATACCAGGGCATTGGGTTTGGTTATTTCTAAGCCAGCTACCTCCTCTTGGATTTCTAAGTCATTTCTTTTTGTTGTTCCTTTCATGGTAAACAGCTTTCTGCTTCAGTTCAAGCTCATTCTATAAGGCTAGTATCCAGTTCTGGAGCTTTCTTAAAGAGTTTGGATACTAGATCCACCCTTGAAGCTTCTACTTGGTTTTCTGTCCACACTTTTGCTAAACATTAAAAGTTGGGTGCCATTTCCAGAGCCAGAGCAGGATTTTCCAGAGCTATCCATCATGAATTTGTGGAGGGTTCATCTGTGCCTTCCTCCTCCCATCCTTTACAGTAGCTTTGGTACACTCTGAGAGGTGGTGAATACTGCAACAGTGATAAGAAAAGACATAGTACAGTTGTGTATTCAGGGCCTTCCATCTGTGCTCTTTTCTCTCTTCTTTCCTGTTGAGAACATTGTGCTTCCTGAAGGGAGGCTCTGCTTTTCTTGCCCTATTTCTGTCCTTCATCTTCTCTTTCTCCGAGTGCATGTTTTTCTTTCTACTGGGATTGCTCTAGTTCTCCTGTGGCACTTCATGCCTGACTATTCTGTGTGCATACACCATTTTTATGCCCTCTGCCTACATGAGCATACACCTGATGTATGACACTGGGAGAATGTAAATGCTTTGGTATACTTGCCTGACGTCGGGCTATCCATGGCAGGAGATCCCACATGTAATGAATACTGCAACAGTGAAAAGAAAGACATCTACTGTTATGGAAAGATCTTACAAAAGTCTAATTTTTTCCAACAAAGGATGAGTTGGAAACTGTCTTGTTAATACTTAGTGGCTGCTGACGTATCTCAGCTAGTAAGCTCTATAAATAAAGTTATTATTTCAAATGGACATCTTACAATTTAGGATCTAGAACCAAATCATCAAAATTAAAACTGAGGTATCTGATATTGTAGATATCACTGCTCAGCTGATGAATGCTACTATGATAGCAAACTCTAGACTATCTGAAACAGAGATGCCAGCAAAGTTTCCTCTGCAATTTACTCAATATCTAATTGAGAACTGGATAATCAGGAACACAGGAACCACAGAAATACCAACTGCATTTTTGGCTGAAGGAAGAAGTGGTGCAGACAGGCAGACAGCATAGTCTTTCTGCAGGCCAGGGACATACCTGCCTGTGTCTCAGGCAGGTATGTCCCTAGCCTTAATTTCACCTAAGATGATACCTCAATGCAAACAAAAAATGATTGACTTCAACAATTGGCTTAGTTCCTGGTGTCATTCAAATGGGATCCAGTATCTGTCCTTCTGGGATGACATGGTCGACAGACCATGATGCTTTATCAGAGATGGTCTTCATCTGTTACCCCTGGGATTTTGCTTACTGGCTAAGGCTCTTGCCATCCCTATTGTACCTTTTTTAGGCAACATCACTAGAACAAAATTCCCAATGCAAAAATACCCTCTAAAAACAACCTCAAGGTTATGCTGCTAAACACTAGGAGTCTAAACCAGAAACTGCACTCACTGGAAACAGTCCTCACCCTGGAAGATGCTGATATTTGTGCAGTCACTGAGACCTGGTTTAAAGTTGTGGAGAGCACCCCAGAAACCCAGGTTACAATTCCTTTCACACATTCAGACCACACACTGAAGGCACAAAAACTAAAGGAGGTGGTGTATCAATATTCATTAAAGATAAGTACACCTCTGGATTGGTTACACAGCATAATTCCCTTGAATTACTTCAGGTCCAATTGACTGTAGGTAAGACACCTCTTTAGGTCATTGCCAGCTACAGGACCCCCTCCATGAATCAGGATATCCACTCCACCTACTTGGATTTACTTGAATCGATCAAGATACAATCAAACACCCTGGTTTTGGGTGACTTTTATTACCCGTCCATAAACTGGGTAAATTACGCATGTTCTAACTCACTTGCCCAAAGGTTCCTGCACTTCATTAACTCCAGTGCCCTGGATCATCTGGTTGACACTCCCACATGGGGCTCAAACATCCTGGACCTGGTGCTCTCTAACATAAGGGACCACTGTACCACCCCCAGTGTATGGCCACCCCTGGTTAGATCTTACCACAAATCAAGCTTGCTAAAGTAACTATAACACAAGAGCACCCCCACCAGCAACAACTAGACTAAAAACGTTCTCGAAGGCCAGTTACAAAAGTTCTCCAAGGCCAGTTACAACCTCTTAAATGATGTTATAAATAGCTTCATAGTCTCCCCCCAATGATGGAACAGACACTCATGCCGAGTTATATACCAGTGCGTTTTAAAGCACTTGTACAATTGTATTGACTCTGCTATACCTGATAAAACCAAAGAAAGATCTTCAAGGAAAAACAAATCTGGCTGGTGGGCAACTGCCATTAATAGGCTATACAATAGGAGAAAGAAACTGCTGTCTAAGAGTAGGAAGGAATGGTCTTATGGAAACACTCCCTCCTCAACTTAAACAAGCAAATAAGACTCCTAGTGAAGTTCTCCAAAACTAACTACAAATCCAAATTAGCTTCCCTATCTAAGGATAACCACAAGGCTTTCTTTAGTTACATCTGTAACTTCAAAGGTAAGGCCCAGATTTCTGCTGAACTCATAGTGAATGGTACTACATATACTGAACCTGTGAATATAGCAAACATACCAGATGTCAGATTCGGTGAAAACTTCACTTCCCTGTTCCCACAACTTATACCAAAGCATACCTAACACCTGTCCCCCACTTAGTATCATTGAGGAGCAGGTCTTAAATGCCCTCTCCAAGGCCAAAAACACAGCCTCTATGGGACCAGACATCTCGGGCTGTGTTCTTCATGGGTTAAGACAGGAATTAGCATCACTGTTGGGCACACTTTTCAATCACAACTTAAGCACTGGCTTCATCCTAGTGGAATGGAGAACAGCTATTGTCATCCCTTTGTACAAAGGGGGTGCATCCATGGACCCCAGGAACTACTGACCCATTAGCCTGACCAGTCTTATCTGAAAAGCCATGGAATGGATCATCATCAACCATATTAACAAAGATATAGGAAATTTCCAAATTCTCAACCTCAGTCAGTTTGGCTTTGTCAAGAGGAGATCATGCTTGTTAAACTTGGTGGACTTTTTCTAGACAAAAGCTCTAGACATGGGCAAACCTGTGCATATGGCCTATCTAGACTTAGCCAAGGCCTTTGACATAATCCCCCAATCAGGAATCATTGATTAACTCAACCATCTGGTTATAGCCCATATATTGTCAGGGTTGCAAACTGGCTCACTGATAGAACTCTTACGGGCAAAATACGGGACTCCACCTCTTCCAGCAGACCTGTAACCAGTGGTTTTCCACAGGGATCAGTTTTGGGACCCCTAATGTTTGGAAAGTACTTCTCTGAAGTGCAGCCTAAAACTAAAACACTGTGGCTGACAAAATTTGCTGATGACTGCAAACTGGGATTGAACATGGAAACCCCTCATGATGTCAGCATCCTGCAAGAAGGTCTTATGCATACTAATGACAGGTGCCAAAGTCATGGTCTTAAACCTAATGCAAAAGAATGCATTATCATCTCCTTCAGCAAGGGTGATGTTCCTGCAAACTACTACATCAATAGCAATACCTTAAACACACAGTCAGTGGTGAGAGATCTGGGTACACAGGTTTAGAGCAACTTTATCTTCCATCACCATGCCTCCACAGTGGTAAGAAGTGCATTTTATATTGCTCATTATGTTAGTAAGGACATTGTCTCCAAATAATAAAGAGCCTATAACCAACCTGTACTCTTCCCTCATTCAGCCAATAATAGAGTACAACACTCCATTTGATATGTTCCTTTCCAAACACCTGCAGCAACTGTAGAGACTACAAAGGTTCCTTACAAAGAAAATTCAGGGTCTTCAAGATTTGTCTAATGTGGATATATTGAAATCATTGTCACTGTACTCTGTGTCATACAGACTGCACAGAGGCAACCTGTGCCTTGCATACACAGCAATCTCTGACCCAGCTTTAATGGAACTGCCGTGCATTTGCAAGTCAAATGTCACACAGGTCACTCACTCAAAGTACCTTAACCTGATATGTGATATCAACAAAACTTGCTGGAGAGACAGATTTGTCTCACAGAGGTTGCCCTACTTTTGGAACAAGCTTCCGATTCATGTTACACAAAGTCCCCACTGGCCCTATTTAAGTGTAATTTGGACGACTGGATGGGTAACTGGAAATTCACCCTAGGAGTTCCACCTGTGTCCCTCTAGGACAGGGGCAATAGATTCTGATTTTAGTGTCTGCTTGAACCAGACACCCTTGGTAACATGGGTTGAACTTGGCTAGGCTTGTAAGGGCCATTAGCCTAGTAACCTCCTATAATCCTATGATCCCATGAAATATTAATCTGAATGCTGCAGAAGTAAAGAACACAGTGGTCTCTTTCAGTGATACCACCTCTCGGATCCATCTTGGGTTCAACTGTAGTAAAGCTTCTATCATTCCTACAAAAAGAAAACTTCCTGCAGCCCAGGCAAAGCCAAATATTACATGTCTGGGATTTGAGTTGCAGATTTACAATGTCTGTTCTACATAGCTAGAATGCAAGGAATAGTGATTGTTACTATACCATCTCAGAACAAACACACACTAACAAAAAAAAAAAAAAAAAAAAAAAAAAGCTGGTGGGGGCATTATCAGATTCTGATGTCACTAGTAACCAGGAGGTTACTACCTAAATTGTAGAGTAACAGGGAATCCACATTGTTCTACAACTGTTTTCTTGCGCCATATCTATGCACGTATTTATATTTTTTAATTGAATTTCAATTTTTGTACTGAACCACCCAGATGCCCATATTAAAATAAAGTACATCAAGCCATACAGTATTTTCTCCTTGACCTTAACTATAGATGTAAAATGTGGGCTAACCTCCTGACCTATGCCTGCAGCTTTCTAAGAGAGTTAAATAAGGCATTAGGACCTTGGTGAGTGTACCCACAACAAAGATTCTGAAACCTTTGTGATGATTCTTTATCCACAGGTATGTTGCAACCTCTAAACTGAAAAAAAAATGTATTTAGTTGATCACATAGTTACATGAGAGATTTATGTGACTCCTGAATGGATTTCATGCTAATATAAATATAAAATCTGTTAAGCACTTATCTTCACATATTATACTTCATTTCCAATTACAATTAATGATGGGTCAGGATATAATGATCCTATTCAAAGGATAGACATATTATACAAAGGAGGTTGTCTTTAATGCCAGCTGATAATTTTACCAAATGCAATATGTGCAGTATATATAGGATGGTTATTTCTTTCTCTTTTTTTCCGTTTATATACCTATGAAAAAGTATCTTGAATGATAAAAATATGTAGTTATATAATAATGCAAAATATGTTTATATTGATGTATGTTATATTTGATATAAATGGGCGGGTATTGCCCACTTATTAATAGTGTTAGTAGTTTTCAAGTTGTATTGGTAAGTTGAATTTATGTCAGATATAAGTTACTAACAACACTTTAACCTCTTTTTATGTGTGCTTAAAATGTAGATTATAGCAGAGTTACATCTATCTGAAATGGGCATTTTCATCCCTGATCTAGCTTTCATTCTATTGCTCTGTATGCTATACTGGTTGGGCACACTTTTCAATCACCATTGATACCAAATGTATCTAGTCTAAAGTATGCAACAAATAATATCTGAAGCTGGGGCAGCAATAAAACGTAAATAAATATTAACTTGGAATACAATTTTCAGCTGGTAAAAGCGTTCACAAGTACTGTAGGTTTTACACAGTATGTTACTGCCATTGTTCATACCCAGATTTATCTGCATGTGGTCCTTTTCCCTCGTCTCCTCTCTCCTCATTGAAATGCATACCCCTCACACACCACTTCAGTAGCACGGCATGTTGCACCAGTCAATCAACTGACCGCCAGACCCAAAATGAATTTTCACTGTCAGCTTCAGTAAGCAGTTGCTTTTAGTCGGTTTACATTTTAAAATACTGCTTAGTCTTCATACCAAAGTTTAAGAGTAATGCATTTCGGATTATATGAAAATCTTTGTCTTGGAATACTTTTGAAATGCTAAAACATGAGAATGAAATCTTGATTTGCTTTGAAAAGGATAATAACATGGGGAAATAATTCAGAATACTAGCTTTTATATGCTGGAGAAAAAAATGCTGCCCTCAACCGTGTTGGATCATACTTGCAAACTAGCTGTCAGACTAAAACATCAAAAACTCCTCTTGGAGTCAAAAGAGCTTTGAGCTTTAAGTGATCTCTTAACATCCCTGTGAAATAATTCTAGAAAAAAATGTCTGCAGAGGACATAAATGCTTCATAAAGTATTATGTTTTCAACTATTCCATTATACTGGCAGGATAGGCAGCAAGTTAACTCTTCAGTTGAAAGACTGCAGTGCTCTTTTAGCAGGCCTGTTGTAAAAATACGCCGATATTTTAACCTTCACTTACGCGGACCTCAGCTAGCTTGGGGAAAACAGATAAAATCTCATAAACGGAGCTTCCTTACACACACACATACACACACACACACACACACACACACACACACACACACACACACACACACACACACACACACACACACACCTTTCAATAAAACAGAACAGACCTTGCTGCATATAACAGAATGGACCTTGTTGCATAAAACAGAATGGACCTCAGCTTGCTTGGGGAAACAGATAAAATCTCATAAAAAGAGCTTCCTTCCAGTGCACTAAAAACATAAACGGAGCCATTGGGGAAACACATAAAATATCTTCTTATTGCTCAGCATAAATGGGGCTGCATAAAAGCATAAGTGCAGCCTTGAGGGAAACAGATAATATCTCTCCTCACCTCAGTCTGCATATAAAAAGAGCTTCCTTCATGCACATAAATGGAGCCTTGGGGGAAACATATAACTTTTGTGTTTGAATTTACATTGCACACATGGGCCTGATCAGGAATGAAGCAGCAGGTTCTGCGCACTTTTGTTTTTGAATTTACATTGCATGCATCGGTCCGCGTATAGGTCTTACAGCTGTAAAAGTCGGGGGGGAGGGGCTCTGTCTCCTCCCTTCGCTCTATGTTTCCGGTACCTATGTGTACAAAAACATCTCTGATGTTCAGCTTTGCAAGTGAGCTATTTCATATAATTCTTCCTGTTCTTCCTTGAACTTCCTGAAGTTTCTTAGTATAAATATTAACAGGGTATATCCCACTGTCAAAAAAGCCAGGGTATTTATGTGGATTAAATTTTCAAAGCCAGTTATTGTAGAGTGTAAGAAAACTAATATATTCAACAAGGAGTACTTAAAATTACCCAGAAGCAAGAGTTACTAGCATGTTACAACTTCTGTCAAACCCTCAGATAAAAAAAGTACTAGAAATGTTGTATTATTATAACAGGGATCACAAAGTCATTCTGATAACTTTTTTTCCACCAAGCAGGAAGCAGTGACAAACTATAAAAATGGATGCAGAACATTAACACAAAGCAGGGAGCAGTGACAAACTATAAAAATGGATGCAGAACATTAACACAAGAAGTTTTGAAAGTCAATGGGCTGGATTCACGAAGGCTAGCATGGAGTCTAAGAGTAGAGTAAGACTCCATGCAGCCAACATGTCCACCGAGCGATCCAGGAACAGCTGGTAGGGACGTGCAACAGAGCTCCTAAAACGACTCTTACACGGACAGGGCTAGGATATGCAAATTACCTCAATTGCAGGCGAAAGCTATGCAAATGAGGTAAATTTGCGATCCAGGAAACCTGAACCTGTCCAAGTAAGAGTAGTGTTATTTGCAGAAATGTACTCCATTGACAACTGAGTACCATTCTGCAAACAGCAAAACAGAGCCGTGACAGCTCCAAAAAAAGGATGCATCCAGTTGAGGAAGCATGCCAATGGCCAAAAATATGGCCATTGGCAATGTTCACTGATGTAAAATAAAAATAATTTTTTTTTTTATCCCGATCTCAGAAGTTTAAGCATAGCGCAGCACCGCGCAAATGCGCTGCACTCTAAAAAACAGAAAACCAATATTTAAAATCCACAAACGTGGATTTTATTGTAATTCTTAATTTACAATGCAATGGAATGGCAGGCCAAAGACAACATGGCTACCGAGTAGATGTTGCTAAGGGGGGAAGCTCAGTCTAAGAGATGTAACCAAGCATTAGTAGGCAATTGTATGCAAATGAGGGTAAGGATAGTGAATCCCAAGTTTACATAGCAAATGAGCACAGTCAGTGGAGTGTAGGAGTAGGATAAGGGGAGTATCAGAGTAGAAGATAGGTGACATCACGAGGGGGGTATGTATGAAAGAAGAGAAGCTGATTGGAGCAGAGTGGCATGTGTTTGCTGTCAGTTACTCATCACTGGAAGAGGTGTGTCAACAGGTACCCTAGCTAAAGGCAAGAAATTGAAGGTGTATGCCGTGGATAACACTAAAGTTTCTTGTAGAAGTGCTTGTAACGTGTTTACGCATGGGTGCGCACCTGTACATCTGAGTAAGACTGTGTGCGCACGCGTGTGCGCCTGTGTGCGCGCGTTTAAGCTGGAGTAAGCATGTCTAAGGTTGTTTAAAGTTGTGTAAGCGCATTTGCATCTGTGTGTGCGTTTTAGCAAGAATAAGCAAGTTTTAATCCATGTAAGCATGTGTGCGAGTGTGTGAGCTGGTGTGAGCGTGTTTGAGCTTGTGTGTGAGTACTAGCAGAGCTAGCAGGTGAAAACAATCAGAATCAGGCAATTACACAGGCAGTACACTAGCCCAGCCCAGCCCAGCACTAAAAACTCTGCAAACAACATTCCACTATGTTTCTCTCAGAGACACTGCAACACTGCAGTTAGCTAATAGAAGTGAAAACTGAAAAAGCTTTACTGAGACAAAGAAATGTTAGGGGCTGCCATTGCTGTTATAAGGCGACATATGCAACATGCTGAGGATGGTGACAATGCAAATGCTGCTGGACAACCCACAGTGAGGAGATGGAGAAGAGTGTACAGGCCCAGGGTAACCTATCAGGGGCTACATGAGCTGGAGATAGTGGAGTGCTATAGAGTGGACAGAGACCTCATGCAGCAAATTGTTGAGCTCTGCAGGCTACGCCTCACACACAGAACCAACAGAGGGGAACCCGTCCCGGTGGAAACCAAGGTATGTGTTGGCCTAAGAATATTAGCAACAGGTACCTTCTAGAGACCAACTGGTGATATGATGGGGATATCACAGGCATCAGCATCCAGGGTACTGCACCAGTTCCTAGATGCCATGTCAGCACATGTCGGTGATCATGTATATTTCACCAATTCCCGTGAAGTATTGACCAGCAATATGCGTCTCTTCCAGCAAATAGTGGAGTACCCTGAGGTAGTGGGTGCAATAGACTGCACACACATACACATCAAAGCACCAGCCGGTGAGTAGGGTAGGGTCTACTTTAACTGCAAGGGCTTCCCCTCCATCAACTGCCAGGTTGTGTGTGATGCCCAGGGCATAATACTGAATGTGTGTGCTGGCTGCCCTGGAAGCTACCATGATTCCCATATCTGTCATCTGACACAGCTGTGCCAGACAATTGCCAATGAGGACATCCCTCATGGTCACCTAGTGGGGGATGCTGGCTATGCAATGGAGCCGTGGCTGATGACACCCATCAAAAACTCACACACACCTGAACAAGAACGCCATAATGAGGCACACACACAAACACAAAATGTAATTGAGCATGTGTTTGGGCTGCTCAAGTCATGGTTCCAGTGCCTGGACACATCTGGTGGAGCTTTGCAGTACTCACCAACTACATGTACCCAAATCGTCATGGTATGTGCTCTGCTACATAATATGATCCTGCGAAAACAGCTGCAGCAGGAGCAGCGTAGGCCTGGGCCAAACAGCCCCCCACCATTGCCAAGGCCATTAAAGGCAGAGCGTGACTCAGAGGAGGAACAACCTGAGCCTGCCCCAGTAGGCAGAAGGAGGTGTGCCCAGTATGCTTTGGCCTTGGCAAAGAGGCAACGCATAGCACATACACTGGCTCAGTAGGAACCCTGGAAATGATACCTCTCTCTGGCACGCACATATAGTAAAAGGGATGCCTAACTTGACACTACCTGTTTTCAAACATGTATAGGAGTGTAGTATGTGCATCCAACATAGGCAGCCCTGCAGCACCACCTGAGGCATGATTGCCATGTGTTAAGCAATATAAAGCAGTGCTAAACAGCTTTTACCATCATTTAGTATATGTCAACAAAATTGCACACACTAACTAGCACAACTGTGGTCAATGTTGAGCAATATTGGGCAACGTTCAGCAATGTTGGTTAACGTTGAGCAATGTTGGACAAGCTTGGTCTAAGTTGGACATAACTGAACAAAAGCCAACATACTCATATTTGCTCTACTGGCCCTTAAGCAGTCTGGTCTGCTCAGTATGAAAATATAAAGCAGTGACAGGCCTCAAACCCAGGATACTGTGCACTATAGTCATAGTACTGAACCACTAAACCATGACAGTATTCCAGTGGTCAGCCTGTATGAAGAAATGTTGATAAGTCTATGAAAAGTATCTCATGGAAACCCTGCAGGCACAGTATAATCCCTGTCAAGTTATGACACAACGGTGAGCCCTGTAGTAAGAATAGAGCCAGATTTTCAACACACATATAGTATAAATGTTAATATTGGTCATGTTTACACACATCAACAAATGTAGTGGACCTCAGACAGCAACATACTGAAAGGTCACACTGGGCATGCTCACACACTTGAATAAATGAGACAAATGTCAGGCAACAAAATACTGAAAGGCCAAACTGGGCATGCACACACACTTAGGCCATGTCTGAGTACAGCAGTGGGCCACGCATATCCGGCAGTTGCATGTTTTAACCCAGGAGCCTCTCACTATTCACTAATCTGCCTTGTGCACACAGTTATATGACAACAGACACATATATAATACCGTGGAACCCTGTCATAATCAAATATGTTCTGCAGATATTTAGGTTGTTCATAGAAAGTGGGAAAGCAAAGAAGATAAAAAACCTGCAATCAGTATCATCAATAAACAATGTGCATCCCGAACATTATCATAGGTTCATAGGTTGATACTAGGCTATCTGCCCTAGGGCATTTATAAGCCTAGCCAGAGTGTGTTTGGCTTTCGCAATCCTGTTAGATTAGTAGACTGTGCCTGTGAATAGTAGGTCACACAAGATAGCCTTTTTACGTTTAGTTTATTGTGCCTCTGTCTAGCAGGGACCCAGAAGAGATCCCAGGGGTAAACATACGATCACCCATCCACTCATCAAGATGTCTCCTGTAGGTGGTCAATGGGGTCTCTGCCTATGCGGGACTGGGATCTCATTCCAGAGTGAGGGGAGCCTCTGGGATAAGAATCTGTCCCTCCAGCATGTCATATTAATATCTGTGCTGAGGTTTACATCCCTGGAGTGTGTAGCTCTAAGGGATTCGGATATCCTGAGGTGGAGCATGTCCATTAATTCTGGGTTGGACATGGCTCTAAACAACAGGCACAGATCGCATCCGAGTAGGTGGTAAGTGACTGAGTAGAGCTGGAGTTACTTTAGCCGAATGGCGCAGGGCATCTGTGTGAGTCCCTAGATTTACTTGGTGAGGTACTTTTGTGGCCATTACAGTTGCTGCAGGTGTCGGGTAAGGTACATCCCAAATGGGGCACTGTATCCAATCATGGGCCTGATGAGTATAGGGGCATAATGACCTCATTTGATGTAGATGTGAAACCTTTTGGGATAAGGTGGGCTATATAGAAGGTCTGTCTAACCATTTGGCAACGTGATTGTCAAAGGCGAGATTACTAACTACTCATGTCCCCAAATCCCCAATAACTCCTTCCGTATGTAATGGATTACCACCTATGTGGTAATGTGTGGGCACGTTGTTATTCTCAAAGGGGATGGCTATGCATCTAATGGCATTTAGCTGTAGGCCATAGCTCTGGTACCAGTTATCTATCTCTGTGAGACCCTTTTGGAGGATGCTTGTGCCAGCTGGAAAGTCGATTATGGCACCCAGTTTGCAGTCATCTGCGAACATGGTCAGCCATATTCCTCCTGTGTTAGCCTGTACATCAGAGAAATATATACTGAACAAGAGAGGTCCCAGGACTGAGCCTTGTGGGATGCCACATGTAGCTGGTGTAGAGTCAGACATGGCACCTGCATTACTGACCATGTGGGTGCTATCCCTGCCCTTATCCAGTTAGCAATCCATCTTGTGACATATGTGTCGATATCGAAGCTGGTGAGCTTATGTATAATGCCCGAGTGGAGTATTGTGTTGAAGGGTTTTGTGAGGTCCAGGTAGGCTGTGTGGACTACCTTCCCTATGTCTATGGACCTGGTAACTGTTTAAAGAAGTCGACCAGGTTCAAGAGGCAAGATCTGCCCACAACAAAGCCGAACTGGGTAGGATCCAGTGTCGGTAGGATCCCTATGTCTTTGTGTATGAGTTCCATGATGATACGCTCCATAGCTTTGCAGACCAGGCTAGTTAGGCTTATAGGGCGATAGTGTCTGGGTTCCATTGTGGCACCACCTTTGTGGAGTGGGGCCACTGTTGCTGTACGCCATTCCTTGGGTACATATCCTGTAGTAAGTTTGATATTGAACAGTGACTTAAAGTGAGGGTTACTTTCGTCATGAAGCTCCTGTAAGACGCAGGCCGGGACACCATCTGGTCCCATTGATGCTGTGTTGTCTGCTTTGGAGAGGGCAGCACTCACCTGTTCATCTGTGATGTCAGGGAGGCTACACTCTGTTGGGATGGACGTTTGCTCTTTAGGGGGGGTGGGGGGGGCATTTGCACTGAACCTGTTTGCCAGGATTTTGGCAATGTCTGTGGGTTCAGTGTATGTTTTGTCATTATGCAGTAACTCACAGCATATCTGGGAGTTTCCACCCAGGTTCCTGACATAACTAAAGAAGGCTTTGTGATTGTCCTTAGTGTCTGGTGCAATTTTCCTTTAGAAGTGGGCCTTAGATGAATTCATGAGTGATCGTAGCTTCTTACTAGTACTGATCAGAGATGCCTTCCCTTTTTGGGATTGTGCTCTATCATGTAGTAGCCTTCTCCTTTCATTGTATAGCTTATTTATGGCCGGGGTCCACCAGACAGGTCCCCTGCCTTTGGAGGAGTGTGTCTTGTTGTTATTTGGGATAGCACGATCCATGCATTCCAGTAGGTGTCCATAGAATACATTTATAAAGGATTCAGCAGTCTGAGTCGTATTTACCACTGTCCCAGGGTCTTTGAAGGATACTACCTCAGTTTGAAGAAGTGTGACATTTGCTTTTGAGAAGTTCTTCACCGAGATTACCTAGGATGGTGGTGGGGATGGGATATGGATGTCCAGTGAGATAAATGTATGGTCTGGCCTTACCAATGAGGGGTATACCTCTGGTGTGGAACATAGAGTTCCCATGTTGGTGATGATCAGGTCCAATATGTTTTCCCCTCTTGTGGGTGTGGTGACCAGTTGTGCCATAGCATTTGAGTCTATAAATTCTAGCAACCATTGGGCGAGGGTGTTGGGGCTTGAGTACTATTCCCAGTCAATGTTTGGGTAGTTGAAGTCACCCAATATAATGGTGTTTGGAGAGACCTTCATATTCTCCAGTGTTCCCAGGAAAGCCGAGTGGGGTTCCTGAGTTTGGAAGGGTGGTCTTTAGCAGGCTACAAACTGAAAGGCAGTTTTGCCTACTGTTAGTTGCATGTGTATGGTCTCCAATGTTTCGGGCAGTGCTACTAACCTGGAGGTGTGTGTATCTGTGATGTATATGGATATTCCCCCTATTTTTGTTGGTCGGTCCGAGTCTTGTGGCCGAAAAGCATGGTATGAAGTATAACCTGGTAGTGTTTGGGTGCTTTGGGGAGCCTGAACCAGCTGTCTGTTACTGCACAGATATCAACATTCTCCATACTGAGGAGAGTCTTGACTGTGTGCATTTTGAGGGTTAGATAGCTGGTGTTGTGCAGCATTACCCTTAGTTTCCTTTACCTTGTATCGTCTATGGAGGTGGGTTTGTCTTTTGAGCCATGCTTAAAAAAGGCACTATGGGGGTGGCAAGAGCCTTATTCAGTATTCGAACATCCAGGGGTGACAGGTGCAAGCCATCCATAGCGAAGCTATGTGGCATGTTGAGCATGTCATCCCAGGCTGACAGACACTGGATCCCCTTTGAATGACACCAATATGTTAGCCAACTGTTAAAATTGATCAGTTTGTCTGTATACTGTGACATCATTCTTGGTGAGGGTAAGATGCTACACAAGGTCAGGGTCATACTGGCCTGGGCTACATGATCAGAGAGCTCCTCTATGTCTCTTGTCATGTAGTCCAGGGAGGAACGTCTGAGGTCATTCACACCAGCATGGACAATGATTGAGCCATATTTGTACTTGCTTTGGAGTGACCTGAGTGCATGTGTTATGTGGCAGATCTTGGCACCCAACAGACAGCTCAAAGTGACCTTCTCCTTGTTCAGCCTGGTGAGTGGGACGTCAGTGTGCATGACAATAAGAGTCACCTATTACAAGTGTATTAGGTGTGTTGTTTAGCCCTAACGGCAGTGACTGTGTGGCACACTGACTTTGTGAACTATGTGATATGTGGGTATTGTTGTGGGGTAGCAGTTGTTTGGGTGTCTGCTTTGGAGGTCTCTGCTGCTTAGGCAGATTTTATTTAGAGCCTCCAAGTATGTTTTTGTGTGGTAATGTATTTTGTTTGCTGTCGCTATAGGTCTATGTAAGACTGGATTTGTGGTGTGTGTGGTTACCTTCACCACTTGATAGACTGTGCCAGTCATGGGTCAAGAGAGCTCAGCCTCCTGTTTGTCTATATAGTTGCATCTCTCACATATATCTGAGTTTGTTGGGAGGGGGAGAGGGTTATCTGTGTACATAAGGCAGTTGTAACATTGCGTCAAAATTCCAATATTCACCAGCTGGACTGGAGAGTACACAAGAAACCGACCTTTGGACATGCCAGGATATTATGATGAAATATTCTGTTGACTGATCACAAAGGATCAGTAGGTGTTAAGTGTGTAAAAGAGTATAACAGGGGTTTAGTGCTCAGGTTTGTCTGTGTTTTGGAAATATTATCTGCAAAGGAGTCCAGACAGAACCATGACACTTCCTTCAGCTATGTCATAAATAGCAATGTACACTCATATATATCCTGAGTCAGGGCCAACTGTACCTGACTGACAATGTCGACATCCTGTCAGACAGGCCCATACATGCATACCCACCTCCCACTGACAAAAGGCCTTATCATCATACCAGGAGATATCACATGTAGAATGCGTAAACAGCTCCTCCCAAAGCTGAAAACATGGCATCAATTGGATTACATTGTTTCCCTATATGTGTCATAAGTGAACTACAGAACAAACAAACCCTGCACCAGAACAGTCTGTTGAGCCTCACCCTCTCTACAGGATCTGAAACTGTTGAATGTGTTACAGCAACATATGGCACACCCCACAAGTGTTGGTGCACAACAGACCATGGGAACTATAGTCCTATAAGCCTATAAAGTCTGATCTGCAAGGCCATGGAGTCCATCATGATTGAAGTCATAAACAGAGCTACTGGAAGCCGAAAAAAACACAACCCTACCAACTTTGGTATGTTCATGGGCAGATCATGGTTCCCAATCCTGCTAGACTGTTTGCAAGGCAGCCACCCAGGACATACATCACTGAAAGGAGCTACACACGTTACACATAGACTTTGAATAGCTCTTTATCAACTTCCCAGACATATGTCTTATCCACAAAATCAACAATCTGTGCATAAATATGCATTGTCATATGAAGGAATGGCAATTTGCCCACAGATAGATCACACAAGCTAAGAATTGTGGAGTCCTGTTCAAGCTGTTAACACCTGCTGACCCACATGGTTCATTCCTGGGATTGCATAAAACAAAGTGCACACACACATTACCATGTCCAGTCTGATGATGTCAGCATCCTACAAATATAGTAGGAGAAAAGAAACCACCCAGTAAAGCATATAGCGTGTCATGTTAATGCATATTGCTCTACTATCATAACATAGTTAGGTAGGGCTTTGAATCCTGCAATTGCTGAGTGTGTGTGTGTGTGTGTGTGTATGACACTGTTGATCAATGTGTTGTGGGTTTGCTTTTACTACTGTATAACATATCAGTAAAACAACAGTATGTGCATTGCACACTTCAGGTATCTGTGTGGCAAATACATATATGTACATGTGACCTCAATTGGTAACTGTGTGGCAAAGACATATATGTACATGTGACCTCAATTAGTTCATAGGTGTGAAGCCTGCTTTCTACACAAATACATCTGTTACCATTGACAGTTTGTGCTGCTGCTTCTCAGACCTTAGGTCACATATGTATGTATGTGACAAGGCTAGCCACTGTAGTGATCTGTGGCCTAGGTCATCTGTGTCACACACACCCATGACAGTTTTTATAGAATAGTGTCAGTGAGGGTTCATTCCTGGGGTATATTTCAGACATGTTCAAACACAACACGGTCTGTCAATAATGGGCATTCATTATAGGTGTACAACAACTCCATGGATATGCATACAGACCCCTTATTGCTTATGTGATACACTGAGGGACATCAGCATACCTTTGGAAATGTGAATACCAAAGGACAGATGACATCACACGTGGCTGTATGTACACATCAGTACCCCTGCTACATGTTGTGGGCTACTACCAATGTGGTACTATCAGGATACTATGTATAATAAATGTGGATGACTATGCTATAGTTGTCTTATAGCTTCACAGCATGGGTTGGTCAACAGGTATCTGTCTGTATGATACCCTTGCGGAGGATAAGTGTCTCATTCGGAGAATGCATTGTAGGCCACTGTATGCATTACCAGATGTGGACAGACATATCCCTAGTGTGTTTACTTGTACCTAGGAAGGCTACATGCCAAACAGGAGTGGTCACAGGAATGTGTGGTGGTGAATACCACTGGTTACTGGTATAGTATAGGACCAGAAGGGTTCAAATGCTACTGTGTATCCTACATCTGTGTGTCAGTTGTCAAGACATCTTCTAACGATTGGTTAAAATCAGGCTGTTGAGGTTATGTATACTTAAGAGAAAACACTGTCAGAGAGTTCATAAGCAAAAAAACACAAGAGTTCACCACAGAACGCCAAATTTCTCTGTTCCATGTCCCAGAATACCGCAGATTTATGGGATACCCAAGATACACAAATCATTATCTAACCCACCCTTGAGACCTATAGTCTCAGGAAAGGGATGGGTGACAGAACCCATTTCTAAGTATTTGCAGAAAGAGTTGTCTAAAGTTCTACCTCACTGTACTACTGTTATAAAAGATATGATACATTTTTTATATAAATTGAATAATTGGTATATAAATGCTACAGAAAATTATATCTTTGTAACACTAGACGTAGAATCACTGTTTACAGTCATACCCATAGAATATGGTGTTGAAGCTGTGAGGAGGCTTTTATTAATGTATTCTGTTGTACAGCCTAGTGAAATTGAAAATCTTTGTTCACTTCTTGATTTGGTGTTAACAAAAAATGTGTTTATCTTTGATGAAATCCCATATAGGCAATTAACTGGTGTAGCCATGGGAACATCAGTGGCAAATACTTTTGCTAATTTAGTTCTTTATTATTGGGAGAAGAACTACATATTAAATGATGATAATGTGTTTAACAAATATGTAAAATGTTACACCAGATTTGTCGATGATTGTTTTTTTATTTGGGAAGGAACAGAGGATGAGTTACAAATATATTTATCTTACTTAAATAATACTACACAATTTTTTAAGTTTAAGATGAATTATTCTGTACATAGTATCATATTTTTGGATGTGAAACTATATAAAAAAGATAAGAAAGTAGAAACCATGATACACAAAAAAGATGTGCATGTAACAAGATATCTTACGAGAACTAGTATGCATCCAGTACATATTTTTGGTGGCATAGTCAAGTCACAATTAATTAGGGTAAGTAGGTTGACAACAGAAAATGATCTCTATGCAAATGAAATAATAGAAATGAAGGATGAATTTATAAGAAGTAGGTACTCAGAAGTTATGATTGAAAGATTTATTAATGAAGTAAATAACGGTAGAGTTCAGGAATATAAACCAATATTTAATTCTTTATCATTAGGAACATCACATGAGCTAATGACACAAACAAAGGTAAATGATGATAAAATTAGATATGTAACCACATATAATGGATACACACATCAAATTTGTAAAATTATAGAAAAAAATTGGCCAATATTGATGGCCATGCCTGAAATAGAGAAAATAATAGGACCAAAACCCAGTTTTGCATATAGAAATCAGCAATCACTAAAAAGTGTATTGTGTTATAAAGATTTTAATAAACAATCATGTTCAACACAAGGCAAGCTAGGCACTTTTAAATGTTATAATTGTAGTTGTTGTAATGACATTTTAGAAGCAAATGAATGTTTTAGACATCCAGTAACTAATATTAGATATGTATTTAGATGTATGGCCACCTGTAATACATCCAAATTAGTATACCTTGCTACTTGTATGTGTTGTCAAAAATTTTATGTAGGAAAAACAACAAGAAGGCTTAAGGATCGTGTCATAGAACACAAATCAGAAATTAATAGGAAAGTTCAAACAAATGCCTTATATAAGCACATAATGGAAAATGCAACACATAGGTTTAAATTTAGGTGTATAGATACAGTTGATTTGGGAGTAAGAGGTGGTGATTTAAATAATTTATTAGAGATTAAGGAGTTACAATGGATAATTAGACTGCAGGCTGATGTTAGTCCTGGTCTTAATAATGCCACTAGTATAAAGCCTATATTGGTGAAACGACAGCAAGATAATTTATAACACAATAGTAGTTAATAGTAATTTTTTATGTGTAATTTTTTTATGTGTAATTTTTACAGTTTTTGTATGAATTTTGTATATTTTATATTATAATAGTCTATTTTTTATGAGTGTGATTTTTTAGTGGCTGGTTTTGATCATGTGATATTAATTATACCTCTATATAAATGGAATTAATTAAATGATTGTATGTGCTGATGAAGGGTTGAGAACCCGAAAGCTTCATTCATTAAATTTGGCGTTCTGTGGTGAACTCTTGAGGTTATGTATACTACCAGAATGCAAACCAATGACAAATATTAACAGTATCACCCACAGCATAGTGTCAAACCATGTCATACACACATGTGTACCCAAGTTGTAACATATGTGCAGTAAAATGCATACTGGCCACCAATAGGAAATATGAAGTGTTAACAGTGTGTAATACAGGGCATGTCACCCTTCCCATGTGTCCACCATTCACTTACATGCAGACAGTGCACCTTCACCATGTTCACAAATGTACACCTGCAAATCTGTACTGCACACATTACACACATACCATCCACTCACCAACACATGCTGACAGTATCACACACATCAGCCAAGTGGCACATGGGTGGACAATACATTTTTGGAATTAACACTGGTTTAAACAATACTACATTGATAATCATAGTTTTAATGCACCATGCCTGCTCAGATATACCTACAAGGATATCATTACACTTTACTGTTGACAACATGCTAACATTGCTACACTGCTATTAGGTCACCCTGTGCATCAGCTCCATGTTAGCCTGTTCCTGCATTAATGTCACAGACGACAGGAGGTGGCACAGTTTCATCATATGCACAGGGTGTGTTATTGGTTTGCCAGAGCCTGACAATGACCCATCCAATGTATGTGTGTGTGTGTGTGTCTGTGTGTGTGTGTGTGTGTGTGTGTGTGTGTGTGTGTGTGTGTGTGTGTGTGTGTGTGTGTGTGTGTGTGTGTGTGTGTGCGTGTGTAAGGGACAACAGTACAGTATGGGTCAGTGTTGATGTAATGTGCTTGTGTATGTGTTAGCCCTAGGTGTTTGGTTTATGTGTGTGTGTGTCTGCATGCACACAGTTCCACCTTGTGGCTGCCAAATACGGGAGGTTGTGGGACAGTCACAGACTGTACCTGCCAGGCTGTACAGATCACTGTCTCCGGCCATGGACACAGTACCTGTGCCTGGCAGGGGTGCCACAGACAGTATCAGGTACTAAGCCAGACTGGGTTCTATCGTCAGAGGCAGAGGGATGTCGACTGGACCCATGTCCCTGCTGGGACTGGCCAGAGCCATGTGCATGTGGTCGTCTAGGACAGTCTATTGACAGCCCAGCCCAACATTGCTGGGGCTGGTACTGCCACTACAGGAGCGGCTGGGACTTGTGTGTCATCCGCGACGACTGCCAACTGATGATGTTGCTGGCATATGTCCACGTCGACATCTCAGCCGTCCTGCACTATCCTGGCACATGGACATTACATTGCGGAAGACAACTAGTGTCTCCCCCCAATGTTTATCAATGACCTCGATGTAATTACAGATGGCACCGGCAAGGTCACGGATACTGTCATTGATAGCGGTGTTATGAGCCCTATGCACCCTTAGTCCCTGCCTGGTGTACCGTTCCATACGTGCCTGTGCCTGCACTACAGCCCAGAACATACCCGAGGTTGTGAGACCTGTGGGGGCACGTCTGCCAGGGGCATTATAACCAGCAGTGCTTCCACGAGAACCCCTGGACATATGCCTCTATGGTACCATTCCAGGTGTTTGGGTATGGCTGCTGTGTGGGGTTGCATGTGCCATAGATACCAGACTATCCTGGTCAATGCCTACTGTATGCTGTTTCTCAGCTAAGGCCATTGGTGTTGAGGGATGTATTGGCAGTATGAATGTGCAAATAGATGGGGTGGAAAGCTGTGTACTGTCGATTGGCAGACCGACGACAGACCCTATCAAACCTGCCTGTGCCACAACACATGTATCATCATGTCCACTATTTGTGGCAGTGACTTCAGGTTCCCTGTTGCACTCATCCAACAATACCTCAGCACCTGTGAGATGGAGACAGGAAACACACTTTACCATCTGTACAGGATGTTAGCACACATAAACACATGCATGCATGCACACATGTACACATGCACACATGAACACATGCACACATGCATACATGCACACATGAACACATGCACACATGCACACATGCATGCATGCACACAAATACACTACTCAGTCAAGTTGACACACACACACACCAACAGCAATACGGAACATACTCATTAGTGGTTGATGGTGGAGTACAGCATCACAAGCCAAAGAGTCCTATCACACGTGTCAGCATGCAGGATGTGTGTTGTTCAACAGCATGCAGTGCGAGTGTAGAGAGTCCTTGTTGATAACAGTATACATGTCTTTGATGCATGTGTGTTGTTCAATGATTGACCTCACCCTGGAACACAATGTGTACATGGACACAACAGTGCTATGCAAGTCTGACATGCTTTCCAATGTCCTGTGCACCATCACTCATAGGTATACATACCATGGCTGGATGCACACAACTGTCAGGTGTATAGCAATAAATGCTATGTGTTGTACTGTAGTTACTGTAACTGGATGTAGTGAAGTACCATGAGCCATCATGAGGCAGCATCATGTGGTCACTCAAGGCCACTAATGTATGCCACATTGGCAACTATCTTGCTGTACCTGACCTGCACCACATTGGCTACATTAACTATTTTACAGCCAGTTGTTACATGGGTATGTAAGGTGTTCAATAGGGAGCATTGCCTAACATGAATGTGTTGTGTGTCGAAGCATGTCACACCTCCCCACAATAGGCCTCTACCCCTCAGGTATAGTATGTGTGCTGTGTTGATGACATGTGGGATACTGGAGTATGACCTTACAGCAGGTGTCTACATACGCCATGTGTATCATATTAACACTTACTGCGTATGACAAAGTGGTGTATGTTGCGTACATGTGTATTGACTCTGCCTATACAATGTCCACTACAGTGTACCACGATTGGTTGGGATGCTCTGTGTATTGCATGTGTTTGAAGCAGCTACTCATGTTACTGGGATGTGCATAGTCCCACAGAGAACATGCAGAGCATGCATTATGTGTTGGTGTTTTACATGTGTATATGGCCTACAACTCTCCTATGACATGCATATGTTATATGCTATATTAAATGTAGAGCACTCACCAGCATGGATCTGCTGTCCTGCTATCACACCAGAGGGACCTACAAGGATATGAGATAGTTTGTCAGTGTCAACAACTATGGTATTGCTGCTGTGTGTTTGTAATTTTACCGTAGTACAAGAGGTGACAGTCACAGGCATACAGATTATGTTCCAAATTATCAGTATTGCATGACACTAGGCTCCACATCTTCTGAATACACAGTACACATCTGATAAATGCATGTTCTAACAATTGAGCTAACAGTATTCTACAGATATGCCATGTTACCTGCACGATCTGAGTCAACGTGCTGGGTGACTCCGGCCTCCATGATGACACATGTCTGTTGTACTGGTTGGCCAAGAGCCACCGTGCTGAGGAGCAGCTCTTCCACTCTGGTGAGGGGTGGATGTGTTGTTGCACCACCACCTGTGGCAAGCTGTTGTCTGTGGACATCGGAGGCATGCTGCCGGACATGTCTGATTAAATCACTGCAGTGATGGCATACCTGCTCATAAGTCCAGTTATGCATGCCTACATCATTCACCCGACGGACAACATCCTGCCACAGTGCAGTGCACCCATTCTGGTCCTGGCTGGTTCTGGAGAACAGTAGGTTGTGATGTTGTATCAGGGCATCTAGGATGACTTCCTCCTCCTCAGAGGAATACGCAGGTTTTCTATTGTGAGACATGTCCCTGGAAGACAATAAAACAGTAATTGTGAGCAAGTCACGTGGCACACTTAACATTCTAAAGTACAGACATCAATGAAATGCCATATATAGCAACCTATTGGCTGTCAGTAGATACACACTTTTAATACCACATATCACTGCTCAGCCCACAACTGCCTGACAGTGCCTGGCACATACTATACACCAAACCATGTTCTGCACAGCAACAAAGTGAAACCAGTATGTAAGACTATACAACAGTACATGGCACACTGTATGTGACACAATGCACCACCTAGCCAGAGGAGGTGTATATGAAGTTAATGCATACAGACATTTGTCATCCATTTAAATGAATGTAAAGTACAGTTACAGTACTACCAGTACACCACCCTACTTGTTGATAGCAAACCCTCATCAACATATGTGCACATTCATCACTATAGGTGGCATACTGCTGTACAACACTATACATGTTGCTAGATATGCACTTATATCCTGCGACACACATACCACCGAAGCCATGTTACAGGCATACTCACACACACGTCAGACATACCTACAAGACACAAAGGTATGGCAACCCAGATGAGTTTTACCTGTGTACCATACAGTACTGTGTGTCAGCACCTACAAAACCTCATGCCTGAGGTATGTAATGTGTGAGGACTACAGGTAACAAACAAAACAGTGTTTCCAAGCAATGTGGATATGCCCCATACTGTGCTGTTTAGACCTACAGCTTCAGGTAGTACTACAGTTCATACGGGATTTGTATTCACTAGTGTTAACAATCAATAAGCATACATGTACTGCTTTAGACTACAGTGGCACACTCCAGTCAACACCATGGGACTACGTCACACTGTATGCCATACTGCTTTTCATGCCTAGCAATAGCATACATATCTTTTGCTGGGATCAGAGCTACAACACTACATACCATGATATAAACAGTTTCCCACTAGGCTATCACACGTATACACAACTGTGACACATTCACCTACACATTCACCATCACACTCAGTCAACCTCACATAGCAAGTAATGCAACAAGTACATGCCTGTGTGTATCAGGTCCTAGGTAGCTAATAGGCTATTATCTGTAGAGCCTATGGAAGCCTAGCCATATGGTACCCTGCCATTCAACACCCATGTAATTTAGGTTCATGTGCCCCTGTCATGCAGAGCCACAGAGGTGATTCCCGGGTTGTGTTTCCTATCTCACATCCAATCATCATGATTATTCATGACAACTGCTAATGAGGACTTTCATTTGCTATTGATAGGTAGTTAGTTCCAGAGTATGGTATGTGTCTGAGATGATAATGTACCACTCCAGCATGTTCTGCTTTTTGACGTTACAAGGTTTAGATCAGTACAGTGTTTCACTTGTATGGATTTTAATCTGTTTATATGGAGCATGTCCAACACCTGTGGGTTTGGCATAGCTTTGTATGTTAGGCAGAGGTTGCCTGTGGGTAGGCGGTATGTGACACAGTGTAGCTGTGGTTTTGTAAGACAGTCTGCATAGGGCATCTGTTTGAGTCTGGTAATACTCTTTGTGAGGTATGTGTCTGGCGTCTACAGTTGCTGTAGATGTCTTCTGAGGCATATACCAACAGGGCCATTGTACTCCATGATGGGTGTTATGACTGATGAGTAGAGTGGAACACTGACCTCTTTTTCCATGGATGACACACCTTTTCTGATGACATGTGGACCGTACACAGTTTACATGACTAGTGTGGCACTGTGATTTTCAAAAGGGACACTACTGTCCACCTGTGTCCCGTAGTCTCTTATCACACTTTTGGTGTTGAGTAGAACCACCTATGTGGTAGTTCATGGGTACAGGGTTTTTAACAAAAGGGATGGCAATACGTTTACAACATTGAGCTTGAGCGTACATATGAACATCCATTGGTGTACATATAGATATACATATAGGCACATATACAGTCCACCATTCATGGTGGGAATATCAATTATGCAAAGGTTGAAAGGGATACAGTTATGTAATGATATTGCACAGTCTTGTGCAGAATGTATGGAAGGTATTCTCAGCCCATGTATCTTTAGCAGGACCCCTTGTCTGGAAGACTATAAACCTAACAAATCATACCCACAGCGTTTAAACACCACATGTCATATGCCAGCACTGTATGCTGTCTTGTTTGCCACACACTACAACCTACATATAAATATGCACATAACAACCTGCACCAACAAATAAATGTCCACCCTTCACAAACAGTTGCAGTATGTCCCTTGCTCTATGCACATGTTAAGATGCTAATATATCGGACACATAAATATCTCTCCATATGTGTGTGCCATACACACACAAGGTCCACACTGTTGTAAGTCCGTACACATCACGGATGACCTGTTGGGCCTTGCTACAACATGGACAGTTGTCACATGCGTGCATACAGTAATAGTGCATGGAGTATATATAGCTGTAAATACTGGAGTATGACCGTACAGCAGGTGTCTACATATGCCATGTGTATCATATTAACACTTACTGCGTATGACAAAGTGGTGTATGTTGCGTACATGTGTATTGACTCTGCCTATACAATGTCCACTACAGTGTACCACAATTGGTTGGGATGCTCTGTGTATTGCATGTGTTTGAAGCAGCTACTCATGTTACTGGGATGTGCATAGTCCCACAGAGAACATGCATGCATTATGTGTTGGTGTTTTACATGTGTATATGGCCTACAACTCTCCTATGACATGCATATGTTATATGCTATATTAAATGTAGAGCACTCACCAGCATGGGTCTGCTGTCCTGCTATCACACCAGAGGGACCTACAAGGATATGAGATAGTTTGTCAGTGTCAACAACTATGGTATTGCTGCTGTGTGTTTGTAATTTTACCGTAGTACAAGAGGTGACAGTCACAGGCATACAGATTATGTTCCAAATTATCAGTATTGCATGACACTAGGCTCCACATCTTCTGAATACACAGTACACATCTGATAAATGCATGTTCTAACAATTGAGCTAACAGTATTCTACAGATATGCCATGTTACCTGCACGATCTGAGTCAACGTGCTGGGTGACTCCGGCCTCCATGATGACACATGTCTGTTGTACTGGTTGGCCAAGAGCCACCGTGCTGAGTAGCAGCTCTTCCACTCTGGTGAGGGGTGGATGTGTTGTTGCACCACCACCTGTGGCAAGCTGTTGTCTGTGGACATCGGAGGCATGCTGCCGGACATGTCTGACACACCCACGCACACATGCGCAAATACGGGTAGCTATATTGGGAATTAGAAAAAAAATTATGTTTTACTTTTTATAACTGTGCTGGGGTTTACAATGTCAGGGAGTGTGGTGTTGGGTACATGGACATTTGAGCGGACTCGCTCTTTAGTGTTGACATTTTACATTTCAGACACTTGCAGGAGCGTGGACCTTTAGACTGCTCGGCAGTTGGACACGCCCCCCTGCTTTCCTGCACGGTCCGTGTTTGACTTGGAGTGGAGTCAGCGTGCCCTCATGAATATTCATGGCATGCTTACATCATACCGTTCAACTGCAGTCTCCGAGTAAGACTTATTTAGTCTTACACGGAGGATTTGTGAATCCGGGGGAATATGTATTCTGACTGTACCACTTATATTATGGGGCATGTACAATGATTTCCTTCACTCTCACGTATGAATTTAATCACCTTGTCCATGGAGATCCTGGAGTGAAAAAAATATTTTGAGATGTAAAATAAATATTGCAAACTTTAGGTTGGTAAACATGGATCAGGCAAATAGTATATTAGAAAAAATCAAATATACAACCTAAAAGAGAAATAATATTCAGGAAATGATCATGATAAAAAATGAGACAGCATGGATCAAGTGAAGTTGCAATATTGTGAAATAACTGCAAAACTATGTAGATGGCTAGCATTAAACTCAAGGAAAGCACAGACTGCAAAAACTGCCTGTTTTAAAGGACCCTTTAAATAAAGAAACTCTCTTGATGGAAACTCTGAATAAATCTTCTCAAAATATTTCAGTGTTATATATAATTATAAAAATATTAATTTTCCCCTCCCACCATTCTATGCCATTTCTAGATTCCATGTTTCATCAGATTCCAGTTTTAGGGTTCAATGCAGTTCATACTTTCGACACATTCATGTGAAAGGAAACCAAAACTGTACTCTCCAAAATGGAATTGGATACAGCTCCAGGTCAAGATGGCTGAGTAGTATATTAATCACTTCTATTCCACCCTGTAGGTTTATTATGGGCTGCATGTAATCAACTACAAGAAAGAGGCCTGTCTCTTCCAAGGAGATTATAGTTCTTTTGGCATCCATTGCAGAAATGTGATTCTGCATGGTAATCTTTATTTTGCGAAAGATAGGGAAAGATAGGGAAAATGAGATTGGCTTTCGGTGCCAATTCAGTGACAATTTTCCTGATATCTTTGAAGTTTGAAGGTACTTATTGGCTGGAAAAGGTGATGGTAGTCCATATGTTGCAGCACTGAGGTGGTCTGAGAATCAGCCTAAGATTTGTCTGGGCAGTACAAAGCTGTTTCCTAAAATAGCTTGGCCAAGACATTCAAGGCTGCTACTGGCATCCCATGCATGGAGAAACAGTGCCATCACAGCTACAGTAACTTAAGTCACCAAAACTCAATGACAGCCTCAAGTTCATACACAGTCATCACCTCAGTACTATAAGTATAACATAATTTACCTATCCCTACACGTTACCAATGCCAGACATAATACACCCTTTTAGTCTGCTCTCTCTTTTTATGTCCAGCTCCTGGATAGATTGAAAGGAACCAGAAGATGTATAGGAAGAGCCTGGATTGCTGGGGTAAGTATAGCTTATGCTGTGAAAGATGTGTATGTTTCATGAGTGACAGGTAGCAATTAAAATACCAGTAAATTACATTTATGCAAAAGGAAATCATCTGTCTTTACTGGCATTCTATACGGGATTTATTATGACTGTGCAAAGAGAGAATATTGATTCTAAACACAGCACAACTGGACATGTGGACCATCAAGTTAAGTACATGTACACTGATAGTTTTCAGATTTATTTTATTTATCCTTTGTTGACCAGATTAGCCCCACTAGGCTAGTAGCCTCTTTTCTGGGGAGACCCAAGGTGATATTTATACTACTAGGGGAAAATGTATCCAGGGCATATGGGAACTTTATAAATAAAGAATAACTTTACAACTAATTTTGATGAAAAAGAAAAGGAAGGAAAAGTATGAAATAAGAATATACAGACACAGTATTATTATTATGTTAGACCATGGGAAAATAAAGTAGAAGGAAAAATGTAAAGCTATAAAAATAAGAAATAAATGGTATAATAGAAAGTAGAATTTATTTTTTGTGGAAACTGGTAATAAATAAATTACAAGTGAAAAGAAACATGCCATGTAAAAAGAGAAGTGAAAGCATGTGCTTACATTGTGGACAACATGAAACTATTGAGCATGTTTTTTTAGAATGTAGAAGAGTAGTAAAATTTTGGGAAAATTAATGTAAAGAACATTTTTGAACATATAAAAGTGGATTAAGATAGAAAGATAAATATGGATGTGGTTAGATATGGATATTATAAGAATACAAGTAAAGACTATCTTAAGAGAAGAGATAAAAATGTTTTATGTTACATGAGTTATATGGAATGAAACGATAAATTAAATTATGTTAAATGGAAAATGGATTTTGGCAACAATATTGAAAAAAATCAGATGGTTATGGAAAAAGGAGTGAGGGTCTGATAGGGATGAAAATTTGGTGTAATAAATAATTTAATTATGAATGTATATTAATAATGGAAGGAAATGGAAAACTATATATTTATAAATATGTAAATATGTTTAGTAAATAATGTTTTTGAATAGAGGACCCCTACTCTTTTTAGTAGTTGCTGTGGGATCTGTTACATCCAACTGAGCCACTACCAACTCAAGCAGATGGGTTCCTTGTTTCATGTCTCACTTGAAGGGCAAAACACTCAGGATAACAGTACTCCCTTGTGCTGTACTGCAGAGTCAGTAATCAATCTGCCTGGTGTGGGAATAGAACACACAGCCTTCTGCAAAAATGGTGAGTGTATTACCTAATGTACCACTGACACTGCATCATATGATGGCTGCATATGATAGCTGTGGGATCAATCCCCACCACCACAAACATAAAGGAACTGCTGCTTTCATGAGATAGTTTTAACTCTCATAGTAGTTCAAGTAATATAATTGTAAATTAGGTACTTAAAATGGCAAAATAAATGTGTATGTCCTAAGATCAGTATAAGATGAACATAGATCCATGATTCTGACAGCCCACTAGCAAACCAGTATTTCTTTTGAGTAAACCTCCTTTACTACAAATTGTTGCCTGCTCTTTTTCCTTGAGCTCATCAAAGTTTGGCATCCAAGCCTGCATTCCAGAAGTGTTTAACTTGTATCCATTGCCATCTAGACAAAGTTAAATACCTTTATTGTTAAATCACACTTGCTTAAGTTATTCTGAGTGATCACCATTGTTTCTTGCTTTTATGTGTGCATTTCTCTGTATTTTTGAAAAAAAAAGGCTCTTCCTTTCATTGTTACTGCTGTAAGACTGTCTTGAAATCACCTTCAGCAACGGATTTCCAGCTAGCTATTTAATTGGTTTGTGGTAGCATTGCATTTCTGGGTCTCTTCTACTGTGGTTTTACATTGGAAGTACTGGGTTTATTTATCTTGTAGCAGGAGGTGTTTGCCTGGTCTAGCTGATTTGGGAAGTACAAAAAAGGACTCAAAGTATAGTCATGTTATTGGCCAGAGTGCTCTTTAGTTAGTTTTCTGTTTTTTCTCTGATGCTTTAAATTTTGCTTATGTGGGGGGAGGGGGTAGCAGTGCCGGTTCTATATTACAAGATTGAAGCTTTACTTAATCGAGTAAAATTGGCAAACAGACAATTTATCCCAGGGAAACACTTCCACTGGCCGTTCTGTGGAGTATGCCCATTTCTCCAATTTGGAGCGATCTCAGAGTTGGCATATTTAGGGAGGGGGGTGTGGGGGGTGAAGACCCCCACTTGATTTTCGATGTAAAGTTGTTTTTTTTTTTAAATTCGGCCTTGGTTGAATCAGCCGTTTGACAAGTTTAGCTGTCGATATTACAAGATCGAGCTTTAGTTATTAGATTAACTAAATCTTCAATGTTGTAATATAGATGCGCAGTGGCTTGTACAGCAGTAAACACCTAGAAGGAAAATTTTCCTTGCAAAACAGTCCATAAAACCGTACTCTGTAAAGCAGCAATATAGAACAAACACCTTGCAAGCCGACAAGTTTAGAGCAACTATTTGGGTACCAAGTGGCAAAATTTACAGGGGCAGTAGAATTCATTACTGTGTAAACATTGAAACTTGTAGAATTTAGTACTGTTCAGCATAATTTGCCCCAAATAAAGCACATTTATTAGTCTACACCAACAAAGCTCCCTTAATTGCCTTCTAACCCTAATGCACCACACCTTAGTAGTTCACTAATCAAAGGACTGGACAGTATGGATATGCCATGTTTTAGTTTCTCTGTGGTCAGCTTGGTGAATATGGGCATCTTTAACAATGTAGCAATTGTCTCATATCTACTAACAACCACTTAATCTTTAAAGAAGCAGATGCAGTATGCAAGTGGTGTATATACACAATGACAACGGAGGCTAAACTCTCACATACAATCACACATCAGACTGCTGAAACCACACACAACACCCATGTCACATTATACACAACACACACAAAGACTAGTATATGGTGAGGCACTTAAAAGTAATCTTCCTAAATAACAAAGATCACCTAGACCACCGATTAACAAATCTATGCCTTACCAAGCCCACAGGCAGTCAGAAAAAATACCTAGCACCATACATAGTGTCATTCTCAGTGGAGCCAGAAACACTAAGCCCCTAATGTAAGCAAACACACTTCCCATGACTCTTGTCATAGGGGACACTATAGTAAGATATACTAATTCCCCTCTAGCCATCTGAACAAAGAGAAGTTAACTGTTTCTTGATTATCTGGAGCCAGAATACACCAAGTCTCCCATGTACTCAAACCATTACACCGCAAGTACAAGTATGATGCCGTCATACTCCATGTAGGTGTAAATGACTTGATATGTACTTCTGTGGACATTATGAGGAGAGACATTATGGAGCTTTCAGACTATGTGTCTCAGGCTGGTATGAGCCCAGCATTCAGGAGCATGTTACCATCACTGGTTGATGCCACAATATGAGCAAAAAAAAAAGAAATGATTGAGTTCAACTTCTGGCTGCCTTTCTAGTGTCATTCTAATAGGAACCAGTATTTACCAGCTTGGGAGGACATGATTAACCAACCTAGTTGCTTTGCCAAGGATGGTCAGCACCTTTCCCTTCTAGACTTTGAAATACTGGCTAAAATTTTATCTACCACCCCCAAGAGCCTTTTGTAGGCAATGTCAAAATAACAAACCTATCAACAAAGGAAATTCAATTCAACTGAACTTCAAGGTGTTACTGCTGAATGCCAGGAGTCTGAACAGAAACCACTCAATCCAAGCCCTCTTCACACTTGAGAATATAAATTATCTGAACGGTTACCAAGACATGGTTTAAAAGCCTAAATTTTGCTTGGAACAGAAATAAGTCATGATGGAGACAGATATGTTTCTCAGAGAATTCACATTTATATGAAGTAGAATTCCTCCCTATCCCTATTTAAGCATAACTTGGACTAATGGATCAGTAATCAGAAATGTATCCCTGGTTTGCTGCCTATGTCTCTGATGGACAGAGGCAGTCAATAAATCACCCCATATATAAAAATCTGTGGGTCACATTTGGGTTGCACAGCTGGTTTATAAGGGTTCTAGTGGTTGTTAGCCTAGTATGTAACTTTGAACCTTTTACTGACCTTCACTGTATTTTATGAGTAGGAAAATAATATATGCAATTTCATTATTTTTGTATGTCTTTTTCTCCACAGTCTTTGTCGATATCCTTTCTCTCTATCTGTCTCTCTGTCTGTATTTTATTTTTTCTCCATTTCTGTTGCCATTATATGCAGCAGCACAGAGACTTGGTCTGACCACTCCAGCATGACCTGTCATCCTCACATAAGTGGCAGCAGCAGCACCATTATCATAAACCAAAGCACCCGGCACACCTGAGTCTTGGCCTGCAAGAGTTGCCTCATGGATTATCTGTACCACCTGCATCAGGTATCACTGCATCACAGAAAGTTGTATTGCTACCCAGCTGTTTTAAAGGAGGTGGTTATTTTGTTACTTCTCAGGAGGTGTTCCAATCAGTTCTGGCTTATTACAGTTACAGTGAAGTGCTTTTGATTCATATTACCAGCTCAAGGTGCTAACTGAACTAGCTATACTTCTGAGAATTCACATAAGATTGTTTAGAAGAGAACTTGAGAGATATGATAATTTCTCACCTCCGTTCTGATAATTTGTGAACTACTCACCTTCTGTTCTACCCTCTGCTTGCTTTCCATTTTTATCTCTGTCCTATCCTCCCATTTACAACCTTTAATTTGCCTAAAAAATAAACACAACATGTGTATGCCCCAAAAGTGCTTAAAAACTGAAATTCTTGTTCCTGTACTCCTTCCTATTTTATATGACAGTTAGCATAGAGCAATGCTGATGCTCATCAATGACTAGAGGAAATTATATTTCTCCTCCTATGGCAAAAATGAAAGAAATTCCGCTGCATGTGCAAAGAATTTGCCATCAGTCCTACACTTGAGCTTAGCATTGGTTTGCATAAGTAAGCAGTTCCAGCTAAAATAAAAGTAAACGAAAAACAAATACTATGAACTGGCTGAAAAAACTTTTATACTTCCAATTCTGATTCCAAAACAGCGAATGCCAAAAGTAAAAATTAAGCATACAAACAGCAAAAAACAATCAAGGTAAGCGCTTTCATTTGGCAGTTGCCAAACTTTTTCAAACAAGTTATCGTCATTTCCTGTTGAATAAATAACAATGTTTCAATGATGTAATATATTTTACTTCCTTAAAACCTTAAAGAAAAAATGTGTCTACTTAAAATTGTTATTATCATTGACAATCAAACCTCATTGAAAAAACTCATTGAAAAGTTCATTGAACAGTTATATGCCCAACCTATTAAAACCACTCTTCAAACACAAACTTTAATTAACTAAAAAACACGTCCGGCCTTAGGCATAGGTGACCACCTAGGGTGCCATACAGGCTGGCCTTGTAAAGGGTGCCTTATGTAGTTATTTATTTATTTTAATTAATAAAGTTTGCGCTCTTCTTGGCGCTGGAAGTTGGAACCAGAGGGCGGAGGGCGGGGGAGGGGACGCGAGCACCCTCCCACTTACAGCTGAGGGTTGGCTAGGAGGCTATAAAAAAAAAAAAAAAAAGAAAAACTTTAGTTGACGATGTGAGAGTCTTCTCCTTTAAGGAGAAACTTGTGTGCGTCATGACGCCAATGTCAACTAAATGCATTCTGCAGTTCAAGCGACGTGCACGTGATACACACACAACGTTGTGTTCCTTGTAATGGGTACGTTATGTTTTATTATTTTATGGTATGTAACTTTGCTGGCTACTTTATACGTGAATGAGTGCAAGATGTGTTGAGCGGAGGAGTCGAATGTTGGATATTGAATACATTTAAATGGAAGTAGGTGGCAATGGCAAAACTTTGGTTTATAATGAAAGTTTCAGCATCAGGGCCCAGTGTGTGAGCATGTTTGTGCATGAGCAGTTATGGCTTAGATTTAGAGTTATGGCTAGATGAGGAGATCGCTTTAATGTTATTTATGCTGGTGTCCATGGGTTAGGGTTCGAGTACGGCTTAGGAAAGGAGACCATTTTAAATTTATGCTTGTCTGTGTTATGTTGCGTGCCTGTGTGCATTGTGTAGTTGTACAGTTAATGTTTAAGTTGCTGCCCTAATCTGTAGAGTTGGGGTTAGGGCCAATGAGAGGGATAGGATTAGCACACTTCAATGTGGTGGTACAGGGCAATAGTGTTGCAAGACTCTTTCACGGAACTCATTCTATGTTACAAGTACATAAAGGATATCAAAAATTATACCTCTGTATTATAGCAACTATCTGAAATGTATACTTGTAATTGGCTTACAATGCAAGCCAGTGAGAAGTTATCTTTTTATAACTCCCTTGAAATACTATATATCCTGCTAAACAACCAGAAAGAAGTACAATTGTCACACTGGTAAAAAAAGTGCAACATAAAGCTTAAAAACATTTCTTTTTCTATACACCCTTAACATCAAATAATGTAATGCTCCCATCTTAACGTTACAGCTACAGACTGAAGCCCAAATGAGAGCTGTAGCTCCCTCATTGATCTGACACCCCTCAAACACTAAGCTGAAGAATAAAAAATGTTTATTCCCTCATCTGGTTCTCCTTCCTTCTCTCCTAAGGGGCAGCATTATGTCCATCCTTAATGTTTGCATGAGGAGTATACACACACAACAAAAGTTTTCTGTTGAAAAATGTTGCAAAATTCTTGCTCCATTTGATACAACTTAGTCCACACACGAAATGCTGAAACAAGCGCTTCAGTCCTATTCCTGTCTGTATCGACATTCAGAAATGTTGGTACAGAAATGAATACTGCACTACTGACTAATCGGATTTGAATCTGTTGATTGTGTCCTTTTAACACCGTGTGTCTGGGGCAGCTGCCCCCTTTGCATCATCCTTGCTATGCTTCTGGCCAAAACTACATGCAGTTGGCTAACTGAATGCTGTCATCAACCCCTTTTTCCCACTTTTACATAGGAGTTGGGCTGTCACATCACTGTTGGCTTTAGGTAATTTCGTCACATTGATATTTAAACCACAGGGGGGCTAGCAATGATATCTTCCACATATATTTAATTATTACAGCATGTTTGAAAGTGGGTAATGCTGGACTTTTTTTGTTTTTGTGCGCTGGTAGGTTAAGAAGGAAAAGAAGAAGCAAATGAAGAGTACAGTTGGTTAAATAAAACATTATCCACACTTTAATATAACTTAACTGTGATTACACTGGTTAAATAAAACATTACCCACACTTTAATATAACTTAGCTGTGATTACACTGGTTAAATAAAACATTACCCACACTTTAATATAAATTAGCTGTGATTACACTGGTTAAATAAAACATTACCCACACTTTAATATAACTTAACTGTGATTACACTGGTTAAATAAAACATTACCCACACTTTAATATAACTTAACTGTGATTACACTGGTTAAATAAAACATTACCCACACTTTAATATAACTTAGCTGTGATTACACTGGTTAAATAAAACATTACCCACACTTTAATATAACTTAACTGTGATTACACTGGTTAAATAAAACATTACCCACACTTTAATATAACTTAACTGTGATTAGACTGTCAACATATTTTTGAGCAGTTTTATTTGATGGTTTGGAAAGAGTATATTTTAAAAACACAGTATAACTTTCTATCACTAGATGGGGATGGTGCTAAAGCATTCATGTCTGTGAAAATAACCTTACTCATATGTACGGAGAAAAATAAAAGGCTGAGAATAAAGTCTTCTGAAAATTACAGTAACTTCATTTTCATTGCAGACTTATTTCAGTGAATTCTGAGGCTGGCGTATTCCGGAGTTCATTCAGCTGCACTAAGCTGAACTACCATTTTTTCTAAATAGGAAAGCATTATATTTTTGTATAAAGCCTGAAAAGGAAGGATGAGATTTTTGCAGATAACACACAAATACGTTTTTGTAAGTTTATTATATAGAATGTATAGGTTTCAAATGGCAGGCAACTATGGCTATTTGAGTTATAATCGAGGGGTGGTTGTAATTTTTATGAGTGGGTCCATGAAAGTTCAGTCTGACAAGATAGACTGGGGAGAATTTAAGCCTACCCATCTGATTATCTAGGTTTACCTTGGAATTGACAAGGGTACTACTCCATTTGACATGTAGAAGGTTGTTCCAGAGGTGAAGAATACATTCCTGCAGATCACACATTATTTCATAACTCTCACTGAACAGAATTTGGAATTCAAACTTGCTTGTTAATAGAACTAGCTTGAATTCAAAATGCAATTCAGTGAGTTATGAAACTAATCTTTAGCAGTACTGACTGACTGCGTTCTTTAATCACTTAAAAACAATGATTGTAACACTTGCTCTCCCCCTCCTTATTTTTGGCTTTGTCCGGAATTCTAAGAAAAGAAGTTGAGATGCTTGCAATTGTGCCTGCTCTTTTGTGGTCGAAGGTCAAGTGGCAGGAAAATCTGGAAAAGGGGTGTATGATCTTGGAATTCTGAGTTTTCTGTGGGACATGGGATGCACCAAGACTAACCTGGGTGAGATTGCAGTACCAGATACTGTTTGTACACATGATGTTTAAGTGAAAGATACATGTTGAGATTTTACATTTTAATTTTGTACTCTGCTAGTTAAGCTTGTTGACTGTAATGGGTGGTCCGTATATGATGCATTCTAGGGAGATGCTGTGTTTGTTTTACTAGTTTTAATACATTGGCCGAAAGGAGCCATAAAGAGTGGTCCAGGAAAATTGGTTAAGTATTGGAGACCCCTCCCCAAAACACACTTTTACGTTTTTGTTAATTTTATGTTGCTGACACTGTTTAATGTTTATAGCATGTTGTAATTTTGACCTTAGACTTACTGTGGTGATAACTGTCTTTCTAATGATGAAAGCATGTTTTTGTCTTTAAAGTATTTGACTTATTTATTGGGAAGTAAATACTGTGGGAAGAAATAGCCAGGGAATTGTTATGGCTAGGCTTATATAGGCCCTAGGGCCAATAGCCTAGTACCAACCTATGAATGTAATTTAGGCCATTGGAATGGCTAGGCTTGCTATAGTTTTGATCTAGGGGCTAGCAATGCATTTGGATGGCAGTTCTATTTATGACCGAGGTGTGTGAAGGAAAGCTATTGATATTTTTCTACCATTTGCCCAGGATGGTTTGTTATTGTGGATTTTGTTTTCCTACTTTTACAAATATCCAGTGAAAGGCAAACTGTTATACTTTACTGTAAGAGCTTTTGCATTAATACCTGTACTGCTGCAGTTTCAGTTTTTCGGTCAACAGTGTAAGTTGCATATTTTTAAATAGGTCGTTTATATGGGAAAAATCTGTTCACGTTAGCAAGAAATTCTCTTAGAAATGTAAACAAGTGGACTTGCAGGCAAAAAGTGCTGAAGTACCATTCTGCTTTGTTGCTAGGGTTTGCCAGTCTATGCCCTAAAACATTACATATGTGTTTATTAGCCAGGAGCACACTTGTTTTTGCTCCCTGATGGCTCTTGTATAGCTATGCTATTGAGGCAGTGTAGTTCTTGCTTGTGTGTTTGTGTGTGCAAGCTCCAGTACAAGTAATAGTTGATGTTTATTGTAGGGAGTTTGGAGAACAAATGCTTTACTGCAATTAGAAGTTTATATGAAGGAAACTGGTAATTTTCTAATACTATTTGCCGGCTTTACCATAGCTTACAGAAATTTTAATATAGCTCGGGGAAAGGGGGGGCTTAAAGTTACATATGCCAAATGTTCAGTTTTCCCTGGTGTTGCGGGACATGTTTGAAAGTTTGTGAACTGACACTTTGCAGGTGTTGAAATCGGCTGATTGGAGTTGGGACTGTTCCCCCCTCTCCCCAAACTGTGTCTGATTATGACTTTGGATGTTAAGTAAAGGGTCAAGCTAGATGCAAAGATTTCAGCACTGAATGAGAGTTTCAAGTGTGTCATTTTGGTTATGGGAAATGAACCAGGTGGTGATAGCATGGTTGGGCAACATTTCTGGAGCTGCACTTGCAGTTTAACTACTCTGCAAGGTATCTGTTACAGTATGATTTTTCATGCATTTAAAAATTGAAACCTGGAGTGCTTTTGATGGGAGTGACCCATATGTGGGTGTGGCTCAAATAGGGGTGTTCCTTAAATATGGTGTGGGTGGGGCTTAAGGGGCACCACAGCAGTACTTCGCCTAGGGCGCCGTTTAAGCTAAGGCCGGCCCTGCTAAAAAATATATATATGCATACTTATTTGTAGTTCATTATGCTGAATCATAAAGAATCAGACCGCAACAACCCTAAAACTACTTAACCAACACATTGCCTGTGTATTAAAACAAGTGAGAAGCACTTATATAAACTTTTGCTTTTCTTTCACAATGACAACATAACTTTAACATCACATTCCTTTTCGACTTTGTGCAAACACAAACTTGTATTAAATTTTAAGAGGTATAAATGCCTGCCCATGAAAAAATGGAAACTCAATTTTACTTAATACTAAATAAATAAGTGCTGTACTGTGAATGTACCAAACCGTACAAATAAAAGGTGTAGTTAAATGTTGTTGTTAAAGTCTATCCCCTGGATTCATGAAGCTCGGCGCAAGGCCGGTGTAAGGCTTGCGCCGGCCGTGCAGCATATAAATGGCATAGCAGCGCCACATGCATAGTAATGAGTGTGCGCTGCAACCACAACCACGTGCATAGGGCACATGCGTGAGTCCAGGGAGCCTAACTAGGTTGCGCTCGGAGGCGTGGCCAAGTCGGCAGGTGATGAGCAACCTAAAGTGCTGAATCTTACAGCCTGCCTGCAATAGTAACCGCACCTATCAGTGTCCGTGGATAATGAAACGTATGCAAAGTATGCTACATAGTACCCGTCCACACAAAATGGAGAACCAAACATAAATGCACGAAATACAAAATGTTCCCGTTCATGGAACAAATGATACTTAGAATACTGTGTCCGTTATGTAGTGCACTGTCAGCAGTCATACCCAGTGGAGGTGTACTGCATCATGTCAGCGCGCCGCAAATACACACGACTAACCCCATGGGCATGGTCACCAGCAGTCCCACAGTGGTAGTGATAGTACACAGCTGGGCAGTCGTGGCCATATAACAACCATAAAGAAACTAGACATCCCAAACACACACAAACAGATGTATAGCAAAATGTGCTATACACAGCAACGTAACCGTCACATGCACATAGGATGGCATATGCCGAATCGGAATATCCAGAAGCAGAACCCATGGATGCAAATGTAATACACAACAACCCCTTTATAGCACGTAACCCGCACCCATGTCCGAATGTCCACCTAATCCAGCTAGCAGCCTTGCGCAGCTGCACACCTACACAGAGCGGGTATACCCCATATGTAGTAGGAAGTATTGTCCTAGGCAGTGACAGGCTTGCAAATATGTACCCCACATATGTCAACATCCCATCCCAGGTACTGAAATCCAAATGGCTGCATGTGAATGTGTCGGCAGAATGTGTATATAGGTTCATAGGTTCATAGATTAGTACTAGGCTAACTGCCCTTGCAAGCCATTTTAAGCCTAGCCAATTATCCCCTGTGAGATTCAAACCCTGTACCTTGTGTTTGTAAGGCAAACACCTTAACCTTTCGGCCACCCTCCCAACCCCCGTGTGGTTACTGACCTGTCGAAACCCCATAGGTATTCACACGCCACGGTGTCCATAACTGTACACATCTGGACAAAGCAGTATGTGTAGCCACGGTACTGATGAGTAGCTATGCAGATATGCAAAACATAATACACAGGGTGGAACAGCTGTCCACCAAGCTGGTCACCCCAGCAGGGTTGCCACATGTACAGATTGTCAAGGTGGGACATCACTCGTAGATATTTGTGGATTTGCATGGTAAAACACCCACGGCCAATGCAAAGGATAGAATAACACATATATGCCAGAATGAAAGGTTATTGCATAGCATGTGAATAGCTTAAGCTATCCAATATAATAGTCATGTGTACCAGATACAAAATGCCTGTAACATGCAAGTAGTAATGAAGGTAAGAAATACACTACTGTGTTAATATCACAGGACATATGGCACGTGTCAAGTGTTGACGCAGGACACAAATGTCCATAATGGGGCCTCCCCCGCAAAGAGGAACAAGTGCTAACCCTACCCCCCACTGAAGTATCGGCAGTATAAATACATCCCAATCACACACCAACACCACCGTCCATCCCATGACAGCAACAAAAGCTGGACAAAGACTAACACTTTGCCTGCACAAATAGGGGCACATGTAATCAGTGCTCTCACAACCTTCTACAGGTCACCGAATAATAGTATGTACATACGCATGAAATGCTGTGAAGGATGTGTGGTAGTCCCCAGTATCACAGAGGTACGTACACATATACACTGTAACCAACCGTCACATATGTTCACTGTAACACAGCATACCTGCAGGTAATACATAGTTCAGTCATGTGCTACATAAATATCCACGTATGAATGACTACAGGGAATAGACAATTGTGAATGGGAACAACGCACAACATGGAATATGTATGATAACCAGCACCACCCACATCATTGTATGCCAACAGCATAAGCTATTGTCAGTTGTCCAAACACCTGTGTCTGTAAACACAGATTGAATATTATAGCAATAACCCATGCCTGGGTGGGGTAATGCTGGATATACCCACGGTTGGCATGGTGTGGTCCCGGCGGCCCGAGGGACCAAACAAAGCCAACCGTGGGTAAATACAGCATTACCCACACCCAGAAGTGGGTTATTGCTATTATACCATGACATCATGTAAGAAAATAAACTATTAATTCTCTTACATAATGGCATAGTACAATGCCTGTCTGCTGCCCTTCCGCAGATGTCTGGCATCAGTGCTGATGTACTGCTCGCCTGCGCAGTACATCAGAGCTGTGGGCAATAGCAATGGAGAAAGCAAGATCTCCGTTGCGTTTTGTAGTGTTTCGCTATGTTACATGGGTTCAACATAGCGAGACAGCTTTAAAATAAGCAACGGAGATGTCCGTTGCTAATTTTAAAACTGTCTAGCTATGTTAAACTCATTTAACATAGCAAAACACTAGAAAAAAGCAACGGAGAGCTTGATTTCCCCTTTGCTTTCTTTTAAAACCTGTCTTGCTATGTTAAATGTGTTTAGCAAAGCAAGACAGCTTTAAAGTAAGCAACGGACATCTCTGTTGCTTATTTAAAGCTGTCTCGCTATGTTAAACCCATCTAACATAGCGAGACCGGTTTTAAATACCGAGTTATACTAATGGAATTTTCCATTAGTATAACTCGATTTACAATGGGCACGTTGGCCAATCAGCGTGCACAGTTTGGAATAATGGGGGGGGTCATGGTATAATAAACATGGACAAACCGTGCCCATGTGCCCTGTCTGACATTTGTACATGGTCAGGGCAGTTCTGTACACTAGGCGGACAAGACCAAACCCAGAGCACCACAGGAACACCCTGACAATTAAAGACCTGTATGCGTTGGGACTATAAGCCTTTGTGTTCTGAATATCCCTGTGGTTACGCCATATGCATCCTGGGTCAAGAGCATTAGGGAATAGGGAATGTGTAAAATGTAGTACCACACTTTTCCCAGCAGGAGAATGGATGTCTGTGACGTAAGTGAGTGCGGGGGGGGATATGTTAATGTAGCTATGTACCATGGGTATGCATATAAATGAGACAGAACACCAAACGTGTAGTGGTCACAGCAACCGGCCAACGTGAATGCAGTCCCGTTTGAATTACGAGTATAGAACATATAAATGTGAACGTGTAATTAATGCGTCTGTGCCGCAAAGACAGTTAGATATGTAAAGGTGAAAGTGTGTTTCGCATACGTCCATTAACCGGATCAAAGATATGTTACTGGTACTGTCACAACTAATACAGGCCACGTAAGCACAAAGACTCAGTAAACATATGTAACCCAGAATACGGATATGCATGTGCGCCTGCGCGTAACCCACAATAAGGAAATGCAAGTGCGCCTGTGCGTGTGTGATCCGCTCACAGCAGAGTAAATTAATGCTGTTTCCCCCACGTTAGTTATACATGTCTCAAAACTGTCAGCCTCTGAAAGTATGGAACCGGACAATGCCATGCAAAGTACTGGTACAAATAGTGAGAAACACATGATATGTGCTAAAACAAACATAAAAAGTGGATAGAATAATGGGTGTGTTAGTAGCAGGGATTGACGAAGGGTATGCATTCGTAACCTGAACTACTTGTCAGAAGGTGCCACTGTAAGTCTCAAATGAAATGCCAGCAAATTGCCAGATAGACACAGGTCAATGTAAAACACACCTAAGATAAAGGGTCAACCATCCGTACACTCTGCCAGTATCTGTACAGTGGAAAGGTATGGTATGGTTATAGATGTGTGCACACAGGTAATCCACAGACATTAACAAATAAAGGTATGAAACGAGGAGTTTACATGTATATATGTACACACAACAGACCTATGTCCCATATATATGACACATGGATATAAATATGCCAAGTAATAGCTAATATGGGTAGTCAAACAGACATCCACGAATGGGGAATATACAGCAGCAGTCAAAATCATTGGCCAGAAAGTGACAGTCCAGCAAGTTCTACACTTTAAACATGCATATTGGTGTCCATTGTAGGACTCCAAAAAGTTATCCATTCGCAGTACCTGCTACGATTGACGCAAAGGAAGTGACAGCCGCAAATACGAATCAGCTGTATATGCACTAAAATCAGGTGCAAGGGTGATGACACATGTGTCCATGAAATGCAGGACGTATGAACAGATATCCCTAGAGTGGGGAGTGCATATAAGTGCGTCCACATCCCAGTACCGCACACATTAACCATGTGTAATGTGTACCATAGAGGGTTGCAGGCATGGGAACCTGGGTATGCAGAAATGGGTCTTGTTTGGGAGAGAATTTGTAGGCCCACCCCGTGGGAGGGATGTGGGTATAGTACATGCCTTTATTCTCAATAATGGTGCATAGCATCCACTGGATAATGCGGAAAGCAATTTGGAAATATGTACAGCCCTATATCAGTGTCCTGTAGGCGATTCCCATGGATGGACATGCGTACGACCAAGATGGTACCCATAACTGGAAAACTGTCAGAATAACACAGCTGCAGTAAGGCATAGTACAGGAAATACAGATAGGGACTATATTATAAATACCCCATACAAAGTCAGACCGTTGTGCGAATACTGGCGTTGCCATGAATATGGATGTTATGAGTGTCACTAATCATGCAATGGAAATAGCGGTCACTATCACCTACCGCACAGTCCGTAATGCCTAGACAGCAATCAGCTAGAAAGGCACATCACTATGTGAAATGTAACAAGGGCAAAGGCCAAACGTCAGGGTGTGTACACATAATGACAACAGGTCAAGGGTATGAAGGAGCTAACCTGTCCAAAATACATGTACTGAACTGGTGATACTAGGCGGACAGGTGAGAAGAAAGACAGCAGGACAAATGTGCAAACATGTATAAGTCATACCCCGGAAAATGTGAATGACAACGTATGCCCTGTGAAGGTCAATGTGGAAGGTAATTAGACACAAAGGTAAAGTGTCCCCCAGGGTGTCATGAAGTGTCAACATAACAATTTCCAGACCCCCATAGTCATACGTGAGCCCCGCCACTGACGGAAAGTGCAAATATGACGCACACATATGGTACATGAAAGAACAATTAGTGTGGATAAGCAGATGTAGACCTGTGTGAGGAATACAACTGTCTGTGTGGGTGTGTCGTGCAAAGTAATGTCATGTGGGCTGTCATGCCGCCATACACTGTGTATGTATTGTAGTCAGACAGTAGGTATGTTGTATCAGACACATACTCTGCAACTGTACAGATGTACGCAGACTGTGTAGAGTTATGCCTCATATGTTTGCTGTGTTCCACATAACAGTAACAGTCCGGCACTCTCATGATAACTGACGACAGGAAACAACGACAAACATGTGATGAAGACACCAAATCAGACAGAAATGCCATACTCATGCATAACATATCACTGTGCTCACTATCAATGTTTGTAAGAGCAACATGTCATTACTGGCCCTGAGTGTCCCACTATCACATAAGGCCTTGTCCAGATATACACTCCTTGAGGTGGAGTGTTATGAACAGAAGCAGATACATGTGTGTGGCAACATTATTATCCACTGCAAGATGATGAAATGTGCTGCAGTAGGAAGTGCAGTACTGTCCGCAGGTATGTGCTGAAATGCAAATTAAACAGCAGTCTACATGAATTACCTATATTGGCGACACCTGCACAGATGATTATAGTGGGACATACACACGACCATGCACACAGCTCAGATAGACATACAAACATAATAAACAGGCAATGATACACAAAGTCTATGGCGTGTATGAGTACAGTGACAGTATAGCAAGGATAGCTGTCTGCCAAGATATACAGCAGATGTCTGTAAGGGTGTGTAACACCTCCCGGAACACGGACGTTGCATGGACAATGTTTGGATTTGCATCGTACCACATTGCTATGTGTAAGCTGTGCAAATATGCGATACATGGGACAGACAGCTGTCCATGCAAGAACAGCGCTATGGGCATAAAATATGTATATATATACATATATATATATATATATATATATATATATATATATACATCGAGAGAGATACAGACAGACACATGTGGCAAGGCCGGTAGTGGAACCTACACATCACTACCCTATCACACCACAGCATGACGCACGTAGAGAACACGCTACGGAGGTCGCTAACCACAGCAGACACACAGGCAGTTCACTAGGTGCGTCTCAACATCCGCAAAGACAGAGATGTCAGCAGGATATATGTGTGTTGTGAAGCGTCTAAAACCATAACCTACGAACCCATGCGGCTGGGAGCATAGACACACACACACACACACACACACACACACACACACACATCTGGCAGGCATGGGAATTGATCTTACACCTACCTACCCTATCACATGACAGTATGACACAATTACAAAATGTGCTACTCAGATTACTGAACACAGCACTGTCAGAGGCATACATCTAGGTGGGTGGCATCATCCGCAAAGGAATAGACGCTGATAGCAAATTTATGTGTTGTGAGGCATCTAAAAGCATTACTGTCTCCAGAGGCAGCTGGAAACACACACACACACACACACACACACACACACACACACACTTGGAAGGGCCGGTAGTTGAACCTACACCTACCTACATGAACACAGTACAGCATGATGCATTTACAGAACGCACTACCGAGGTTACTGAGCACAGCACTGTCAGAGGCATACTTCTAGGTGGGTGACATCATCCGCAAAGGAATAGACGCTGATAGCAAATGTATGTTTTGTGAGGTGTCTAAAAGCATCACTGTCTCCAGATGCAGCTGGAAACACACACACACACACACACACACACACACACACACACACACACACACACACACACACTTGGAAGGGCCGGTAGTTGAACCTACACCTACCTACATGAACACACTACAGCATGATGCATTTACAGAATGCTCTACCGAGATTACTGAGCACAGCACTGTCAGAGGCATACTTCTAGGTGGGTGACATCATCCGCAAAGGAATAGACGCTGATAGCAAATGTATGTGTTGTGAGGCATCTAAAAGCATCACTGTCTCCAAAGGCAGCTGGAAACACACACACACACACACACACACACTTGGAAGGGCCGGGAGTTGAACCTACACCTACCTACATGAACACACTACAGCATGATGCATTTACAGAATGCGCTACCGAGATTACTGAGCACAGCACTGTCAGAGGCATACTTCTAGGTGGATGACATCATCCGCAAAGGAATAGACGCTGATAGCAAATGTATGAGTTGTGAGGCATCTAAAAGCATCACTGTCTCCAGAGGCAGCTGGAAACACACACACACACACACACACACACACACACACACACACACACACTTGGAAGGGCTGGGAGTTGAACCTACACCTACCTACATGAACACACTACAGCATGATGCATTTACAGAACGCGCTACCGAGATTACTGAGCACAGCACTGTCAGAGGCATACTTCTAGGTGGGTGACATCATCCGCAAAGGAATAGACGCTGATAGCAAATGTATGTGTTGTGAAGCGTCTAAAAGCATTACTGTCTCCAGAGGCAGCTGGAAACACACACACACACACACACACACACACACACACACACCCTGGGAAGGGCCGGGAGTTGAACCTACACCTAACTACATGAACACACTACAGCATGATGCATTTACAGAACACGCTACCGAGATTACTGAGCACAGCACTGTCAGAGGCATACTCCTAGGTGGGTGATATCATCCGCAAAGGCAAGGATGCCGATAGGGAATGAATACAGAGTGAGCAGTCACACAGCATGTTACTATCCCAAGGTGGACGTACAGTAACATGGCAGTGCTGCACTCGGGAATACTAACTATGTACGGAGCACTACATCATGAAATGGATACGGGATGCATCACAGACAGTACACCCTTTGAGAGAGCAACCAGTGTGTTTGATGTAGGCATCCATTGTGGCATAGCAACTAGATATAATTCGCCTGGATGGCCACCATCGCTATGCAGGATGTCAATGGCCATGGCTACATGCCTAGTATCAGACATCGGTGCCGAATGTACTGTATGTCCATGAATGGTGTACTGGGCATGCTCACACACTTAGCATTTGCAAAGTGCAAACATGCATACACATGGAGTGTAATCATGGAAGGGCAGAGTGTGGAATGTACTGTGTGTCCACCTACACAACAGCAAACTGGGCATGCTCACACACTTAGCAGTTGCAAAGGGGAAACATGCATGCACACAGGGTATAATCACAGAAGGGCGCACTGTGCAATGTACTGTGTGTCCAGCTACACAACTGCTTACTGGGCATGCTCACACACTTAGCATTTGCTACGTGCCGTCCAGCATGCAGATGGAGTGTACACACAGCAGGTCACGGTAAGGTAAATCTGTCCACACGCACAGGGTGGTCACACATGCAGTTACTCCTACACACACAGATGACATCACAGGTGTCACGGGTGCAGGTCAAACATGTACACACTGCAGTGAACACTGTAGCTGTCATGCCAGCACCATGTCATTGGTACAGCAGTAAGCCTCATGGTCCAACAACAGCATGTGACATATGTCCACAGGTCTGTATAGCAGTGTACACCAGTTGTGCAGAGTACACATGTACTAACAATGATCCAACATGTGTGATGTAGTCCACCCATATCAGTATACATGGACAGGTCGGCTCCACACATACCACGGCCCTGACACAGCTGTGACACATGACCGCTGCTGTACCACAATGAACAAATGTCTGGATATGTCATACATGTGATTGTCTGGATGTGTGCATGGACTACACACATGACACATACAAAGCCTGTGATGTACCACATGCATAACACTGGCTTACGCAGTGCTACACACATGAATGGACGGTGGACCCATGTCTGTGGAATGCTCCCACTACAGGGTGTAGCAGTGTTGACTGGGACACATACCCTTGTATTGTTTGCCTGTGACAGCTGTGATACCATACCACAGTCCATGTTTTATGTATGTCAACACACATGTCAAAAAGTAGTAATGCATACACACATGGCAACAGGAGACACATGATATGTGTACTGTGCATGGAGCAGCCATGCATGAGCAGTTGCCAATGTCCATAACATAGTTGCAACAACCTACCACATGCATACCCATCATAGGGGCCGTTATACGGTGGCATAGAAACAGCACGTATGGAGGTATGTGTGTACATAATGTGTTTAAACACCTGTCTACATGCATGTTTGCAGGTGGTGGCTCACAGTTGTGTCACACATCATCCTACCCTGCCATGTGCATACAGTATGCTATGACGCTGTTACATGACAGTGCTGACATAATGCATACCCAGCGGTCAGGTGTTATCGACTGTATGTCACATGGCAACTGTAACACCTACCACCTCCCAAGTGCATATATCAGCACATCTGCCGGATACAGTGTTGGTACACATAATGCACTACATACCGCTGCATGCCTGCACACATATCATATGGTGGGTGTAGTATTCCCAGCACTGACATGTGTGCATGAATGTGTGCCCATGTATGCCACATATTGGGGGAATATGTCCCACGTGCTACACATCCCTGTACACCATAGTAGAGATCTGTACATACCTCAGTGTGCGGAGCATGAATTCGGATGCTGCAGTACATCTAACACGTCTCTCTGTGTACACATGTGTGGTCACCACAATGTGTGTGTGTCTACATGTTTGTATGTCTGCTGCTTGGTGTGAGGGTGTATGCTAATATACTGTTGTGAACGAACACTAACCACACATGGTGACTATCCCGTACTTGTGCTGCATTGCACAACCCTGTCGATGCCATAGGTGTGAGCCATACTGGCTACCTGTGCATGTCCGCTCCCTGTGACATGGCATGTGGGTGCATAGTATTGTGAGGGTGCTGACCACACAGGCAGGTGTCCCCATCTGCACACTATGGGGTGTGCGTCATAGTGGTGTACACCCCATGATTGCGACCATGTTCCTGTACTGTTACAGGGTCCTACTGCTGCACAGCGTGCCCCACAGCTGACAGGTGACACCTGAAGTCAGTGGCCATCACGCTGTGTACGACACCTGCACCATGTCACCATACCTGTAGTGTGTCCTGCTATGTATGTGACGTCTTTGTCCACTGTAGCCTGTGGCACCGACAACATGCATCAGGTGCAGTATATGTGCGGACATGTGAGTCATGTAGGTGTCCAGGCAGGTTGCGGGTACATGTAGTATGCTGATATTGCCAGATGTGCCTGTGAGTAATCCACAGCTACACGTGGGGGATCGATAACAGTGCTCCCTGTAGGCATATGCGAGTACACCATAGGAGGGATTCAGGGTATCAGAACCAACATGGTGCTACACATGTAACCATCACACATACCGTGAACACATCACAATGCATGCTGCACCTGCACTACATGGTATGTCTGCTGCATGTTGACAGTACACAACCCACGTCACATTCGCATCTGTCAGTATTCATACACACATATGTACTTGCCTGCACCTGTGTTCTTACCAATCTGCACTTGGCCCGATGTGTCCACAGTACTAATGTTAACCTGGATGCTGTGTATATGTCACATAGCATCACAGATGCAGCCATTATAGACGTCAGCAATGACACTGCACACATACACATGGACAACTGTACATGTATGTGTTTTGCCATATACATCTACTCAGCACTGTACGTGTGTTGAACATCCTGCCACAGCTCGCCTGTATTGCACATGTGATACACATGGGACAATGTCTATTCATATGACATTTGCAGGGATGGGCAAACATAGCAAGTGCGTGCACATTTTACATGCTGTCACACAGCAATTGTGACAACACAAGGTGCATCAGTGCCACATTACTGATCCAGTCAGTTGATAGTGCATGTACCATGTGGCCATCGCACCATGTATGACTGTGATGACACGTGCAGCCTTGATGGACAGGGTTGCATGGTATGGCAGGGTATATCACATATATGGCACAGGGATGTGTCCAGCCTGTGGAATACCAGTATTAGGTCGGTGGCTGTCCATTACATATGTCATTTATATAGGTATATGGACATGTCGCATGTCCATCATCATGGTGTAGACAATGTCCTTCTGCAAGGTAGGCAGCATGCTTCATGGTGGGGGTGTGTATTGTGCATGCTGGTATTGCACATCCATGCATAAACATTACCCCTGACAGGTGCTATGTGCTGTAATATTATTCGACACAGTGCTGTATATGCCCGCACGGTGATATCCCGTGCACATGGATGGTACCCCGACATGACATGGGTACCTCATATGTCTACATCCCGTGCCTGCTGTCACCACCATGTCGGCGGGTGCACTGCACAGCACCATCCCTTCCACAGTGACCATGGTGTTGAGCACAGCCTAGGTATTCATTTATGGGGACAGGGATGTTCACATAGCGGTGACAATGCTGGTATCATCCATCAGACTGTACACTTATGACACACACCTCACACACACAGCCTATTCAGTATGTTGTTCACAACACTGACACAGCTCTACTGCTAGGTCAGGTCCATTCCCAGCCGTACATACACAGATGCATAACATTTCTCTCTGTGGCATGGGCTACAATGACATTGGGGTTCAACACATACCGTGTTCGACTGTAGCTGGTGCTGATGTTCTGTGCACATGTCAACACATTAACCCTGTTCTACTGTAGCCAGCGGTGATGTGCTGTGCACATGTCAATGCTGCACATTGTGTTGATGTCTGTCTGTCAACAGGCCACTGGTGGAACATGCAAAGGTATTTGTAATCAAATATACATGCCGCCCTGTACAGCTGTACTGCTAACATCTCAAGTGCTAGTGTGTCATGGACATGCACACCTTACCCAGAAAGGTGATAGTGCATTGCTACCCTTACTCATCACCTCTTGTGGGTTGCTATTATCCAACACCCTATTTGTATTGTATGGTCAAGCTATGCACCTGTGCAGGACATGTGAGCATGTAATGCGCTACTGATTACCTTTGCACCCATTGCACAACATGTCACATAGGTACACTGGCAGTCATACACTTCACAGCTTGCTGAAGGTACGACAGGTGTTGTACACACTTAACACACATATCCTGTGGGACATGGTCGTATGTACAGGCATGTCCAACTGTCACGTACCAGTGCTACCCCTATATGACGGATATGTCGTACATGTGGCAATACAGCAACTGTCACATGTACTCGTGCAATGCTCCCCTACCAACGTTCAGCAGTACAGCCTGTGGGTGATGTGCTTCTGCATCCATGCTGTGCCCATAGCTGTCAGTTGTACATCATTATGTGCAACGTACCTCATTTGGTATTCTAACAGGTGCATGTTCATCAAGGTTCCACACTGGAAGGGTCTGTCACACATTCATTGTTGTACACGGTTTACATGCCAGCCATGGCTTAATAGATGGGAATCATAGTAATTCATTGGGATATCATATTTGTACATTAGAGCAGCATATTTCAGCCATCATATACCCTTCCTAGTTGACACTGTTAGTCAGCCAGTAGTAGGTGTTCTACGATCTGCACATTAGTCACACAGTATGAGGGCTACTGTTACCCATTCTGGGGACAGGGTGCTGACAGCTGTGGATGGGGATGATGCTGTCGACAACCATGACTGCACCTGACGGTCACGTCTGGATGTGTAACATTCACATCACACACCTACCATCACGTAGTACCACATCATCTACAACAATGGACATTCCTGCAAGAACAACGTATGCAATATGTCTGTATAACCACTGTAGGCACCACTGGTGGCCCCCAGCATGGCAGCCAACATCACCAGTGTATATCCCACAGACTCATGGGTTACAACATTCACAACACACCAGTCACGGATGACTCTGTTGTGAATCACAATGCAGTTCCACACATCATGTTACACAAGGCATCATGCACTGAGATGTTGCGGATGGGTGATCACCTCTGCAACTCAACATACGCACACATGGCACATCACCTGGTACAATATATCTCACATACATCATGTTATTGTGACTGCCCTGTGATGGCAATACACAGACTACATGTACTGGGACATGCAATGGCTCACCGGTGTTATAGCCCTCTGGGTGTGTGTCTAGCCATGGTGTACATTTGGCATTGGTCTGGACACATGAACACTGTACATTGACCTACTGTGTCACTGCAACAGTTGCCTATGCACCTACTGTTATTGTACAGGCATGTGGTATCTGACCACTATGACAGTCCAGGTCAAACACAATGCTGTGGCATGCATGACCTACAGCCATCAGCCTGGGGTGTAGAGCACACATGTACATCTTCACATGCTATACTGCCTCTCTGGCAGTTTCACATAACTGTCACTGGCAGGGCTGTCACTGGCAGGCACGACATGGGGTCATGTGGAACAATGCTTGCATCTTCCACTGTGATGCACACAAGCGAGGCACACACACTATTGCACCACTCACATATCTCTGCGGTGACTGGGACCTGCCTCCATGCTCTGCACAGAACACCTGCGATTACGGATTGTACACGGACCGTACCTTTCAGGCACATACCTGGACCGGAACACCCACAGATGAGGGGTTCACACATCACACAGTGTTTTGCACACATCCTGGATAGTTGCTTAGCACAATGCATCATAGGTGCTCCATGTGCAGATAACTGTGTTTGTGACCGCTATACACATTGTAACAAGCGACAGAGTCGACATTGTACACCACAGTTTACATACCTTCTGTGTTGTTATAGTGTACATTGGGCCTCAGACAGCTACTACTGCTGTGTGCTGACAGTAACCCACACTTCCCTGAGATAGACACCCATGTACCTACACATGCTTGAGTCAAGCACTCCGCTCAGCTGGATAAAACAATACACAACACATACCATACCTACACTACCCTTAGCATGAACACTACCTCCATGTGACTGGTGTGACACACCTGGGGTTTTCCCCTCTTTGGTGGATTCAACACATATGCTACACGGCCTTGCTAGCCACATCCTGGAAACACACCCATCACAGCATACACCTTGCTAGCCACATCCTGGAAACACACCCATCACAGCATACACGGAATGGGGCTGTCACTACTACTCTGGGACTAGTAGTGAACATATGCCTGAGGCTAGTTTACCATATGCCTACACCTAATATTCTGCTCTGCCTCTAACTTGGCACCAACATACACATGTTGCAGACACACACACATTACACTCACACAGCGATGCACACAGCACCCTCAATGCACACATACACATACTACGGCACTCACGGGATGGTTGCACACAGTACCTATGTGGACCGCAACACCGGCAGTGGTGACTACCTCTCCCTTCATATCATCATACTATTACACGCGCATGTACTGTTACAGTACTGTGTTCTGTCGGTCTTTCAGCCTTGCGGTTATGCATATCGGTATGTTACATGTTCCATGGTTGGCATGTTACATCGTATTGCTGATGTGAGAAGCATCGATACTGTACACTAACATGAAATACCATCTTAACTGGCACATCTCTCATATCACACACATGCCCAAAGTGTGTTATTGAATAAAACCCCTCTTTCAATGTTAAAATGGTGCATGACAACTGGCAGAGAGAAATTTTGCTAATCTTTGTTTAACTGAAACTAAGTATAAAACAATGTAAACAAATGGAGCTTTTCTTCCCAGACCTGCATTGGAAATGCATTAAACTTATTTCCAGTTAAACATAGAGTAGCTACATTTCTATTCACATTTATACACATACAGCAGTTACATTTATACATTCTAAGATTTTACAGTCGGACTTTCCTGGTAAACTAATAATAATAATAATAATAATAATAATAATAAGAAGAATAACAGCATACTACCCAAACTTCTAGTCACCCATCATGCAGCTTCTGAAATCTGGTAAACCAACCCAACCCAGTCACAGTCCCACTGAAACTGCCTTCAACATAGATAGTACCTAATAATCATAACATTTGCTAAATACAGATGCAATTCAGTTCCACCAACCACAATTCCACCTATAAGCAGCTCTGACTCTTTTACTCTCTAGCCAGTACACACCTCCATGATAAAACAATATCTCACTAAACCTAAAACCAGCCACCCTTTTTCTTGATATCCTCCCTTTAGAATACCTTAAATTAGTTGCCAGTACCATTAACTCCCCTTTCTCTATCGTTATAAACTGATGCCTATAGCAATCCATGTTGCCAGCCTCATGGAAACAATCCCATTGCTTGCTAATACACAAATGTGGTCCCTCTCTTGAACTGTCTCACTTCAGACCCATTGTCATACTTTCTCTTTTCCTGAGATCTCTGACAAATGCATCCCCTCAAAAGTTACTAACAACAACTTCCGCTCTCCATTCCAGTATGGATTCAGCCCCTTCCTAGCAATGATGCAGCTCTTTCATCTTTTCTTAATATCATCCACAAACACAGTGAAATGACAAATTACCTTGTATTGCCAGTCTTATTTGATTTTCAAGGAGCTTTTATTACAGTCTTTCACTCCAAAATACTCAGTTAGCTCCCATTCCTTGGTCTCTCCCTCTCAGCCCTAGAATGTTTTAATACCTTCCTCACTAGTAGGACCCAAAGAAAAAATGGCAAGAATTCAAATCCATCTTTTTTTCACATACCAGTCAAGGCTCAGTACTTAGCCTACTATTTTTTAAAATATTTGTTAATAACTCTTCCTCAAACTGTCTCAGCCCTTATCCAGTATGCTGACAATTCAGCCATTATCTTTATAGCCAAGATGGGGTTTTCAATATCACCCATCTCACCCAAGATGGGTGAGTTGTGTGACTCAACCACAACACCCAAGATGGGCTTTAGAATACCACCCAACTCTGCTTCAGCATCAGTGAAAAAGCCTGGTTCAAACAGTGAAATCTTGTACTAAACCATAAAGAAATAAGTTAATACTACTAACCCCCAAGATAATCTCTCGTAAAAACTGACCTCATTTTCTTTCCTTAATGTCTTCAGCATTTAATCTGTTTACTGTGCAAGCATCTTAATGCCAGCATTGATGAATATCTAAACTTTTACTTCCATGTTCAACAGATAGTCAAAAAAACAACCCCAAGTCTTGGAATGTGATACAGTGCAAGATCCTACTTAACCAATTTTGCTTGCAAATTGACAGCATCTTTTTACTTACTTCCCATAGTTACATGGGTTGCTCCTATCTTAACAACTTTACATTCCACCTAGCCTGTAAAACTTGAGCAGTGCTAAAATGGAATAGCTATGTTCGCTCCCAGTGTAAACAACAGAGGCCACCACTGTGCCGGCACACTTGAATACATACATTACCTCAACTACTGTCCACACAAAATAGCACATAACATTTTATTGATCCCAGAAAGATGACCATCTCTAAAGAGTTTCTTCAATGGTATAGGCAACTTTGTTTCTCATGAATTCCTGGCCTATATTACTCCCTCCCATATCTTCCATAATGACTCCTTTTAATCCAGCCATGCTGCTAAAATATCAAACTCCCTACCCACTTCCATCAAACAGATCAGCAAAATCTACTTGTTGAAGTCCTCAGTAAAATCATATTTCATGAATACCTGGATCTGTCACTGTACTTCTATCCATGGATAAATTTCTCTATCTTGGACAGCTTCTAAGCCATTTAAATAGTATCTTCCTGTGTAGTCACACAGGACTTTGCTTTGCTGCTATAACTTCAATGCCCTTAGTCACCTTTGACCTTTACTCATCAAACTATACGCTTTTCTTAATTTCCCTTACTCTCCACGTATGTCTTTTTTTATAAACCACACCATTTAAAACAAACTGTACTATACTTGTTTCCAGGATGTGATGTGATCTACTGCAATGTGATTCACTCTATTGAAAGCTTCCAGAATGTGAAATGTTCTACTGCCATTTGCATTATGTGCCATGTTATGTGTTGATATGTCTCCTATAATTGTTACTATCATACCATAGTATCATCTACTATTTTTTTAATATTTCATTATGATCCTTACCTTATGCAATCAAAACAATGCATTTTACTGACTATGCATCTTATATGTATATGTGTTCAGTTGTATATAGTATATTTGTATCTTATCATATATTTCTTCAAATGTACATTATATACTGACTATTGTTTTTTGCCGATTTTCTCCCTGGGCCTGCACCGAATTGTAGTTTCTAGCCCAGTTAGACTATCCCAGTAAACAAATGCAAATAAATAAAAACAAGCAAATCATCATCAACCCCCTTTTCCCCATTTTCTACATGGGGTCAGGGGGTCATGTTAACTGTCACCATCTTGATTTATTGCCACTCTCCTGCCTTCTTCAACACTCATGCCTTACTGTCACAGATCTTCTCTCACACATTCCATCCACCTCTTTGCAATATGCCCTCACTTCTTCTTGCCTTCTTCTTGTCTGTCCCAAATTTTCTTCACTAGTTTGTCTTTTCCTTTACAATCTATTCTCTTTGATCTACAATTAGTGCAACTTTGGTTTCTGCCCTTATGTCCTCATTTCTTCATCTGTAAGAAACTTTTCAGTGTGGAAGATGTGATGTTCACTTCCTAAATTATGTTATGCACTTAGTTCACTTAATAAAAATCGAACTGTAAAATATAACTGCAAAATATGTGCTACAAAATAATCAAATAGAAAATAGTTGATAGTCCAAAGATGAGTTAAAAATGTAATATCCTTTATTGAAACACACTAACTAGATGAGTATAATGAAAAACATCAAAAACATTCTTTATTTATATAGTTATATAGGAATAACCCTAGTAAACCAGTGCTCTAATAATTTATCCTTCACCAGATGTAATCCCCTCTGCATGCTACTCCTTACCTGAAAGGCCTGCAGTGCTAGAAGGACAACAACTTGTTGAAGAATTAAATAGGAAGCTAAACTGTCCTATCCCTCCATATTGTGAAACGACCAAGGTTATTATCTAAGCTCATTGTCTATAACTATAGTGCTGCTTATCTTGTTCTGCTACTAATTATATTCATTGCATTCTGTGGGGACATGGCAGAAAGTTTTCTTGGCAACATCAAGTTGGATTACAGACCGGCCAGGTCTAGTACAAATGACAAAAGCCTATTGGACAGGTTTCAAGCCTGTATGATGAGCAACATTAATCCTCTCCTCCTTTATGAGGTTGGTTCCAGAGAGATGGCAGCCTCTGTGAACGCTGAAGAATCGGAATTCTTAAAAAATGCCATTGATAAACTTGAGAGTGACTGTATTAAACTGAAGCGACTAACCACACAGAGACAACATTTTGAGGTGTGCCTAGTAAGGAAGATTATACCCAGAGGCTTATGCATTTTGAAAATGCCAACATACGACGCACAGTATCCAGACATCCTTGCTAAATGGCAACAACTTAATTTGGAGGTAAGCACAAAATACTTAAGCCAGAGTAAGAGTCATTGAGACTCTTGATAATAGAGCAGCAGCAAGTGCTTTATAATCACTGCACTCACTCTGCTATTCACTGTATATTGGATGGAGTATTAGATGGCATTTTAGTATATGAAAGAAGGTTGCTTCAACAGAAGAGAAGCAAACTTGAGAGGGATACAAGAGACTTTCAGCAAGGCCATGTATTTACATGGCCAAAGGCCAATGCATCCAACAATCGTAATAGTCAAGGAACGGTTGTGGACACTTTGGTACAACCTAATAGGAATGAAAGTCATGAAGTGAGCACTTTGGCCAATGCTAATAGAGTGACAGGAATTTCTTCCTTACAACAACAAATGCCCATAGATGCAGGGACTATGGGCTCCACAGGTACACAGGTGCAAATGGCTTTACATAATAATTTGAATGATTTATCAGTTGGTCATGGGACAGTATCTCAGGTTAATGTATGACCAAAATCAACATGTACTGAAATAAATATTAATCTGCAGGAAATAATAATGTTACAGCTATGGGTTTTCATCATCTCCCTTTACCCATTTCTGTGGAGAGGAGAATGAGGAGAACATGTCCTATCAGCCGAGGCAGACAAAAGTGCAAATACTTGGCGGACAGACAATCCAATCAGACACTCAAAAAAATGTGGAATCAGATCGGGACTGCCTTGTTTGGAATATTTCCAAACGTGTTTTAGACAATGATGAGTTGAATGTCTTGAATAAAGGATTTAATTTTATTCCAACTAAGTGTAACAATTTAACAGATGTTTTAGAAGATATTAAAATGTTCAGTAAGAACGTTAGTTTGAAACTTGAACAGGGGGGGTAACAGCAGTAATTATGTAACTAACTTTAAGAAACCAAGTTTATATACACCAATTAACCACCTGCTGGTGGAAGCTTTTTATAAATTAGTAGAAGATGATGTTTATAAAAATTTCAGTGACTCTGATGTTAAAAAAAGAGCTGTCAAGACTAAGTACAATCTAACAATAAATGAGCGTAATGCCTTGAAGACGTGTGATAAGGCTATAGTCATCAGGCCCGCAGATAAAGGTGGGCTAGTGGTGGCCATGGATGGAGAAGGGTATTGAAATTCCATGAATTATATGCTTAGTGATAATAGATATTATAGAATTATTAGTTATGAAGAGGTTAATGCCCTTAAGCAAAGAATTCATGGTATGTTAATTGACATGGTTAAGAGCCACATTTGAGCTATATAAGTTTTTGGAATTAAAATATCCTATGATACCAGCCATACAAGGCCTCCCTAAGATCCATAAAAATGGGGCTAATCCCCCATTGAGACCAATTGTCTCAGGTGGGGGTTGGTGCACTGAACCCTTCTCCATCTATGTAAAAAAATTACTTCAACCTATTTTAGAGTTGAACTCTGTTGTATTAAGAGATACAAAACAATTTTTACTAGACCTTTACAGCTTTGTTGGCATTTCACACCTGGATTCTGATGCATTCTTTGTGACATTAGATGTACAGTCCTTGTTTACTGTTATTCTGAATGTTTTAGGCATTATTTCGATCAAGCAATATTTAACTAAGCACAGTGAGTATGATGAAAAACAAATAGATCTAATTTGCCTGTTCTTAGAAGTTGTCTTAGAAAATAATATTTTTCTCTTTGAGCAGGTGATGTATTTGTAGCTTGATGGCGTAGCTATGGGCACCTCATGTGCCAATAGCTAAGCCAACATGTTTTTAACCCACTGGGAAGAGGATAAATTGTTTTTAATGGATGGCTATAAATGGCACATTCCTTTTTATCGTTGTTTTGTTGACAATGTCTTTTTCATTTGGAAGGGGGATTTAAATGGTTTAGAAATGTTTGTTGAAGAAATGAACAACATAAATGAGTATTTACAGTTTACGATGACCTCTTCCCTAAACAGAATTAATTATCTTGATGTATATGTAGAAAGATTAGGAAGTGGTCTTATCAATACTGGGGTCTTTAGGAAAAACTGTCACAGGAACACTCTGCTTCATAGTTGAAGCATGCACCGTCACTATATTTTTAAGAACATTGTTAAAGGGCAAGGAATACGAGTATCTCACTTAAATGCATCAGAACCAGGGTATGAAAGTGAATTAATGGACCAAAAAGAAAGGTTCATGAAGAGAGGCTATAACAATAAGGAAGTTTGTAAAGGGTTATATGACCTAGACTCACTGAGACAGGGGAGAGCCAAGCCCTATTTGTCATATCCCACTGGAAATAATGCAAGTGACTCTACTGTTTCTCTGTCTTCTGAGACTAGGATACTGATGTATTTTACAACAGACAATAAGGTGGTATATAACATCATTAATAAATTTTGGGGGGTGGGGTACTTACCACCAACCTAGATATTAAAGAGATCATGGGTGACAGACCTAAGTTTAGATTTAAGAACAAACCTAACCTGAAAATAATTTTATGTCAACCCACTGATAGACATGGTTTTGAGGAAGAACATGTTTTAGGTACCCACCCATGTGGACAATGTAACATTTGTGGATACATTGATTCTAGTGGCAGGTTTATGCACCCTGATACAGGGCAAGAATTTAAGTTCACCATCACAGCCGGTTGTAAAACCTCACATGTTGTGTATCTGGCTGTCTTTGAATCCTGTAGATCATTTTATGTAGATAAGACTAACAGGGAGTTTAGAAATAGAATAAGGGAACATCTTTATGCAATAAGAATACAGTCACTTAATAATGCATTATCGAAACATGTTTTCACCATGGGGGATGAACATAATTTTAAGTTCATGGTTATAGATGTTATACAGCCTATTGCCCATGAGGGTGATATAAGGGATGGTATGAAAAAAAAGATATTAATTGGATCTTAAGGATGAGAGCCAATTGAGGTAGTGGCCTCAATGAAAGAGCCTCATTGAGACCTGTTTTGAAATCTAGGAAGCTAGTTGTCAGTTAGATCAACTTGTTAAGCATCTTTGTATTTATATATATTCTACACCTTTCAGTTCTTATAGTTAGATCAGTGTTGCTTTGCTTCCTCATGTATGTTAGTCATTGTATAAATATCCTTCATTAGACTGACATGACCCATGTGCGATTATGTTTGTCAGGTGTCTGTGTCCTAGATAAAACACTGTCATATGGTTTTTACATTTACTTTTAATATGTGTTACGAATTGTACCATTTTATCATGTATCATTGGTCTGCTGATACATTAGATTTTTTAGCTGTATATGTTTTATGATTCATATTTAGAATTTAGTTTTGTCTTAATTATAGATAGATGCTTCTTTTATATTTTTTGATGTTTACACTGTATTGTTCATTGACTTTGTTGTATATATGCACAGTATAACTTTAAGGCTTGAATTGATTAATTGACAAACTAATTTTATTGGTTAACAGGTTTTATAAATATGAGCGTTTAAGTTTTGGTGTCTTTAATGGTCTGATAAAGTGAACAGTGAAAGCACTTACTGAGTGTACACAGTAAATAAGACTTTTTATTTATTCAGAGTGAGCACTGGCATATATGTTTGTGCACGGTTGCCTCTGCTACTTAATTTGTTGTGGTTTATGCTATTTTACTTTACGGAGTAGTGAGGCATTTATCCTGTGGAGTGCTGCTTAACTTGTTCTGTTAACCCAGAATACATTTAATACAGTTGAAAATTGGCTTTCTAATCACTGCCTGCTCTTAAAGTCCAGCAAAACTGAACTATTACTCTTCACCCCCACTAGTAGGTCCATCCCATGTTCCTTCTCCGTAACTTCCAACAATGGTACCTCTATTTCCCCAGATGTCCACACTAAGCTCTTAGGGGTTATAGTAGATAATAATCTCAAATTTTATTTGCATTTCAATATGACTATCAAAACCATTAATCAGAAGCTTGGCTCACTTTATAGAAATAAATCTTTCCCAACCCCATTAGCAAGGACCACTATTGCTCACTCTCACCTGGTTTTCACTCTCCTAGATGCTTCTCCTGTGCTCTCCAGTTTGAACAAAACTGAAATCAGCAGCCTCTCACACTGCTTCAACCATATTGCCAGATTCACCACTAACTCTACATACAGGACACATCACTGTCAAAACCTTAGTCTCCTAGGGTGGCTAGAGTTCCCTGACTTGCTTCAGTTTAATCAGCTCATAGTAGCGCACAAAATTCTCAATCACCCTGAAAATACTCCTGCACTCAAAAACATTATAAAACCCTATAGCAACCCCAGGCCATTATGCTCATCCTACAAACTTCTGGTCCATACAGACAAAGCCATCAACTCGGCCGGAGACTCCCTGTTTGCAAACTTCATTGGCAATACTTGGAATTCACTCCCAGCTAACCTTACTCTTAAACCCTCTGTAAATCTCTTTAAAAAAGTCCTCAAACAATATTTTAAAATGCACTGGCTTTGTCCCTGCACTAACCCTGATTTACTCCATATCTACCTTCTAGTTTAATTAGTACTGTATGCATTTTTGTATCTTGTTACCTATTTCAGCTTTGTATAATATGAAAAACTGTGAACCTTGTTGTGTCCCTTCTTGAGGGCTACACTGAACTTATTCTGTACATCCTATGTAAATATGCTTGTTATGTTAGCTGTATGCCTGTCTCTTAATGTGTTATGTTTATATGTGTAACTGGAGCTATTCTCCCCGGGCCTCCATTGAAAATGGACATGTATCCAGTCGGACTATCCCAGTCAACAAATATAAAATAAATAAATAAAAGTATAATCAGGTTGTTTGGAACAAGGGAGTAGTTATACAGAGTGGTTCTGCTAAGAACAACAAAAGCTTTAAAATCATTCCTTTAGCCAAGTCCCCCTTCTGACTTAATACCATAGCATAATCAGAGACTGCTACCTAAAACTGAATCTAGAAAGCTAGAGAGAAATTACACTTTGCATAGGCTAACCAACTAATCAAAACTTTATTAATTAAGAAACTAACTAAAAAAATGACTGACTAACAAAAAGATATACCAATTGACATCTACCAGAATAAAAATTAATAAATAAACAACTCTTATCAAATAAAAACTTCATCAGGTTTATGTGTCAAAAACAAATCATAATATGAATGAACATGTGTATAGATATACAACTGAAAACCTAAGTAGGATGAAAAACAAATATAATTGCTAAGCTGGAAATACAGTGATAAATGTTAAAAATAAATAAAAATAAAGCACTAAGGCCATGGGGATTTATTAGTGGCATCTAACTAAGAAACCACAGTATGAAAGACTGTACTCAAGAGTAATTGCAACCTTTAAAACATAAAAAAAAAAAAAAGAAAAAGACTTTCACTGCCTAAAAGGAAAAAAGGTAGCAAAAGTGTTACTTTAAAGTCTAAAGTCGCTTTTAATGTGCAGCCATCAAAATGATTAATGTATACATGATCCACCTAAAGTATGTCCTTCATAACATTGTAAGTTAGTTTTAAAAGGAGTAAACAGTGTCTGATATTTGTTTTTAAACACAATGTAAGCAGGTGATGTCAGCATTAATCAGTCCCATATCAATCTTTTAATAGTCTTTTAAACAGTGGGGCAGTTTTCTGAGATCTAGTATGTTTTTTATGGAGCAATAATAATTAAGCCCCGGTTTTCTACAGTTTCAGCTGCCACAGTAGTTCACATTTTTCTAAAAGATTAGGGATGTCGCCTTGCAGCTCCAAAAGGTCCACATGGTCAATAATTTGAAATTTAAGCCAGTGTGTCTTTTGTGCAGTTGCAGGTGCCGAGCCAGTGCATTATTCTTGCACTTGGCTCTAATTTCAGAAATATGGCCAGAAATCCTTTTTATAAGTCTGTTGAGCATTTTCCCCACATAAAATGCTTCACAGTTATTACAGCTAGCCATGTAAACCACCTGCACTGAGTTACGGTTATCCCCTGCATTGGTTTTAATCATTTTCTTTAAATAAGGTCAGACAAACACATCTCCCTCATGAATGTGCTGACAAAAGACACAGTTGACTCCATACTTACTGGTGCATATATCCCGTGGTCTGGACCTACCTTCAACCCAACTTCTGATGTCACTAGCTTTCCTATGCACAAAAGAAGGAGCTTCTCTAAGGATGTCCATTAAATATAAGCTGCCAATAATTATGGCCCAGTTCCTAAACATTAACGATGTTGTAATAGTCAACAGTAAAAGTCAAGATACTCAAGGCTCATGTATACTTAACTGTAAACTGCTTTTTCATACTGAGAGTTGTATTTTCTGTTTGTGAGTGCTCTATCTATGCTTTTATGTGAATTTTCTGTGAGGTTTCTGTGTTCTAGTCAGTTAGCACAATCTGGATAGAGGCCTGCTGTATCCAGGCCTGGTTGTTTTGCTTGCTGAATTTCCTGTGTTTCTGGCAGCCATTTTATGATGGTAGGGGGGGTTGTTTTCTCTGTTAGTAAGAGTAACAGGGCTGCCTGACCTTCTCTAGCATGAGTGATTAGTTGAAAGTGCAGGGGCTAGCAGGATTTGGTAGTAATTTCAGCTTCTAGATTCTTCCATCTTTTCTGGTATCTAAACCCTGTGTTTGCAGGGTGTTGCACTTGTTTGCTCATTGCATACTGCTGCTGTACAGTTTTAATCCATTGAGAGGTATCTTAGTTGCATTTTTCCCCTTACCAGCATTCCTGTGTAACTGACACCCTCCCATGCAACAACGGTGTTGATTTTAGCCAGCCCTACTCACATCTATAGGTACTCTATTCTGATAGCACCCACTCTACCATCCTTGATCTCTATTGCACAGATTCAGACAACCATGGATGGACAATTTCTTGTGATTTCTCCTGCCATACCTCTCAACCATACCAAATTCCTCGGTAAATACTAGCTTGATGGCAAAATATTTGGGTGCCATGAATTCCTGAGTGGCCCCTTTAATTTCTGAATTTCCCGGGACTTTTCCATGTTTTTTTTAATTTGTTCCTGACGTCATCACATGCATGGCATGCATGATGACTTCAGCTTCATGAAGTAGAGAATGCCAAGCCATGCAGAGCTGGACTTTCCCCAGGTTCATAGGTTGGTACTAGGCTATCAGCCCTAGGGCCCATACAAGCATAGCCATAACAATTCCCTGGCTATTTCTTCCCACACTATTTACTTCCATGGACCCCTGTCTAGCAGGGTGACTGACGTGATCCCCGGGGTGAATTTCCTTTCTCCCATCCAATTGTCAAGGTTCCTTTTGAAGAGGGCCAAAGAGGCACTCTGCTTGACATGTATGGGCAATTTATTCCAGAGTCTGGGGAGTCTCTGGGTCAGGAACCTATCCCTCTAGAATGTTTTGTTTATTGTGAGGACAAGGTTTAGATCCCTGGAGCATGTGGTTCTGAAGGATTGGGATTTCTTTAAGTGTAGCATGTCCAACAGCTCTGGGTTTGACATGGCCTTGTATGTTAAGCAGAGATTGCCTCTGAGTAGATGATATGTGACAGAGTATAGCTGGAGTTGTTTAAGGCGGTCAGCATAGGGCATCTGCTTTAGGCCTGTGATTCTTTTAGTGAGGTATTTCTGCGGCCTTTCCAGTTGTTGCAGATGTCTGAGAGGGACATACCAAATGGGGCATTATATTCTATAATGGGTCTAATGAGGGATGAGTACAGTGGGACAATGACCTCCTTTTTTCTGGATGAAAAGCCCTTAGTGATGAGGTGTGCCACATAGAAGGATTTCCTGACTATTGTGGCAATGTAGTTATGGAAGGTGAGACCACTGTCCACCTGTGCCCCTAAGTCTCTTATCACACTTTCGGTGTTTAGTGTGTACTGCCACCTATATGGTAATTCATGGGTACACGTTTTTTCCCAAAGGGGATAACTATGCATTTCTTGGTGTTGAGCTTGAGCCCATGGCTCTGGCACCAAGCATATGTTTCTGTAAGGCCCTTTTGTAGAGTATCCACATCATTTGGGGATTCAATAATGGCTCCCAGTTTGCAGTCATCTGCAAACTTTGTTATCCAGACTCCCTTAGTGTTGGCCTGTAGTTCAGAGAAGTAGATGCCAAACAAGAGCGGTCCCAGGACTGAACCCTGAGGTCCTCCACTTGTCACTTTTCTGGAGCTGGATTTGGAGTTGGCTACTTTTACAGTGTGGGTTCTATCAGTAAGCCAGTTAGCAACCCATTGGGTGACGTAGGGATTAATGCCCAGCTTAGTAAGTTTATCTATGATTCCAGAATGGGGGGGTGGTGTCAAAGGCCTTGGCAAGGTCTAGATAGGCTGTGTGGACCACCTTACCCTTGTCCATGGTTCTGGAAACTGATTCAAAGAAGTCAATCAGGTTCAGGAGACAGGATTGGCCCTTCACAAACCCAAACTGGGTGGGGTCCAGTGTTTGAAGGTTGCCAAGTTCTTTGTTTATAAGTTCCATGATAATACGCTCCATGGCCTTGCAGATAAGGCTTGTTAGACTGATGGAACACTAGTTTCCGGGATCCAAGGTGGATCCCCCCTTGTGAAGTGGGATAACTTTAGCTCTGCGCCACTCAGTGGGCACAAAATGTGAGGTGAGGCTATGATTAAACATGACACTTAGGTGAGGTGCCAGTTCATATTGTAGTTCATGTAGTACACAGCCCGGGATGTCATCTGGTCCCATGGATGCTGTATTCTTAGCTTTGGAGAATGTGTTTTTTACCTGTGTGGCCATTATTACCAGAATTTGGTAATCTTCCGGTATTGAGATGGGCCATTTAGGGGGTGAGAGAGGGGTGAAGTTAGCACTGAATCAATCTGCCAGGATATTGGCAATATCCTTGTGATCAGTATATTTAATGCCATTCTGTTTTAGCTCAGAGCAGATCTGAGCATTGCCATTTGGATTCTTGTTATAGAATGCTTTGTGGTTGTCTTTGGAATCTTTGGCAATTTTGTTTTCGTAACTAGCTTTGGAGGATTTTATGAGGGATCTCAGTTTCTTACTGAGGCTGGTAAGGAAGTTTTTTGCATCCTGGGATTTTCCTCTTTTCTGCAACAGTTTCTTCCTTTTGTTGTAAAGTTTGTTTATGGCAGGGGACCACCAGATTGGCTTCCTTTTTTTGGATGATAGCATATTTGTTCTATTTGGGATGGCACGATTCATGCATGAGCGGATGTGCTCGTACAGTGCCTTAGTGTAGGATTCAGTAGTTGAACTTTCAGTTCCCATTTGCATGGGTGACATGAAGTTTGTCACTTCTGACTTGAGTAGCATGAAGTTGGCTTTGAAGAAGTTTTTTATGGAGGTTTCCTTACTGGGGGGGTGGGGGTGGGATGTGGATGTTAAGGGTGATCAGCTTATGGTCAGACCTGACTAACGAGGGGGTGACCATAGGTGTGGAGCATTGATTTCCCATGTTGGTAATGACCAGGTCTAGGATATTGGAGTCCCTGGTGTGAGTATGGATTAGTTGATCCAGGACGTTGGAATTTTATGAATTCCAAGAACCGTTGGGCAAAAGTGTTGGTACATGAGTAGTTTTCCCAGTTAATGGCAGGGTAGTTAAAATCACCCAGTATTAGGGTGTTTGGTTCTATCTTAATATTTTCCAGCATGTTTAGAAAGGTGTAGTGAGAATATTGGGGTATAGTGGTAAGGTAAGGCAAAAAAAAAAAAAAAAAAGACTGTAATTGGGGCTGTTTACTGGTCTTGCTGCACTGATTTCTCTATGTGCTCAGTTTGGCTCATATGTGTTTACATATAGAAGTGTGTGTGTGTGTGTGTGTGTGTGTGTGTGTGTGTGTGTGTGTGTGTGTGTGTGTGTAAAATACTACAGTTAGGCATAACTGGTGGTTAGGGTTACTCAATCCCAAACCCTGTACCTTAGGTATAAGGAGCAAGAACCTAAATTCACTGCCCATACCACTACTACTTGTGATTCAAGGAGTTAAGTCCATAGTTCTCAGAATGTTTGGAATGTTTGGCTTATACGTTGGTCTGTTCCTCTTAAAACTTGTGATTTTCTGGCAAATCAGTGAGAACTGAATTCACTAAATAATGATAGCCATTTAAGTTTCAGTCTTCCTGTCTTTCAGGAAATGCATGGCAACACAAAACATTTTATTCTAGCTATTTTTCTAAGATTATACAAGTAATGTTTAAAATGTGTCCTGGGTTTTGGGCCTTGGTCTCCCCACCAATACATTTTGGCTTTTTCCAGATTTTGTCTGCTGCATAACTCTTCAGGGGAGAGAAGTTTAGTGCTGCTTATGTGAAGTCTGTTTGTGTTGTTAGTACTACAACCAGTAGAATACATACTTTTGATGCAGAAGTCTGTGGGTTTTACTCCCACAGTATATAGATACATTGATGATACTGTACTGCATTGTACTTTTAAAGGGGGTGGATGCTGCAGTCCTGAGAATGTCCTCTTTGGTGGATATACCTAATAACTATGAAAGTGTAATCAGTTTGCCATCCACACCCTATTGAAATATTACTAGCCTATCATGTCTTTTAATATAACATAGGCAGTTTATTCCTCAATGGCAACATGCACTTTATTTGTAGATGAAACAATGAACTATAAAGGTGTTTGCTTGCAGCAACCTCTTCATTAGTTATAGTATATATATAATATGGAATTATTTAGATAACTTTACTTCTGCAGCGATTGTGCATATTTACTGATACTGGTGGATTGTAGAAGTTTGAGTAGACTTTTATGATGGAAATGTTCTGAAATGAGCAGTTTTGTCATTATTGGTTCATAAATTTTGTTTCATTGTTTACTGGAAAAATGTTCAAAACAAATTTAAAATGTCCTCTAACAAGTGTGCTGTGATACAATCAGGAAGGTGTATCAAAGAACGCATATATGTTTCATCTTGAAGGGGCCTATGCTTTGAAAACAGCCCAAAGGTAATCTTTGCCAGTGGCCAGTTGCATTTTATTTGAATGTGGGTTTCAATGCTGTTTCAATGAATGCGAGTTTCAAGGGCAGATAATTTTTAATGCTGTCTGTTTTCATTGTGAGACTGCATTGCTTTGTCTAGCAAATGTCTATTAGTGTTTGTGCTATAACATGTAAAATAAAAGTTTTAAATGAAATCCATATAATCATTGTAGAAGTAAAGTAGTATGCACATTACAGTGTTTATGGTAAATGGGGTGAAGTAGCCAAGTAATGGGACATTGGAATGGCTGGGGGAGGGTTGTGAATGAGAGGCCCCATTCAACCATAATTTTGTGGGGGAGAAGGGTGGAAAACATAAAGACAGCCCGGGGCGGCACAAACTCTAGCTATGCCACTGATCAGTAGGTTATGGAGAATGACTTTTCAAGGTCCTAGCAAATTATAATATTCTTTTGTTAAGATTAGAATATGTCCTACTATTAAATGCCCTATGTTTACCACAAAACCCACATACTGCAAGTCACCAAAAACAAAATCCTAAGGTTCCTCATCTTCTCCCTTCCTAGTGAACATCATTGCTACATATTTCAAAAAAAAAAGGTTTCCATTTACTACAGGGTCTGGGCCATATTTTGGTTGTATGTTCTTCAGTTTGCATTTGAAAGTTGGTATCCCACAATTCCATTAGAGTGGGTGGGTGGGTTTACACAATTATGTATGCAAATGTTATGTTAATTAGCACACCAATTGTATGGGCCTTTTTCCAGATTTTTGATGTTTCCAGGCTGAAAGGTATGTCTCCTGCTAGTCTGGTTAATATGGGTAACCTGAGACAGTGTAGCAACTACCTCAAGTACACAGACAATCCTCTTCTTCTAGGAACATAATATGTGACAGATGCAATTATATTAAGAACCAAGAATCCTTGCTGTCTCAATCACAAGTCAGTACATCTGGCACTGAGAAGAATGTCTGCACAAAAACCACAAATACCACACCTCCAACACCACCCACACATGTACACTACATTTATACATATGTGGCAGTTCTCAACAAAAACATACCTAAACAAAAGAGACCTGTGAGCCAAAAGCACACACGCACATCAAAACCAATTTCACCAAGCACCACACATAGTACACATAACTGTGTCTCATAGCCTTTAAGGCCCAGCCACAAACCCAACATACTAGTCATAGGAGACTCTATCATGAGACACACAAATGTGCCCCTCACCAGGCTAGACAAGGGGAAGGTCACTGTAAGTTGCTTGCCAGGTGCTAGAATCCATCATATCACTCACACTCAAGCTTCTCAACAACAGGTACTGTTATGACTGTCATAGTCCATGTTGGTGTGAATGACTTGAGACATACCTCTCTGGACTCTATGAAGAGAGACATGATTGAGCTCACTGAATATGTCTCCCAGGCAGGTATATCCCTAGCCTTAAGCAGCATCCTAGCATCACCCAGAATGTACAAACAGAAAATGATTGACTTTAACAATTGGCTTCGTTTCTGGTGTCATTCCAAGGGGGATCCAGTACCTGACAGCCTGCGAGGAAATGACTGACAGACTATGATGCTTTGCCAGAGATGGCCTCCATCTGTCTCCCCTGAACTTCAGGCTTCTGGCAAAGCTTACTGCCTCTCCCATAGTGCCTTTTTAGGCAAAGTCATGAGGATAAGTTACCAGCGTGAAAAATTCTTCTAAATGAAATTTAAAGGTCATGCTGCTAAACACTAGGAGTCTTAAAATGAAACTGCACTCACTGCAAGCATTCCTCACCCTGGAAGATGCTGACATTTGTGCAGTCACTGAAACTTGGTTCAAAGCTGCGGACAGCACCCCAGCCTTACCAGGATACTTTTTCTACCATATTTTCCGACCCCAAATGGAGGGCTACAAAGCCAAAGGAGGTGTAGTTTCAATATTTATCAAAGACATACACACCTCCAGGCTGGTCAAACAGTATGACACACAGGAGAAACTCCAGGTGCAGTTAACTGTTGACAAAACACCTATTCAAATTAGAGCTAGCTACAGACCCCCAACCATGACTCAGGAGGCCTACTCCACCTATCTGGACTTACTTGAATCCATCAAGATTCAACCCTCTACCCTGATCTTGGGCAACATTAACTGCCCAATCACACAGTGGAAGACCTTTTCTAGCTCAAACATGAATGTCCAGAGACTCCTCGACTTCATCAATGCCAATGCATTGGATCAGCGGGTTGGCACCCCCACAAAAGGTGAAAATATCCTGGACCTGGTACTAACCAACATGAGTAGCCACTGTAGCACCTCTATAGTGTCATCCTCCTTGGTAAGATCCGACCATAAAACAATCACTTTTGAAACCACCATCTCCCCTGACCCCCACATTGCCAGAGTCAAACAAAAAAACTTTTTCAAAGCTGACTACAACGTCCTGAGAGCAGGTATAAGCAGCTTCATAGCCACCATCTCTTCAATTGGAACAAGCACTAATGTCCAAAGCTGATTACAACCTCCTGAGAGCAGGTATAAGCAGCTTCACAGCCACCATCCCTTCAGTTGGAACAAGCACTAATGTCCAAGCCTACACCAAAAAACTATATGAGCATGTATAAAGCTGCATGGACTCAGCAATACCTGACAGGATCAAATCATCTTTCTCAAGGAAGAGTAAACCTGTCTGGTGGACAGCAGCAATAAATTATTCTATAATAAAAGGGAAAAAAATGCTGTCCAGGACCAAGAATGAGCAGGTGCCAAGTTGGAAGCTATCTCTCCTTTGTCTGAACAAGCAAATAAGGTCACTGGTGAAATTCTCTAAGGTTAACTTTGAGTCCAAATTGACCACATCCACTAAGGACAATCACTAGGCCTTCTTTGCATACATCCACAGTCTCAAACGTAAGCCCCTAATTTGCTCTGAATTGGTGGCCAAGAACACCACATACACAAATGCTATATATATAGCCAACCTGCTGGCAGACAAGTTCAGTGAAAACTTCACCCCCTTCCCCCCATCAGTAAACCAGGACATCCCCAGCACCTGCCCCCCTCCCTTAATCACCAGGGAGCAGGTCATTATTACCCTCTCAAAGGCAAAAAAATACAGCATCCATGGGACCTGACAAAATCCCTGGTTGTGTCCAACATGAACTCAGGCAAGAGCTCTCAGCACCACTAGGCACCCTATTCAACCAAAGCCTGTGCACTAGCTTCATCCCAGTAGAATGGAGGACAGACACTGTCATTCCTCTACACAAAGGTGGAACGTCCACTGACCCAGCCAATTATAGGCCCATCAGCCTACTAGCCTGATCTGCAAGGCCATGGAGTGCATTATCGTGGACCTAATAAACAAGGATATTGGCAACCTCCAAATGCTTGATTCCACATAGTTTGGTTTTTGCCAAAGGCAGATCATACCTGTTAAACTTGCTCACCTTCTTCGAAACAGTCACTGAAGCCATGGATGAGGGGAAGACTGTGCACACTGTCTACCTTGACCTATCCTAAGCCTTTGACACTATTTCCCCACTTGGATATAATAGAGAAACTCTCCCAGCTAGGCATCAGGTTACCAAATGGGTAACTAACTGGCTCACTGATAGAACCCACTGAGTCAAAATAGGGGAAGTCACTTCTAGTAGCAGACCCATAACAAGTGGCTTACCCCAGGGATCAGTCTTGGGGCCTCTACTGTTTGGGATTTACTTTTCTTAGGAGCAATCCAAAATGAGTGGTCTGTGGCTGACCAAGTTTGCAGATGACTGCAAGCTGGGCACTGTCATAAATAGTGATGTGAACATCCTCCAAGAGGGCCTTACCCAAAGCAATGACTGGTGCCAGAAGCATGGCCTCAAACTTAATACCAAGAAATGCATCATTATCCCCTTTGTGGAAAGTGGCATCCCCACTAATTATCATATTAATAACAACATACTAAGCATGCAATCAGTCATGAGGGACTTGGACACCAGGGTTGATAGCAACCTGACTTTTGACCATCACATTGCCTCCACTGTATGGAGGCTTTCTACATGGCCCATCTGATAAGTAAGGGTATTTCATCCAAGAATAAGGAGGCCATTACATCCCTGTACTCCTCCCTTATCAGACCCATTATTGAGTACAATGCCTCCTTCAGTAGGTATCTTGCCAAGTACATGCAGCAATTGGAGAAACCACAGCAGTTTCTGACCAGGAAAATCTATAATCTGAAACATATACCTTGTGCAGATAGGCTAGATGCCCTGTGCATCTACTCAGTCTCATAGAGACTGCTCAGAGGTGACCTGTGTCTGGCATACAAGGCCGTCTCAGTCTCAGCCTTGATGGAGTTACAGCATATCCGTAAGTCAAACTCCACTCATGCAACCTGCATGCAAGGCCTCAGTCTGGTCTGTGACATTAATAGAACTTGTTGGTGCAATAGATTTGTGTCCCAGCAACTCCCGTATGGAATAGACTCCCTGTCCATGTCAAGCAGAGTACCTCACTAGCCCTCTTTAAGAGGAATCTGAATGACTGGATGGGCAACAGAAAATCTACTCCTGGCATCCCACCTGTGTCCCTGCTGGACAGGGAAAACAGACACTGACTTTGTGGGAACATGGATAAAATTCTTGGCTAGGCTTATAAGGGCCTCCGGGCCAATAGCCTAGTATTGTCTTATGAAACTATGAACCTATACAACTGTCTTTAGATTCGTTGTCCACAGATTTAAAACACTCCTGTAAGGCCTGTTAAGTGCAGATGCACATAGGTTACAAAATGGTTCTTAACATATTGCTTTCTTATCCCTTCCCAAAAAAATCATTTGCAAGTTCATTTAGGTTCTTAAGGAAGGGCTCCATTTTTGTGGTGATCCTAGCCAACTTATAGCCCTGGGACTTACAATGTTATATTTCATCCCGGTGGGACGGAGACTCTTATTAAGTAGCAGGAGGTTTACTCTGGTAGTTTTTTTGTAAAGATCCATGTCAATTTTACCTTGGTCCAAGTCTTTAGTAATCTGCATATCTAAAAAGACTGCCGAGGTGAAGCTATAGGAAGAGGTGAAATGCAAGAAGCTGGTGGTTTGATTCAGATAGCTGATAAAGTCTTCTAATTTAGCACTGTCTCCTTTCCATACAATAAAAATATTGACAATAAAGTGCAGATACACTGTGATGTGTTGCATGTATTCTCTGCTGCTATAAACATAATCCTCCTCCCACTTGCCTAGGGCAATGTTGGCTAGGCTAGTGGCCATAGCTGCTCCCATGTCTATACCCATCTTTTGTTTATAGTAATTTCCATAAAAAGTAAAGAAATTGTACCTAAGCATCATATCCAAAAGATTACCTGTTCTTTCATGTTGTGCTGGTGTGCCATTGTTGTTTTTCCTGTAAAAATCAATCACTGTTTAAATACAATAATTATGTCGAAGTACAGTATATAATGACTCTAAAGCTATTGTTAATAAAATACTGTCAGCCTCAACTGTAACATTTTTTATTTTCCTTAAAATTTATTAGAGTCTTTTATGTGTGAGATGTTCTTCTCAGCCAGAGGTTGTAACAAAAAAATTCAGGTAGATGGCAGTGGCTTCTGTCAGGGACCTCCCCCCCACTTGCAACTACTGGCCTGTAAGGAGGGTTTTCTATATTTTTCTGTGGCTTAGGGATTCCAAAGAATTTAGACAAGTTGGGGGAAGGTGTCTGTAGAAGGTCAAACAAGTTATCTGTTAACAAACCATCACCATAAAGTGCAGTCAAGGCTGTGTACCAGTTGTATGATGCCTTAAGCTCTTCTAAAGCTAAAAGCTCATAATAGTTTGCATCACCCCTTCTATCCTCTGGTTATAACTGCTCGTATCAGTAACAACAATAACCCCTCCCATGGCAGCCTTCATAACTCATTGAGACTTATCTCTGCCTAGCTCTAATAAAGCTTTTTTCTCACCTTTTTTAAGGTTGTAGATCTTTCTCCCGTCTGATTTTTGCAGTACTTTTCTGATGTTCATATCACATTTAACTTAAACGGCTGCTAACGTTTGGTGTAAGGGACCATTTTTAACTCAACTGTGGACTACCTACTATTTTCTATCTGATTATTTCGTAGCACTTATTTTACAGTTCAGTTTTTATTAAGTTAACTAAGTGCATAACATAAATTAGGAAGTGAACATCACACCCTCCACACTGCAAAGTTTCTTCTTGTTTTTTTTGGACCCAGTATAGGTTGCATACTGGGTTTTTCTGGGACTTCAAGAGATACTAAGGATTTCTCTTTTTGCATTTCTTCATCTGTACCACAGTGTGCATCCTACCACCATTCTCAGGCACTTCATTTCCATCACCTCTAGCCTTCTCAACTGCTCTTCCTTTACTGCCCAGGTTTCTGTGTAATACAGTAGTACTGGTCACACCACTGTTTTGTACATCTTACTTTTCAGCTTCTTTGGCATTTTTCTTTCATACACTACCCCTGGCACTCTTTGTCAGTTGGCTACAGCCCCTCTGATTCTAGCTTTGTCCTCTTCATTCAAACTTCCTAAACCCTCCACCACCCTCCCAGATACTTAAAGCTGTTAACCTGTTCCACTAGTTTCCCTTCTATCTCAGGTCTCAGCTTCTTCTTCTTATTTTCTCCATTTGCTTCCGTTACAACTGTCTGCTCTGTACAGAGGTGCATCCTGGGTGTCTTCAGATTTGCATTCTATTCTCCTATCCTTTGCTGATGTTCTTGCTGTAATGCCACTTCATCTGCATACAGCAACTTTGCTGATCTGTCCTCTCTGACCTGTTTGCTAATGTAGTCCATCACTGGTATGAACAGCACTGGGCTCAGAGCTCTGATGAACAACCACTACCACTGGAAACCCCCTCTGTGTGTCTGAACACTGTTCATACTTGTGTCATTGAGTCCTTGTACATAGCCTGCACTAATTATAACAATGTTTCTGTGACTTTAAACCATTGCAGGACTGCCCAAATCAGCTTCTTTTGGGACCTTATCACATGCTTTATCTAAGCCTAGGAACACTCAGTTGGACTCTTCCTCCCCTCTACGGTCATTTCATCTATCTGGGTGACTGGAAACTTTGGGTCAGTTGCGCTACATCTAGATCTGAATCCAGAGTGCTTATCTCCCATATTACGTTCCTACTATGGTGCACATTCATTTATCTATCACCTTCTTTGGTCATGTCATGCAGTAGGATAGGAGTTTGATACCTCTATACTGTGCACAGTTGTGAATGTCCCACTTTGATCTTGTACACTGGCACTAGTATGCACATTCTTCAATCATCTTGGATATGCCTTTCTCTCCATAATGCTATGAGTACCCACTGGAACCATTCTTCCAAAACTCAGCCAACATCTTGATCATATCTGCTGTGATCTCATCTGAGCCTTCTGCTTTTCCTGACTGCAATTTCCTTATTGCTGCTCTTACCTCTTCTAGGATGGGCTCCTCTTCTTCCATCATAGATTGTGTCTGGAGCAGTACAGCTTCTGATGGATTTTCAGTACAGCTTCTGGTGGATTTTCTTCATTTAGAAGCTGGTGGACATACTCCATATTTGTCTTTCTTTAAAGTAAGTTAGATCAACATCTATGACAACTATATGCATATATATATATATATATATATATATATAAACATACACACATACATACATACATATACATATACATATATACATATGCTCCGCTGATAACATACTGTCATTTTTTTGCATGGATGGCAGCAATGTTTCTCAGGATGGTTGTAACACATATTTAAACACCTGGTTAACAAAGACATTTAATTTAAATTTTAATGTTATTGCAACAATGGACACTGATCTTTTAATGGTAGTTATTCTAAGAATCTCCAATGACTACAATCTTTTTTGTTGAAATACAGGACACTAAACCTTGACAACTTGTACCCAAAGGGCTGTATTAATATCAGTATAGTATTGAAAGGTCACAGGCTATGTAATTACTCTAACAATGTACATGAAGGGTCGGACTTCCACAGAGAACTGCTTGGCATTTTTGATAGAGCTGGTATTGAAATCATGAAAGCTTTAATTAAGTACAGTGAGAAAGATATGGACATTATAACCAAAATGACTGAAGGTGTTAATCAAACAATTGTTAGTGACTTGTTATTTACTGTTGACAATCATCAGAAAAAAATATTTTTCTATTAGAGATTACGTAGATAAAAAGTCTCATGAGATTTTTAATAGGGAGAAAAGGAAATTAGAGTACCAAGAGCAGCATAGTTACCCTAACCCTAGAGGTAGGGGTAACTCATTCAATCGAAGGGATAGTAAGTATTATAGTAATGGTAGTGAAGACAGGAATTTCAATGCCAATGATGAATTTTATGAAGAGAATAATAGAGGTGAAGAGCTTGAAGTTTATTTTAATTGTCAGGACCCTTTAGAATACCCACCCCTCTGGAGGTCCGACAGATTAAGGAAAAAGAAGTTATGTCTTACCATAACGTTCCATCTGTATTGTTGATCCTCGTTCAGTCATTATTTGTGGGTAGTCGGTCCCGACCTCGGAACCGAGCCGGCCACCTTCCAAGCTTGCACCAGCTACAAACTCTCAAGCTAAACTCTTACCCAGAATTCCCCTCTCCCTGTTACCTCAGATTGTATTTGCAAGTCAAAAGAAGGTAAAGGCTACCTCTGGTCAAATGACCTAACAGAACAGAATGGTGAGATCCACTAAAAGCCCCAGGAGGGGGAAAGAGGGAGGGTCATAATGATTGAACGAGGATCAACAATACAGATGGAACATTATGGTAAGACATAACTTCTTTATCTGATATTTTTAATCCTTGTTCATTCCTTATGTGTGGGACAGAGTCACCAGCTACCTCTATTCCTGGGAGGCTCTTATGGAAGGACATTCCTGAGCACCATAGAACCAAAAGACACTCTTCCCCTGGAGGCCAAATCCAACTTGTAATGACTGATGAAGGTAGGAGGACTAGCCCAAGCTGCAGCTGCACAAATGTCATGTAAAGAGGCTCTGGCATGGAAGGCAGCAGAAGTTGCCATCGACCTTGTAGAATGAACCTTTATGGTAGTAGTTAATGGGATACTACGTTTTCTATAAATGAAGGTTACGCAGTCTTTTAACCATTTAACCAATGTGACCTTAGCAACAGCACATCCTAATCTAGGTCCAGAATAGGCCAAAAATAACTGGTCTGATTTACGAGAAGCCTTAGTCCTGTTCAAGTAGAAGTGAATTTGCCTGTGAATGTCTAGGGTATGTAGGCAATACTGTCCTCTGTTTGAATGTTTGGGAAAGAAAACTGGCAATTCAATGGTTTGATTAATGGACATTTCAAAGATCACTTTTGGCAGAAAGGAAGGATTAGTTCTCAATGACACTCTGTCTCTATGAAAAATCAAATATGGTCACTTGATGCATAAGGCTTGAAGTTCAGAGATACGTCTGGCAGAAGTAATGGCGACCAAAAACAAGGTTTGCCATGACATAAATTTGAGGTCACAAGAAGAAGCTGGTTCGAAAGGTGGCATTGTCAAAGCTTGTAGGACTAATAACAGGTCCAATGGTTGAGTAGGTTCTCTAAAAGGGGGTTTTAGATGATTCATGCCTTTTATGAAAGTCTTGCATAATTTGTGTGACATAAGAGAATAGTCTTGGACACCATCATGAAAATTAGATATTGTGGCCAAATGAACTCTAATGGTAGAGGCAGATAGACCGGATTGAAATAAGGTAGACAGATATTCCAGTACTATCAACACAGGTGCTGAAAAAGGATCTACCTGTTTTTCTTTCAGCCAAATAGTAAACTTTTTCCACTTGCTGAGATATGTAATTTTGGTGGAAGACTTATGAGATGCAATAAGAATGTCACGCACTGGCAAAGAAAGATCATTCTGCCTGGCAATCAAAGGAATTGGAGGAGCCAAGCTGTAAGCTTCAGGCTGTTCAAATTGGGGTGAATCAGATTCTGTGGATGGGAGTTCAACCACAGGGTTGGATGGAGAATCCACAGTTGATCTAGCAGGTGAGGCTAAAGGAAGGGGAACCAAATCTGATGAGGCAAATATGGTGCTATGAGGATTACTTTGCTCTTCAACCGGCAGGCTTTCTTCAGAAACTGGGGAATGAGGGGGAGAGGTGGAAATGCATAAAGTAGACCCGAGGGACAATCATGGACTAGAGTGTCCTTGAGTGACTGTCTCAGAGGGGGAATCAGGGCAAAATAGGTGATGCATTTGTAGTTGGTTGGGGACGCAAAGAGGTCACAGCAAGGAAGACCCCAGTAGTTGAAAATCTCCGCCGCTATCAAGGGATTCAGGGACCACTTGTGAGGTTGTAGAATTCACCTGCTGAGTCTGTCTGCTATCAAATTGGAACTCCCAGGAATGTACATTGCTAGACAAAAGCGGTTGGTAGCCATCGCCCATTGCCATATCCTCATGGCCTCTCAACAGAGTTGGTAAGATTTGGTTCCACCTTGTTTATTGATGCACCAGACCACCGCCATGTTATCTGATAGTATTGCAATAGTCCCAGATAACAGCTGGGGATGGAATGCTTGCAATTGCCAGAAGCACCGCCCTTAGCTCTAGAACATGTATATGCAGATGAGCCTCCATTTGAAACCAAGTACCTTGGACTGTCTGTCCCTGAAATAGCCCCCCCACCCCATCAGGGAGGCGTCCGGGGTCACTGTAGCCTTGGGCTGTTGGGGGGAGAAGGGGCAAGACCATTGTGATGGATTGTACGCCATCCACCAATTTAAATTCTGCTTGCACCTGTGAGTTACCCGAATCTTGGCTGAAAGAGAGTACTGAAAGGGATACCATTGGGTGAGCAGTAGCCATTGCAGAAGCCTCATGTGAAACCTGGTTAGGGGGACAATCATAATGGAGGCTGCCATGGAACCCAACAAATGAAAAACAGAATGAGCTGTGGATTTCTCCCTTGAAAGGATTGGAATCAGTTGCTGCTTTATCCTTACAATTCTGTGCTCCGGAATGGATGCTTTGCAATTTTTTGTGTCCAAGATGACCCCTATGAATTATGTGGAATGAGATAGGGTGAGATTGGATTTTTTCCAGTTTATGGTTATGCCTAGCCTTTCTGCAGCAAGGAGAGAGTATGCCAGGGCTTCTTCCAATAGATGTCTGGTGGGGGTGGAGATGAGCCAGTTGTCTAGGTATAGAAACACCTGGAATCCTTGTAGTCTCAAGTGAGCTGTGACAACTGCCATGTACTTTGTGAACACTCTGGGGGCTGTAGAGAGTCCGAAGGGCAGTACTCTGAACTGGTAATGACTGGCTCCTGCACGGAAGAAAAGGAATCTTCTTGATGGTCTGTCCACTTTTATGTGGTAGTACACATCTTGAAGATCTATTGAGCACATCCAATCATCATTTTTCAAAAGTGGAAGGATAGACTGTATTGTGACCATCCAGAATTTCTGTACCTTTACAAACTTGTTCAATACACTGAGATCCAAAATTGGTCTACAGTCCCTGTTTTTTTTCTTTGGCACCAAAAACAGTCTTGAGTAGAATCCGGATCCTATCTGGTCTGGAGGGACTATTTGGATGACTCTTTTTCTTAGCAGCTTTGAAATCTCTAATGCTGCTTCTTTCCTTTGACTGGGTGGAACATCGGGTAAGCTTGTTAGGGGAGCAGAATAAAGGTCAAAGGGGATATGATAACCTCTGGTTATTATCCTTTGTACCCAAGAATCGGTGGTAATGGTTAGCCAGGCAGAAGAGTACAAAGGGAAATGACCCCCAACCACTTCCAGAGGAAAGCAGTAGGGCCGCTCTTCAGGAGCGCTAGTAGGATTGGCCAGGGAAAGAATCCCTGGAACCCTGGTTATGCAGACCCCCTCTGCCCCAAAAGGGACATCTTCCCTGAGAGTTTCCCCTCTGCCTCTAGGGGAGAACTCGGCCTGTGTGTCACAGAAAGAACCTTGAGACTTTTTGTGCCATATCTTCCCACACTTCTGGTTTCTGGAGGAAGCCCATTGAGGAGAAGTATAATGGACACCCACAGCAGAAAGGGTGTTACTGTCCTGTTCACATCTGGCCAGTGTGTTTTTAACCTTGGGTCTGAAAAATGAAGAGGCTTCAATGGAAGTGCTGAGAAAGGAAGCCTTGAAGGGTTCCGCAAAATTACACAAGCACATCCAGGCATGGCGTCTCAGAACAATGCCTGAACCTGCCACTCTAGCTGCTCCTTCTAATGTGTGAGATATCAGGCGAATGGAGGAGTTAGATATCGATTCTATGGTGGCTAGCTGAGAGGCCACTTTGTCACAGACCTCATCAGACACAGCTCCAGCCAAAGTTTTAGAGATCTCAGAAATTAAGTCTCTTTGAAGCCTGGTAAAATGTACTATACAGTTCAAGGACCTGACTGCAAAGGTTGCTGATGCAAAGGTATGCTTCTCTATTCTATCCAGAGCCTGTGACTCTTTGTTGGGCAGTTGGACAGTCTGGCTTTCTTCTTCTGCCAGGTCCTTTTTAGTTGCCGCCACCACCAAGGCATCTACAGGAAGACCTTTGGACCAATGGGGATCACTAGCAGGAGGGGACAAAGTTTTATCTGGCCTCCAGGGAATGGCCTCAATGGTGTCAAGAGCCTTCCACGCACACTGCACAATGAGCCGGACAAGTTCATCAGCAGGTGGAGTAATTCAAGTGGTAGAGGGCCAGGGACAAAAGGTCTGGAGGAACACAGACTCTTCAGAGGTCGGGTTAGAGGGCTGCCAATCACCTCTCTGTTCAAGGATTTCAAGGATATCGTCAAAGGATACCTCAGAGGGTGATCAAGGGGACCCTTCTCCATCATCAAAGTTTGTGTCTTCAGTAAGGGACTCCTCTGTGGAGTCCATGTGCTTCCTCTTGCACAAGCTCTTTTGATGATCTTCCTCAAAGGGAGAAGCTGTGGAAGACAGCGCAAAAGGGGTCTCCTCTCAGAGAATGTCCTGAGGCCCTTGCGCCCTGTGTCTGCTAGCAGTGGCTTGTGTACATTGCGGTCCAGAGGAGGGCGTGAAGAGTGATAGCACAGAATCACCAACCAACACAAGAGCCTTCTCCATTAGCTGGAAAGCCATTCCACCTGAAGAGGGGTGGGGACCCATGGCAGGGATCAACCCTCGTCCAAGTGGCTCAGCCTGTCGACCCGGAGTCCCTGGATGGTTGTGAAATGCCAAAGTACGTACACCAAAGCTGACATCCTGGGCCGTGGCAAGACTCTTCTGCCACAAAGGCAACTGTGGCTCCTTAGTGAGGTCCATAAAGGGAACCGTAGTGGGGGAAGACTGTGCTATACCAAGGGGCTTCAAAGGCAATGAAGGAGGAGAATAAGTAGGGGTCTTTGGGAAAGTGTGATTACCTCCTGAGGAAGGATAGGTCCTGGGGGGTGGGATACAAGACACAACACATCGTGTTCAGAGAGGCTTCTAGTTGATTTCATGGACATGGTTGAGGGAGAGTCAGGTCTATCCAAGGATGAAGCAAGCTCGGTGCCCACCATGGGGGAGGTCTGTACTGAAAACAACAGAGCTGTAATGGTCTGAACTGCTTGTGTCTGCACCATGGAAATCATCGGTGCTGAAGGCATGGCTGTACTGACGATGATGTTGGTGCCAAAGTGGTTGTCAGTGCTAAGGCCTGAGGCGAAAACATCGGTGACGAAAACTGAATGTTCAGTACTGAAAGGGTAGTCGGTGCCGGGTAAGTTGTCGGAGCTGAAAAAGGAATGGGCGTTGAAACATTCATCAACGTCGTAACAGTTGGCATTGACTGAACAGTTGGTGCCAGTAAGGGAATCTGAACTGAGGAGCTCCACGGTACTGATACGTTATGGGGCACACTAGTCAGTGCCAAAGTCACAGATGGTGCCGATGGCCTCGGTGCCAAAGTTCTAGTTGCTCAAAGTGCTGGAGCCAAAGAAGTCAAATCCGAACTGGAAAGCTTAGCTTTCTTAGGTCTCGGTTCCTGAGAGTCCCCAGCTGGGGACGAAGGAAGAGACTTGGCCTTTTTTTTGTTCATCACTCTTTTTCTTATGGGATTTTGGAGGGGTTCAAGCCTCTGACCCAGAAATAGCCTCTGAAAAAAGGGAGATCTAAGTAGCCCCTTCAATATTAATTTATTTTTTCTTTCAATTAACATCCTGTTAGAGAAGTTCTTACAAATCCCGCAAGGCAGGTCAACTGTTAAGTGAGGCACACCCAAGCAGTAGACACATAGGGAATGTGCATCAAAAGTAGGTAATTTATGACCACAATCCAAACATCTTTTAAACCCTGGACTACCTTTTTTATCTGTCATGGTTAGAAGGAAAGAAGGAGAAACCAGAAAAATACCAGCAATGGTACAAGAAACACCCGAAGGTAAAAAGGAAAGGGGTTTACCAACGATGGTAAGAAAAGGAATTACCTTGCGGTAAGAAGAGAAAAAGAAGAGTTGAAAAGAATTTGATAAAGGTTGTCACTAAATGTGATAAGGTAAGAGAGAACTATCTAATAACTTTTTTGTGAAAAAAGCTGTCTTAGAACTTGGGTATGAAGAAAAATATTGTACTTAGCTCATTAGAAGTAGCTTGATATGACCGAATGGCGATGAGGCAAACAAAATCTGAGGTAACAGGGAGAGGGGAATTCTGGGTAAGAGTTTAGCTTGAGGGTTTGTAGCTGGTGTGAGCTTGGAAGATGACTGGCTCAGTTCTAAGGTCAGAACTGATTACCCACACATAAGGAATGAACGAGGATTAACAATATCAGATCAAGCAGTTCCCTCAACACAACAATTACCAATGGAGGGGCAGGGGGAGGGGGAGAGGCAGGATGAATTTTTAATTTTGCATGGCGGTTTGGTTTTAATAAAAGTATTACTAAGGAAGGTTTCAAGTTTACTATTGAAGGGTATAATATTTTTATATTATAACTATATTATAACTATAGTGAGTTGGAGGTTAATTAGACACATTTTCTGAATTTTCCGAAGGTTTTAATTTTATACCAAGACAGAAATCTGATATCAATAAAGTAGTCATTGACTTAAAGTTATTTTTAATGAAAAAGCATCTGGAAATTATTTATGGGGACAAAGACAGCAATGTGAGCAGGCAATCCTTGGGGAGGAAAAGCACATTTAACCCACCCCTCCACCTGCAAAGAAGTTTGAAGTTTTGTTAGAAAATGAGCTTAGAGCGGGTATTTTAGACAGCAGGTTTCCCTCTAATTTGTCCAAAGAAGAAAAAATGTTATTAAAACAACTTAGGGACAACAAATATTTGAGGGTAATGAAACCTGATAAAGGGGGAGGTACAGTGCTCATGAACACCATGATATATGAAGCAAAAATGATGGTGATATTGTGTGATCCTACTAAATACAGTAGAGTTTCGAAAAATGAAATCAATATAACTTACCAGCATTTACATTTGGCCCTGAAAGATTTAATGTTTAAGGATCTCATAGATTTAGACACTTACACTTTTTTATAAAATGATAGACCTCATGTCCCCTCCATCTTTGGTATATCAAAAATACACAAGAATGTATTGGATCTACCCTTGAGACTCATTGTATCAGCTGACGGTTCAGTGACCACACCTTTAGCTAGATACTTGGATGTGAAATTGAAAAGAATCCCGATGGCTGATGGTAACATTTTGACAGATTCTTGGGACTTTTTAAGAAGCGTAAAACCAGAGCTATATAAAGAAGACTTGCTCTTTATTACTGTAGACATTGTAGATTTATTTGGTTGTATACCCCATGACCTGGGTTTAAGATGGTTTGAGGAAGCCATCAACAAGTATGGAAATTTACCTTTTAATGATCTTCTTGTTTGTTTGGAATTGATGGATATGGTTTTAAAAAAATAACTTTATATTTTTTAAAGGTAAAATTTTCCAGCAGGTTAATAACATTATTTTGATGATTTGGGAACACAAGTTTGCTTTGAATTCTCACTTCATGGATTGTTGGGTGTTATATAAGCATTTTTTGGATGATATTCTTATATTTTGGGTGGATTCTGCAGCTAAATAGTATGGAATTCTTTGAGTACATTTCTAATATGACTAACCTTTTAAGATTTACTTATTACATGGACTGTGATAAACTTGACTATTTGGATGTGACTCTATGCAAATATAATGGGAGTTATAAATCTAAAGTGTACCATAAAAATACCTATTCTAACTCATTTCTTCACTATGCTAGTGCCCATCCCTATAGTCAAAAAAGAGCATTGTCCCAGGGCAAATTGTGAGGATTAGTAGAATGACTTCCGACAACGGCGATTTTGAAGGCAAGTGTGAGAATTTGAAGAATATGTTCAGGGATAGGGGTTATCCTATGATTTAATTGATGAGGTATACAGGGTAGTCAGTGAAGGATGCAAAAACAAGTTTTACCCAATTTTGGGTGTTGAAATCTCCATGGAAAATTGCAACTCTGAGGTCATAATTCCCCCTAAGATCCCCCAAAATAGTGGAAGTTATGAGCATGCATTTGTAACAGAGTTCAGTGGAGAAGCTTACATCGTTAAAAACATCATGGAATGGGAATGGCAAATATTTTCTAGGTTATCTGATTTGGGTGGTATTTTTAGTGTTTCTTTTAGATGTATTTTTCAAAGGGGTTCCAGTATTAAAGATTTAATGGAAAGGAATCAAAGAATTGTTTCTAACTGGAATAAAGTGGGCACGTACAAATGTGGAATGTGCCCACAATGTATGTATATAGTGCACAGGGATAGTATTTTAATAGAGGTTAGGGACAGATGTATTACTAGTGGGACTACACCTGTGACTCATTTGGGGTGGTTTATATTGTGACATGTACATCATTTAATGTAAGTAAAATGGAAAGAAAATTAAAAAGGATTTATGAGCATATGAATGATATATGCAATAGAAATTTGAGAAGTGCCCTATATAAACACACAGTTGATTGTCCCAATGCCAAGTTTTTATTTTTTGTACTAATAGAAATTCCAGTGGATGCCAGAGGTGGTTGGTGGGAAACTAAGACAGAATACCAAGAGGTCTACTGGCAAATTATTTTGGAGGCTAATAGACTCCCAGGTTTAAATGAAAATAAGTTGCTCACTCCTATATTGAAGTTAAGGGCAGCCGGACTTTAGGATAACTTTGTGTTAGTTTTTCATGATTACCCTAACATATTTACTGATTTAGGGTTTTCAGTGAGTAACATTTTGGAATTTTTATTAAATAATATTTTTATTATTTTTTATTGTTCTTTTAATTATAATATATTAAGCTTTTCAATTATACTTTACAAATACATCTTTATTTTAGGAGAATACCACTGAGTCACAAAATTGTTTTAACTTTGCACAATTTTTATATTTGAGACTAGATGGTAATATTCACTTATGTTTGGTTATTAATTTCATTCATTTTATGTGTGTGTGTGTGTGTGCGCGTGTGTCTGCCTGTGTGTGTGTGAGTGTGTGTGTGTGTGTGTGTGTGTGTGTGTGTGTGTGTGTGTGTGTGTGTGTGTGTGTGTGTGTGTGTGTGTATAGATTCACTTTAGAAGCTCGAAATACTGAAATATCGAAATTCTGTATTTCGATCCCATAAAGTGGAATCCTGAACAGAATGAAACCTCAAAAGCACAAAATTCAAAACCTCGCATACCGGTGATTTTGGATTAGTGCTTCTGGTGTTTCACTGTGGTTCTGGATTCAGGTAAGTGTTTATGTGTTAAGGGTTTTAGGTAGGGGCTGTGGTGTGTGTTAGTGTGTTTTGTTACTGTGATGTGTGTGTGAGAGGAAAATGTAGCTTGTGTGGTGGTGTTTTGTGTGTGTTTGTATATAGTGCGACCTCGGAGTTAGAATATTTAAGTAGGGTGTTGTGGGGAGTACAGGGGGGTATGCCCCCCTGCTGTTATGTAGTACAGAGCTTGTGTTTGTCTGTGGGGAGAAAGGTGTGTGTTTGTGGAAAGTAGAAGCACTAATTCAAAATCTCCGATATGCAAGATTTTTAATTTCGCTCTTCTGAGCTTTCGTTCTTTTTAGGTTTTGACTTTATAGTCCCGAAATATTGAATTTCGACATTTCAGTATTTCGAGGACATATATATATATATATATATATATATATATATATATATATATATATATATATATATATATGTATGTATTTAATTACTTTGTACTGCATGGAATTAAATATATTATGGGGCTGAGATGTGTTTTTTAATGTGCAGAAACAGTGTTTTTTTTATTAATATTAAGCAGCAAAAAGGCAATAAGGACCAAGACAGCTAAAACCATATATTTAATTGTAAAGCATAAAAGATAAGCACTTTTGGACAATTCCTTCATCAGATCAAAGAACAAAGTGTGTTTAACTGTTTTAAGTAACACTTGACCAGTCACAGACTCAAAGCTGCACCACACCTCTTTCCTGTTTTTCAGAGCTCTTGCTTATAGCAAGTTAACTATTTCAATGCCTGAGCTTATGTTCTCTCAAAATGGGTTTTAGGGGAAGATATCCATTCAACAGTGGGTGTTTATCAGCTTGTAAATCTGCTATCAAATGGGCTTCTGCAGGTTTATATTACATGATTGAAACCTTAGGTTATCAAACACCTATAGGTTGATCACAAAATATTGAACCCTTAATTTTGAAAATGGCCATTTCCACACAGGGAAACAATGCTGTTGGGCAAAAAAAAATAAAAAGTTATAAAGCAGAAATAAAGTGAGGGGGCTTTGCCCCACACACCCCCTCAAATAAATATACCAACTCCGAGATCACTCTACAGTGGAGAAAGAACAAAATCTGCATAACGGCCAAACGACAAATGTCTGTTCATAATTTTCAGACTTCAACATGTTGTGATCACCCTTTAGGTGTTCGATAATCTAAGGTTTTCATCATGTAATAGGGAACCGCTTCTGCCACTTCTGTTTGGTTGCATATATCACCCCCTCTTTTATCTGGTTCACATAACTGTAGTACCATGAAAGTAAAGTTATGTTCAGATTTATTTAACTTGTGCTGATATAAAGCACTGGTATTTTTATTAAGTCTAATGTCACTTAGGTGCTGCAGTATGTGGTCATTTAATCTTCTGTTCATTTTACATACATAAAACAAAGTACAGGATCCACTTTTGGCAAGATATAACACATTGCAAGAGCAACAATCAGCACAGAGTTTAGGTTGGTATCTTACCCCTGTAATCAGGTGCATGAAAGTGTTTTTTCGATATTTCTTTACAAGCCTTGCATGGCCAGAACAATAAGTCCCAACCCTTTCACTTACAGGCAACTTTGTATTAAAGCTGGTAGCTGTTTTGTGTAAAAGTTGCTTAAGATTTTTGTTCCTTTTGTACAAAAACTTAAGAAAGTTGCCCACTATCAACCTAAGTTTGTCATTGTTGGCTAAAAGTTTTCAGTTGTTTCTCACAATATTGCAGATGCCTTTTATATCACTGCTGTATTTCATTGGCACTCTAACATTCAACTCCTTGTTTTCATTGCTCACTTTTTCCATTGCCATGCCTTTATCACTAAACCATGCTTTGCCTTGTGTTCTCCTCATCTTTTTCACATCACATACAATGTCACTTACTGTTTATGGTAGCCACATTGTTTAAAGTTGTCAGATAACAGTTCTAACTCACTGTGAAGTTGTGAATCATCAGTGATTAGTCTGGATGTTCTCAGTGCTTGTCGTTTTACTATATTAGAGAACGTATGTCACGGATGCATGCTGTCATAACTAAGCAATGCATTCTTCCAATATGTTTTCCTGTATAGTGTGGTTCCTATTTCCCCATTCTCATCTAAAAAACCTGAACATCCAGAAATTCAATCTGTTTATCTGAGTAATTCAGGGTAAAGCATAAAAAAAACTGGGGGTACTTTCCAAATATGAGACAAACTGTATAAGTTCCATTACATCGCCTTTCCAAAGAAAAAAGTCATCATCCACAGACCTACGGTAAAAGATTATCTTGTCTCTCCATAAATTCTTGGTAGTAAAAATATGTTCTTCTTCCCAAAGCCCCTTCCCAAAGCCCAAGTACTATGTTTGCATAAGAATTGGTACAGGGTGTTCCCATGGCAACACCCCACTGCTGCCAGTAAATCTTCTCTTGAAACATAAAGATGTTATTTTCCAGAACCAAGTATAGTAGCAGATAGATTCTATGTATCATACTGTCATCATGGATGTTGTGCTTACTCAACAAATGTTTAACCGCTTGTATACCATGTACATTAGGAATAACGGTAAACAAGTTGTTGACTTCAAGGGTTACAAATAAAAAAACTAGAGCTGTAGCCCTGTTTGCATCCATAGACTCAAATGGCGCATTCAAAAACTGAGGTGTATCTTTAGGCACAGCTGGTGCTTTGCATAGAGCTGGTTTCAATTGCTTCTCTACCCATATTGACATTGGCTCGGTGGACCACCCACTACCTGCCACTATTGGTCTCAATGTGGGATTGTGTTGATCCTTGTGTATCTTTGGTAGTCCATTAATGACAGGAATCACTGGATGTTCAACTAAAAAATACTGATGCAACTCCTTGGTAATGACTTGCATAGCATAGAGACCTTCCAAAGTATTCTTTATATGTCTTTTTATATCCTTTGCCATGGCTTCTTCTATCACTTCATAGGTAGAGACTGAGCAAAGCATCTCTTTCATTCTTAATGTGTACCACTCATAACTGAGAATAACAACTGCACATCCACTGTCTGCTGGTCTAACAATCAGTTCCTTATTGGCCATTAATTCATGTAGACCTTGCCTTTCTCATTTAAGTTACAAAAACTGTGTGAATGTTGTGAGTTCATATATTATATTAATAAAGTTCTCTTTCACATACATTCAATAATACATCTATTACAAGATGCGCTGGAGGTATAAATGAACTGGGTTTTCTCAAAGTATTGGATATGCCATGCCCATCTTCCTCATACAGAAGTTTGAATAATGTATTTCTAACAAACAGTCTAAGGCTGAATATAACATCACTCAGTTTAGAAGGTGCTACAGGAACAAATGATAGTCCTTTATTCAGCAGTCTAATTTCATCTGCATTAAGGACATAGTTTGAATAGTTGTATACCAATTAGTTCTAGTTACATTCTAAGTTGACATCTTTCTCCTCTTCTGCCCTCTGCTGAGAGATCTTTGCCTGTTGTGTTTTATTCTTTCTTTTATGGGTAGTGGGAGCATGGAAAAAATGAGTCAGACTTTGTCCCTTTAGGCTTAGCACCTAGTGAATCATAGTCTGGAGCATGTATTTCTGTTTGAACAACAACTGTGTTTTTCCTCTTTACCACTTGCGACATCTGTTAGTTCAGTTGCTTCTCTCTCCACCACAGCAGCAGTAAAGAGGCTAAGTCAACTGGTACACCTAAAACACCCGTGAATGTATTACTAACTGAAAAGGAAAAAAAGCAAGGAGAAGCAACTCCCACTACTCATAAAAGAAAGAATAAAACACAACATGCAATGATCTCTCAGAAGACGGTGCAAGAGGAGAACGATGTCAACTTAGAATAATATATTTTTTCACTTGCCTAAACATACTGTGATCACTATGTTTATGAATCTGTGGAGATGATGTTCGTAACATCATTCCTAAAATAAATTTCAAGTGTAATAAATAAGAATAACAAAATATGTAAAGCTACATATTTCAGGAGTCTTCTTTCTGTCACTTTTCATGAGGCAAATACTGGTAATATGACTGACATTCTATAAGGAACAAATACAGATTAGTGACAAATTAAATCTTGCAATATGAATTTCAAAACAATTGAGGCTAGAACTTATTACCTGTATGAGAACCTCAGCTCTTATCCTTTTGTGCAGTCTTCCATACTGAAACTTAATTAGAAAAAATAGTTGCAAACCTTATGAGTTATGCAAGTCCCCACAACTGGCCCAGCTAACACAATTTCGAGACTGTTTTTATTTACTACTCGAGAATTTTAAGCATGAGTTTAATATTTTTTGGGTATGCATCTTCATATTCCAGTTATCATTTTGTCAGCAATTAAACTACAACCATTCCAAGTCAGAGGGCTTTCAACAATCCCATAATTTAAGGTACTAACAGATAGATAGCAATGCACAATCCCAGGAAATGCATTTCAGATAGCTTTTAATTAATTTTATATAGAGCTTGGCAACATTACAGTTAATTACATGGAATCTAGTTTTGTTAGTGCAATCTAGACACTGTAGTACTTATCATAAAGTGAACATGGTTTAATATTTCTAAACTACTGTATTTATATGATCAATTCCAAATTTAATTTTGATTTGCTTTAGTGTGTTTAGTATAACATAATATTTTAGTAATAAGATTTGTATGTATTTTGTAATGATTGTTCATAGTTTCATAGGTGTGCACTAGGCTAATAGCCCTGGAGACCTTTCAAGCTTAGCCCATAGAAGTGCACTGGCATCATGCCACCCGACGTTAGCTCCCGGTGCCTCTATCAAGTAGAGCTACTGGAGTGATCCCCGGGGTGACCTTTTTATTTCCTATTTCTTGTGGTTATTACATTCACTGCATATTGCATTTTTTGTATGGGTAATGATGAATTGTTCCATAATTGTTGGTCTCTAGTCATTTATTCCTTTTGTTTCCTTTTCACTGATTGATAACCAGGGTAATGTCCTGATTCACAAGGATCCATATCAAATATTACTTGGAAATCAGAAATATAGTTTTGCACAAAGTTGTGCAATATTCATTTAGAATCGAACATTTACATACAGGAACTCTGTTGATCTCATAATAGCAACAAAACACATTATCCCACTGCTGGGACTATAATATATATCATAAAATACTTACATACATTACAAATGAACAGCTACAAAATGTTTGCGTGTTATTTCTTGGAACATTAATTAACAAATATGTGATTACACTGCCAAACAATTACATAAAAAGTGAACTCTCGAATGGAAGTGTTTATTAATGTGAGCTATTTGATGAACAGGTAGATGATTGTAGAAGAGCAGGATATGGACTGGCGAATAGATTAAGTAAAAAGTACATTATAAAGCTAATACATTATGATCAAGCGAGGCATAAATGTTATTGAGAAAAGATGATGGAAGAATAAAGGAGGCTCAGGAATAATTCCAAGACAAAAGATGAGTTTGTCTCTAAATTTAGAAGCAAAGAAATTATTTCTAATATCTAACGGAATTGTATTCCAGAGTGTAGGCTTTAGTAAGGAGAAGGCATGGTCATCTGAAACAAAAGAGTTAGCTGCTATTTGGAAAACAAGTTCTCCATAGGACTGGGACCTTAAAAGATTATAATGGTACAACTACTAATAACTGTGAGTCAGCCTGTGGGAGTAGATCAAATTAGTGTATTTTCTAGATGAGAGTGAGAAGACGGTGTGAGTATTCATTGATATGTGGGTATTTGGCTGTAGTAAGTATACCACAATAGTATTCATATTCGGGGGAAGCAGGAGGAAAAAAATGCTCTTACTCCTGCAGGTTTTTGGCTAGTAGGATAAGGCCACAGTCTATAACAGACACAGACTCCCTTTATCAGAAGCTGCGCTAACTTCAGAGGAAGTAATATGGAAATTTTCTGGAACCTGAATAGAGTACTTAGTCTCTTTTCAGTTTAAAATAGTTGAAGTGAGTAGTATCTGAGAAGATAGGGTTAAAGAGAATACCAATATCTGAAAGCTGAGATAAGATCAATTTAATTATTAAGAAGAGAGAGAACTATATTGGGGCTTGTGAAGATTTTGTGCCAGTCTGAAATATCAAAACACAACGCAATTTGTTTTGTTCACTGCTTATTTGTTAGAGACGCAGTACTCTCTGAATTAATACATGCTGCATTAAAGTCAGATTGTTTTTATCTGTCTGATGGTGTGACAGAACACATTCATTGGCTGCATTTATTGTTTGCCAATAAATTATTTGTAGATAAGAATATAATCTTTGAGATTGTACTTCTGCATTTGGACTTCTTACTGAGGACGTCCCAGCATAAAAAAGGTTAAATGTAATTTCAGGACATTTGAAGTATACTTGAAATGTTAGAATTTATTATAAATTAAAACCAAAAGTCTGGCACTTTTCAATAAAAAAAATGTATGCGTTGTTTGCTGAACAGTTAGAACATTTCTGACAAACCTCTGAAGGATCTGTAAGAACTTTTGATTTATGCAAAGTCCTGCATTGTGTAGGCCTCTGCTACCCCTTGTTCATCTATAATAATAAAATGTTACATGATAAGGACTTGCTATGAAAGAAATATGGAAGACTGCAGGCTTTAAATACTACTTTGGTGATGAACGTGAATCAGCAGGACTTAACATGATACACAGCAGCTGTAAATAAACACAAATTAGAAGTGAAAGCACATACATACTGTATATATGCCTAATAAAATAAATGTATTAAATAATGAATGAGGTCATAAACTTACTAACTCCCCACAAATTAATGCAGGTCTACTTACCTGAAATACCAAAAGCTCACCAGTACCTGGTTAGGAAAACTAGTAATCACATACTGTCAGAGAAACTATTACTGACACAGAACCAAAGTAAAAAAAATAAGAGAAAAATGAAATTCAAAGCTTAGGGGGAAAAATCAAATGTTCGTGTATTATAAAGAATAAGGATTGTAAGCTTTACCATGAAATTCTTTTTCTATATGTCCATATGAATAATCCTGACATGAAGAATTTTGCTGTTAAGCTTTACCATGAAGTTGTACTTCATGTACATATAAACAATTCTGACCCGTTGAGCTTTACTAATAAGATCATAATAATCCATACACGTCACTTGTAATTTCCTGTTAAAATATCCTATGACATCAGTTATGTTGCATAACACTAAGAACCACAGAGCACTTTCTAGTCTCTAAGTTTTGGCACATCTGTGATATTATTTGTTAACAAAATGAAACGTAACTTTAAATTACAGGTTATTATGTCCCAGTGAAACAAACAATCATTAATGCTATTTATTATGCAATGTCAAGAAGCCATTAAAGGAAGATAAAAACACTACTTACTGGTGAAATGGGAAACTTCAGCAAATGGTCCTTTTCTGCCATTAAATGCTATGGCTGCTACTCTAACTGTGTAATTTGTTCCTGGAGTAAGGTCTTGTATTTCTGCTGACTCTGTAGTAGACACCTGAGCTTTCTGTTGTGGTCCATCAATCTGTATTTCATATAAATGTGTGTCACCATCAGGATAATGCCAGCTCAGTTCGAAGGAAGTATCGTTCACATTAGATACAGTGAGATTTTCAATCATACCTGGAATGACAAAATAAATCTTTATGTTTTAATTTTGGGCAATAATGTGAGATTCAGGTTCACAGGCGTCTCTTTAGGCTTCTTTTCTATAGTTCCAAATTTCTGTGATTTCATGATAGTTCTGCAATAACATCTTAAGTGAAATGTATGGCTAACATAACAAAAGGCTTGAGTTTGCAATTGGCTAAATGATAAAATGTGGTAAATGTTGAGGTCACACTCTTCAAGCTAGCATCAACTTCTTTACTACTGAATGCATTATAGCCAACTTCAAGGTTACTTATTCTTTGGGCAAGTGCAAAACCCTGACCCCAGCAATCTAATCTGAGGACTCTGTTATTCTTGTTTCTTTATTGCTATCTGTCTTTCTTCATGCCAGATAAGCAAATAAGGGGTCGGCATGCAATAACTGTACAAAGAGACATAATTCACAATTGTAAGTTAGGTAGCATTTTGGAAGGCCTACTTTCTTTGCATGTAGATGTCTCCCTTGAAGACCCCCCATCTCTACTTGAGATTCATTGATGAGTCATGCACCCATAAGGGCGGGAGCATGATAAAATGGTTAAGGTGTTTAGCTTACAGACACAAGGTGCAGGGTTTGACCCTTACATGGGGTAATTGGCTAGGCTTACAATGGCCACAAGGGCAGTTAGCCTAGTAGTAATCTATAGATCTATAAATAAGACAGGTTTCTTTTCCCTTTACAGAAAGTGTTGTTCAAGGACATGAGTGCCTATGTGATCTGACTGATCCTGGCACCACACAAGTAACTGTCACTCTTTCCTTACAATGGAGTTACCTATAACAAAAAGGATTGGCTGGGTCGAAGCTTGCCTTATGACAGGCAGGCAGGAAGGCATTCTCTCTTTATTGCTGCTCCTCTCCAGACTTCCCTTCAATGCCTGAACCTTTAGCTGATTTTCAATGATCTGTGGAACTGGCTGGTATCTTGTCTAATTAATGGGATGGGAGAAATATGTGTATCAGCTAGCTGAGTATTATCACACAAATTTATATTACCCGATTTATGTTTTTCTACTGATTTAGGAGAAAAGTGTTGTAATTTAACTAATGCATATTTTTAATCTAAACTACCAATTTTCTAGGAATTATTTCAATAATCTTTAAGCTTTCATAGAAACCTAAAGGCAAGTAGCATACTGCTCACAACACTGCATTAAATCAGTGTTGTCAGTGCAATTCTGTTGAACTTAAAGTGTTAGGATATGCTAGTGATCCGAAGTAACATTGACTTGAGTCATCCCTATATGGTATTACTGACTGGAACAAACCTATTGGAGTAAAGGTTGGATGTATGTAAATTGAATACATACAATTAGCTATAATTAGTATTAGTGACTCCAGGTTACTGGATTGCATGTACTGTACCAGCTAGCAGTACAAAGAGAAGTGTGCCTGCTCAAAAAATTATGAATAGCATCAAATATTGAGTGGTTGCTATAGTGGAAGCAAGGTCCTTTTCCCCAGCATTGACTTCTGAAATTATAAGATTTAAGGAGTACAGTCTTTGGCACTGAGTAATTATGACTCTGTACCAGTAGGAGTGCAGTCTTTGGCACTGAGTAATTATGACTCTGTACCAGTAGGAGTACAGTCTTTGTCACTGAGTAATTATGACTCTGTACCAGTAGGAGTACAGTCTTTGTCACTGAGTAATTATGACTCTGTACCAGTAGGAGTACAGTCTTTGTCACTGAGTAATTATGACTCTGTACCAGTAGGAGTACAGTCTTTGGCACTGAGTAATTATGACTCTGTACCAGTAGGAGTACAGTCTTTGGCACTGAGTAATTATGACTCTGTACCAGTAGGAGTACAGTCTTTGGCACTGAGTAATTATGACTCTGTACCAGTAGGAGTACAGTCTTTGGCACTGAGTAATTATGACTCTGTACCAGTAGGAGTACAGTCTTTGGCACTGAGTAATTATGACTCTGTACCAGTAGGAGTACAGTCTTTGGCACTGAGTAATTATGACTCTGTACCAGTATTAGTTTTCTTGATGCACATGATCTGTGTGCATATAGAGGTCTGAAGTTATTTCTGATTTATTTAAGCCTTTTCTGCTTTCTTGGAGTTTGTCTTAGTTACACTGAAGTCAGCAGGTCATTTTGGTGATAAGTGCGATCAGTTTCTTCTTCAGTCAACTAAACTGAATGACGCCATTCTAAATAAAGAAATATGATACATGCAGTTATTTACTGCTGCCATTCAGGTTCTGTCACTTTTTGTTCAGTTATATTGTATTACTGTTTGTGGAATACATTTCCAGCTGTTTTAAAGGATTTTTTTCTAGCTGTTCATTAAAATAATTTAATATGTTATACCAGCTTACTTTTTAAACATCCACTCTAAGCATTCTGTTTACTTTTCAGTTGCATGTCAGTCTAACACATTTTACATATTCTAACTTAGAGTTATAATTTAATCTTCAATAGGAGAGATATTTTAGAAGAGGATGAAAAATGTTAAAAAATATTCCACTTACAATTCTAGCTTTCTCAACCTCCATGTGTAGGCATGCTGACATATAATTACTGTCTTAATTACATTACTGTTTTAACTTCCAGCATACTCTTACGATCAGTCTGAAGCAGGTCAAAGGTGTCATATATCACATCATAACATGCTATGCTCTATCACATCACATCATATGATACTTTATAGTAACATATTGAGTCGCCATAGTATATGATATTGTATCATTCAGCTGCAGAAGCATCTAATTTCATTAGGAGTTTACTTACTGAAAACCATTTTTTTCTAATTTGCAATTCTCTTGTCCCTTTAATTTTCTTCAGTTTGTTTTTGATGGATACTAAGAATATGGAATACATAAATATAGCTGTCAAACTATCCAACCCGATGACCACTCTGTAATTAGGTAAAGACTCCAAGAAAAGGCCAGCTAAGCTAGAGGTTTCACTGTGTATTACCTTACACCTCTTGTAATGTAGGCCCATGGGATATATGCACTTGACCCATTAAGGACATACCAGTGTTTCAACTTCATGGCTTCTGAATGCCCATGGTTTTTCACTTTTTAAGTCTCTACTAAAGCATGTAGACCAACAAAGCTATCCCCCAGCTGTACATATGCGATGCTTCACCCATTTCCTTGACTTGTCAAGACAGCATAAGTGGATTGCTTGACTATACGTTGGAAACAGAGAGCTTAAGACCAATACTGATGTCCATAAACATTAAGGTGCCTGCAAAATTTCCCAAGTAACATCCAAATCAAAAGGTTAAATGGTCAAAGGACAAAAAGATAAACTGTTTGTTTGTGTCTTTCGGCTTTTCCCGGTTAGGGTTCACCACAGTGGAACTCCGGTCTATCCTGTGTGAAAAGAAAGCTTCTAGTCTCTTAAACATTGACAATAATAATTTACTAGCAAACTGATGTCATGTACGACATTACCTTTATCTGACATTAATTCCTTCAACAAACTAAAAATATGAGATCCGTAAATGTCCAGTCCTGAAAAGAAATTTAACTGAGCAAACAAAATATAAAATAAATATAATCAGTCTGTTTCACATAAGTAACACAAACTTCACCTCAGTCCTGACTTAGCCAAAAGACAAATCATCATTTCCTTTAGTATTAAGCAAAGTCTGAACTGAGTATCCCCAAAAGCATTCTACTCTCCTTGGAAGATGAGAAGCAGACTGAAAATTCTCTGTCTAATAAACTCAGCACACTAGCTGGCTGAACACCTGCATAAATGCCTCACACTCTGGGCCTCTCAGAGACATGATAAAAGCCATTCAGTGCATTCTATCTTTTTGTCTATGCAAGTGAGAAGCAGGATAGGACATGCAAGCTTCCTAGGCTTCTCACCCCTGTCACTTCTTAATGCTAAGGTATGTAAAGAGCCACCTTTCTTTTAATTTGGCAGGAAATAGTTTCACAAAAATGAGTATACCTTATTATTTGTCTTCGACAATAAACTGAACTTTGTCCTCTAAACATTTTTTACTGAAAGATTTTACAAAGCCATGAATTATAACAACACGCATATGCAACGTATAAATCTTGTATGATGAAAATATAGCAATGAAAGCATGCTGCATATGGTAACCCAGAAGATGACACCAGCAAGAAGAGCATGCTCATACAATGTTAGTGCAATAGTAATAAAAATCATTATAATAACGAGTAGAATTTTTTATTTGGACATGTCATTGGATAGCATGGACATTAGGAATATAAAAGTATAGAAATATAAGATTCTTACAGGGAATAATGATATGATTTCAGTTATAGGAAATAAACCTGAATTTCTTTATACAAGAAATATGAATTAAAAAATGCATTATTAAAAGATAATACTTACATTAAGGAACCCGTGATGACACATAAATGCAAGGGCACTTACAGGTATATAACGTGTAGTGTATATAATTTTGTTAATGAAAAACATGATGTAGAGTTAGTTCATTTATAACAGGCAATTCCTACTTTGCATCACTATAATTCCACCAGTGTTTTTTTATATTGCTGTATGCTCTACTTGTCCTTGTTTTCATATTTTTATGACAATTGTTATGATAATGAGGACATTTTCTAAAGAGATTAAAGAATATGTTTACTCTAAAAAAATGAAATAAAGACTGCATTACGTAGTCATATTAATAGAAGAAATAGGAGAAACTTTAATAAATGTTATTTTTTAGTCATTGATCATGTGCATAAGAACCAAAGGGGAGGAAATTTTAGGAATAAGCTGGGGACTAGGGAGACTGTGTGGCAGTCAATGCAGACAGATTTCCAGGGTTAAATGATGTGATCAACAAAATACTTTTCTCTGTCAAAGAAGTTGGCTAATAAAAATTTAAATGAAGGTATACTTTTAATTAATTTATATAAAGTTTCTTATATTTTTATATATTATATTGTATTAGTGATGTAGGAGAATTTATTTATTTTGAAGAAAACATTATAAATAAATTGCTCGTTAAACTGATTTTTGGGTTTTAATATATGTTGCCATGTATTGTGACCTTCGTATCTAAATGGGCATTTTGTGTTTTGCTGGTATTCTGAAGAAGTGCAGTGAATAGTGAGGACAAAAGTGCCAAACAAAAGCATTTTTTTGCTCACCCTGCCTGCTTGGAGCTTTTGGTTTGAGCTTATGCAAAAAATATTTTTCATGTGTGGCCTTTGGGTGAAAAAAGTTCAAGTAACAGATGTAGATTACGCTCTTGTTTGGAGTTGTCCATTGACATGCTGTTACATGAACAGAAAGTATCTGTATTATCATCATCAATGTCCTTTTCTCATATTTGTACACTGGGTCAGGGAGTCCTGTCAACTTTTGCCACCTTTCTTGGTTCAATGCTACTTTCATACCTTATTCAGTGGTGATGCTTGACTGTTGTATGTCTTCTCTCATCCATCTTTTTGCTGTACACCCTGGTTTACTCTTGCCTTCTTCCTGACTCCCCAGATCTTCTTCCCAAATCTGTTTCCCTGCACTTGTACCAGAACCACTGTACTATGTTATCTCTGACATTCTCTGCAATTGGTACTATTTCACTCTTAACCTCTGGCCAATGCTTGTATGGAGTTTGCATGTTCTCCCTCTGTCTTGCTGAGTTCCAGAATGTATGCTAGATATTTCTACCTCAAACTCACCCAGACTTGAAAGAAGTCATTGGTAGCAGCATAGAGTCTAGGTGTTGCCTTTTGGAAGACGACTTGTGTAGATAAACCACTTTAGGCATCAGCTGTGGTGTGCAGCATTCTCTAGTTAAGAAACCATGGATCACAGACTGTGCACTATGTCAAAGCTAGCCACTCGATGGTGTAAAGATTGACTCTGGGTGATTTGGTCACATTAACAATTGTTGCTTGGCCATTCCTGCATGATAGATGGAAAATGATATGGAGGGGGAGAACTCTTCACTGCCATTTTGTTTGGTCCATTGTGTGCATCAGCAGTATCGTCCTAAATGTGTTTGTGTCAGTGAAGGGCTGTTAACTGGCAGGTAGGTGGTCCTAATAAGGATGACTCATCTGTAGGGAGGGTGAGGTAATATATTGTTGTTACCATTTTCCTGCTGCTTTCAGATGGAAGGCATTCTGACTATAAAGAGCTAAGGACCACATCATTGTCACCACCACTCTCTGAACCCATCGCATGTCAGATTTTCACAGCACCTCACAATGAACAGCAATGCTATAATGTAACAACCATAACTTGTTTTTCCACACAGGTAACATAATACTATATACATTTTGGAGGAAGTACAGAAGACAAAAATAAGACAAGTGTTTCTTGTCACCAAATGAATGAATGCGTTTTGAAAAATCTAAACCATACTGCAAGTATGTGGATGGACAAGTATGCCTTGTGTTCTATGTTGCCTCTGGGAACTGTTCATTACTGATGAGAGATACAATGAATAAGTAAAATAAGTTTTCATAACTGGAGTGCATTTCTTACTTTGTTATACTTTAAAACCTGTAATAATTTAACTGAATGTATAAATCCTTATTTCAGAAAACTTTGCCTATAATTTCATAGGTTCATAGAATCCTTTACAAACGTATTCTGTGGGCACCTACAGGAATGCATGGATCGTGCTATCCCAAATAAAACTAAGACTCACTCCTCCAAAGGCAGGAGACCTGTCTGGTGGACCCCAGCCATAAATAAGCTACACAACAGAAGGAGGAAGCTACTACATGATAGAGCAAAATCCCAAAAAGTGAAGGCATCTCTGATCAGTACTAGCAAGAAACTACGATCCCTCATAAAATTATCTAAGGCCAGCTTCGAAAGAAAAATTGCACAAGATGCTAAAGATAATCACAAGGCCTTCTTTACTTATGTCAGGAACCTGGGTGGCAACTCCCAGATATACTCTGAATTAGTGCAAAATGACAAAAAATACACTGAACCCACAGACATTGCCAACATCCTGGCAGACAGGTTCAGTGCCAACTTCTCCCCCCCTTCCCCCCCAAAAGAGCAAATGTCTATCCCAACAGAGTGTAGCCTCCCTGACATCACAGATGCACAGGTGAGAGCTACCCTCTCCAAAGCAAAAAACACAGCATCAATGGGACCGTACGGTGTCCCGGGCTACGTCTTACATGAGCTCCAAGAAGAACTGAACCCTCCACTGTTCAATCTCAGCCTTACTACAGGATATGTACCCAAGGAATGGCGTACAGCAACAGTGGTCCCACTCCACAAAGGTGGTGCCACAACAGACCCCGGAAACTATCGCCCTATAAGCCTGACTAGTCTGGTCTGCAAAGCTATGGAGCGTATCATCATGGAACTCATAAACAAAGACATTGGGAACCTCCAAACACTGGATCCTACCCAATTCGGCTTTGTTAAGGGTAGATCTTGCCTCTTGAACCTGGTCGACTTCTTTGAAACAGTCACCAAGGCCATAGATGAAGGGAAGGTAGTCCACACAGCCTACCTGGACCTCGCAAAAGTCTTCGACACAATACCCCATTCGGGCATCATAAATAAGCTCACCAGCTTAAATGTCAACCCCTATGTCACAAGATGGGTTGCAAACTGGCTCAGGGATAGAACCCACATGGTCAGAATTGCAGGTGCCATGTCAGACTCTAAACCAGTTACAAGTGGCATTCCACAAGGCTCAGTCCTGGGACCTCTCTTGTTCGGTATATATTTCTCTGAGGTACAGGCTAACACGGGAGGACTATGGCTGACCAAGCTCGCAGATGACTGCAAACTGGGTGCCATAATTGACTCGCTGACTGACACAAGCATCCTGCAAAAGGGTCTTACAGAGATGGATAACTGGTGTCAGAGCCATGGCCTAAAGCTAAATGCCAAAAAGTGCATAGTCATCCCCTTTGGGAAAAACAAAGTGCCCACAAATTACCACATAGGTGGTAATCCATTAACTACGGAAGAAGTAATTAGGGATTTGGGGACCCAAGTAGATAGCAATCTCTCCTTTGACAATCACGTTGCCAAAGTGGTTAGAAAGACATTCTATATAGCCCACCTTATCACAAAAGGGTTCACATCTAGATCAAGAGAGGTCACTGTGCCCCTCTAATCATCACTCATCAGGCCCATAATTGAATACAATGCCCCGTTTGGGATGTACCTTACCCGACACCTGCAGCAACGGGAAAGACCCCAAAAGTACCTCACCAAGAGGATCAAGGGACTCAAACAGATGCCCTACGCAGTTAGGCTAAAGAAACTCCAGCTCTACTTAGTTGCTTACTGCCTTCTCAGAGGTGATCTGTGCCTGACGTATAAAGCCATGTCCAAACCAGAATTAATGGACATGCTCCACCTCAAGAAATCCAAATCCCTTTGAGCTACATGCTCCAGGGACTTAAACCTCAGCACATAAATAAATAGGACATGCTGGAGGGACAGATTCATATCCAAGAGGTTCCCCTCACTCTGGAACAAAATCCCAATCCATGTTAGGCAGAGCCCCTCAATTACCCTCTTCAAGGGAAATCTTGACGAGTGGATGGGAGATCGTAGGTTTACCCCTGGGATCTCTTCTGTGTCCCTACTAGACAGAGGCACAGTAAACTAACCTTAAAAGGGCTACCTTCTGTGACCTACTATACAGAGGCACAGTCAACTAATCTAAAAGGGTGGTGAAAGCCAAACACACTCTGGCTAGGCTTATAAATGCCCTATGGCAGATAGCCTAGT